>NC_051200.1:21287529-21599743 GCF_015220075.1 Falco rusticolus | reverse complement strand
GCAAGGGGATAGATAAAGGTAGTATGGAATGATTAAATCAATCAGGAAAGGTAATAGTCCTATAACCAAAGGAAAGTCAGTAGGTTATATCTCACTGACAGGCTATAAAGTCGTTACAGGAGCTTATGGGACTGAGTCACACAGTTAATTGCCTAAGAAAAACCTCCTGGTTGCAGTAAAAAAATTAAAAAATAAAAAATTTTAGCATATTCCCTGCTTATTGCAGGGGCTTGGACTACATGAACTTTAACGGTCCCTTCCAGCCCAATCTATTCTATGATACTGATACAAGAAGGGCGATTCTTTACATGAACGTTTCTGGAAGATAACTAAGCAACAACAGCAAAAATAACCCCACAAAACTGAATTCCATCAAATTACCAAATCCTGTGGAAGAAGCCTTTTCCAAGCTGTTACTAAACTTCCTTCTTATAATCTATGTTTTAGGTGGAAATAAAAAAAGACCTTATAAATTTCTGATTTTTATAAGAACTGAGCTGAGTCTCAGTTTTTCACAATGAAAAGAAATAGATAGGATCAAGTAGCACCTATAGAAACTGCAAAGATGAGAAGAAAATTGAGATTCTGCAGAAGTTTGGGAAATCTTGCTGCCAGAGTACAGATATTAATAGTTTCGCATGCTTGGTTGTGAAAAGCACAATAGGTTTGAAGAGCTTTCTGAAGAGGTTTAATTTCAATGAATGTAACAAGACAGCAAGAAGGAGCTGAGCAAAGTGCTCTGATTCAGAGAGTATGACCTTCTTCATAGAGTCATAGTCAACTGCCCCAGATCTTATATACAGAAAAATGGAAATTAATCCCTTTTCATTTTAAATACCCTTGACCAATAAAATACAAGACCAAAGAGATCCAAACAAACCTGATCATGAGGCGCTGATCTGCCTCCCACTGCGGGAGCTGACAAGGTGTGATGATTTTACCCCCTCAGAGGTGGTTGTTTTTTCACTACAAAAATTATCATGTATTTTCCTTTCTCTGAGGAGTAATTAAGTGACTCACGGATGAGATCTAGAAAATTGATACTTGTCAGAGGTAAAAACAATGATCAGTGGAAGAAGCAAGTTTACTGTAGGACTGTGATTTTGGTCTTTTTTTCATGTTCCTCGCCAAGTTTGGAACTGTTCTGGTTCTTAACAATCAACTTATTGTCAGCTGCTAAATATTAATTTCTCCTGGTTTAAGGTCTTTTAAGCTGAAATTACCTTGCAAGCTGAACTGGAAGGTAAGTCATTCAACCTTTCCTGAATTCTCGTTCAAGAACAGATGCTCTTTAATGTGACCACTACCGGCTGGTGGTTGCATTTTCCCTTTCTGTAGCGTATTGCGGTGCCCTGGACCTGCACTAAGCACACTATTACCTTGAGAAATCCAAATTACTTTGCAGGTAAATTCAACTTAAACTTAGGATTTACAGAGAAACATTTACGGAGAAACAAATCCGCATTAACATGAATGATAACATATGAGGTATTTTAAATGAATAGTAATTAAAATTTAGTAGGATGATAATACGGTAATTAAATATCAATTGTTTGCGCAGGACCACTTATTGAGTTTAATAAGTATGTAAAAGATATTAATCTAGTTGTCATGCAATTACCTCATTGAGGGGGAGTGGGAATATGCGCGTGTGTGTGTGGGAAGAACAAATCATGAAATGCAAAATTCAGTTTAAAATCTGCATTAAGGTTATGACAGAACTTAAAAAAAAAAAATAAATCACACTTTCTTTTCTCACCTCAAGCTCCTGAGATATTCAGGTAGATACAGTGGGGCGAGCTGGGGGATAACAAGGGTTGGTGCAGCAGAGGGCTGAGGAGGGGACATGTACGGAGGTGGCCAGTAGAAACAGAGACCAACTGCAACAAACCAGGGCAAAGCCAGCACTCTTAAAAGCTAAATTTTTAAAGAACATCTGGGCATTTATTATAAGACCTCCCCGTAGCTAGCTATCAATCGCCATGTTTAACACATGCCATTTAGCACTCTAAAGAATTGTTTGCATCTTCACTTGCCATGGACTGCCACTGCATTAAGTGCCCAATACACGAGAAAGAAATCCTTGGACATTTCTATGGATTTACACATTAATGAAGTTTTCTGCAAGGTTATTGTGACAATTGTACATGTAGTCACCAACTTTACCCCCACCCTGTAAATAGAAATAGGCACGTTTTACCCGTAGACTATAATTTCAACCTGCCAGTTTTTAAAAACAGAAGATGGGATGGTCCACATATTTTTCTTAGAAATTATCCATCCTTTCTGCAGCAACTTTGGAAGCAGTGCCAATTTTATTTTTTTTTTTATAGCTCAGAACAGCGATAAAACATTAAACATACTGTACTTTTTTTTTTTTTTTTTTTTTTTTCCCCCACAGCCCTGTGGAAGGGCTCTCAGGAAGCCGAAGTTATGCTTGGAGGCTGGAAGGTTGTTCAGGAGCCCAGTGGCAGCGTGACGTTGATGGCATTGGGGGGGGGGGGGGGGGGGGGGGGGGGGGGGCATGGGTGCTCTCCCAGGTGCTAAACAGGAGCCAGCAGGGGGACCATGGCCAGCGCTGGATGCTCCTGCTGTGCGTCCCCTCCTGGGGTGCAGCAGCGCAAAAAGTATTCATTTTCCATTTCCTATGGTTGGACTGACTCATAAGTGCCTTTCGTATTGGCCTGGAGCAAGATCTTCCGTCCACCTGCTATACCAGCCCCAAGCACGTCTCGCGACACGGACTGCCTGGTTCTCCAGGTATATTTACATAAAAACCTACTGTGATACTGTTTGAAAGTGTGGTTTTGTGGTGCTGGGCAGAATCTTATGCATCAGTACAGTTAGAACTCTTCCTTTTATTCTTTCTTCAAGCTTTGTTGGGGAAAGTTTCCTTCCTCAGGTGAGAAATATCAGTCACAGTATCCTTACACTGTCTCCATTTATTTCAGCTGCAGTTCCCCGATACAGAACTAGTGTTATGTTTACAGTGTCATCCCCTAACACCAACAAGGAAACACCAACAGGTTGCCTAACACCAACAAGGAAAAAGGCAATATTCAATATTTTTATGTTCCTATGTTTACAGAGGCATTAGAAGCCCAGAAAGGTGGCAGGCAGCTTGAGTTAACTTCCTGGCCTGTTGGGGTGGATGGAGTTCACCTGTGTTACTCCTAGCAGGATTTTGACAAGCCTGCTCACAAGACTCACAGAAAAGAGAATCCCTCAACTTTCTAGCTGGCTGTTACCATCTTTAACCAGCCTTTTTACCCAAAATCTTTGCTGCAGTGAACTAATTTCTTCTTTTCCTAAGCCCGAGAGAAAAAGAAATATTGACTTTTCTGCGAAACCAGCCCAGCTCATTCACCCCTGTCTCCAACCCACTGGTTCTGAATCTGCCATCGGGTTTGGTCCCTGTCAGAGCTCTCATTCCTGCACAGCATCCTCAAAGGACACTTTAAAAATGGATGCTGTCAAGCCCACAGCAGCACCAAGAGCCTGCCCTGCCCCCAGGCTTCAGGAAAACAGTAGAGGCATCTTGGAAAACTGTTTTAAGCACAAACATAAATGAGTAAGAGGAATAGCTTTGAAAGAGATTACAGGGGACAAGGTTTTTCCCATTACCTCCCAGCACTGCTTTCTGAAGGTCCCCAGCTTTAGGAGTGGAGGGGAGGGAATGGGGAGCGAAGACTCGTTTTCTTCTTCCAAATACAACCAAACAAAAATATCTTTCAAATACAGCCAAAAAGCTTAGTGTGTAAGGGGAAGGGAAGAAAAGATGAGGGAGGTTAAAATCAAGGTTTGGAGAAGCCCCGTACAGAACACAGAGCCATGGCAGCAGGACCCCCCCGGCTCCTCAGCACGGTGGCGTTACAGCGGGCAGCTATGTGCAGCCTCCCAAAGGAGCTTTCTCTCAGCCTGCATTTTTTCTCCCAACCGTCCCAGAGGGCAGACTTCAGCACATCCACATTCTGAGACTCTTTAATTAATTAAAAGGAGGGAATAATTAACGTAGCAACTCATATTCTGGTTTAGGCTGTCAGAGAGAGGGTGGGGGCAGATGCACCCAAAACCAGGGTCTTTTGGTCATGCACAGCTGCTGCAAGCCTGCTAAGGAGGTAAGCCCAAACAAGCCTAGCATCGCTCTGCACTCCCACAAAGCAGCTGCAGCATACTGGTGAGTCCAGCCCACAAAACCAGTAGAGATGGAAGCCATTCTAGCAGAGAAAATACTCCCTCTAAATATTAGTAGCTTCTGCAGTACTGTAGCCTCAAATATTTTGATGGGTCACATAATTTTTGCAAATCATGCCGCTAGATATTGGGAAGATTTGCCGTACCATATGTGCAGCCTTATTCTCTTTCAAAATGATCAGTTGTTGAAAGGAAAAAATAAAGAGTTGTGTTTGGGAGAGAAAAAGCAATATGCACTGAAGCTCAAAAGCAGGCTTGCGTTTGAAGTGTCACTTTTCGTTTTTATCACCATTTTATCACCACTAAGGGAAAGTGCTCTGCAGCATACAGAGCGCTGCCTTATTCAATAACATGTTAGAAGCAGTCTTTTTAGCGTGGAGATAGAAACAAACAAGGGGAAAGGTAGAGGCAGATGATTAAATGGACTGAAAATCCAGGCTGACGCACTAGTACGAATTGAACAAAACTGGGGTCAGGGGAAAGGTACAAGAGCATGAATGAAAGCTTAAATTATCCAGCTTAAATTCCCACTTTTTATAATACACCGCTGGCTTATGTCATTGTATCACCTTGATTTCATGTGGGTATCCTGCAGATTGTGGAAACATTCCCAATTACAAGTCTGCAGATTAATATTTCCACGGCTGCAGGCTTATTCAGCAGTCCTACCAGCCTCTCCCAGCATCGGCACCACATCTGCGGCTGTATAAAAGCATGTTGTTGACTCAGACCACTGGGCCAATTCTCTGAAATGATTTCTTAGGAGATGTTACACTCTAGTATCTTTAAACCTACTTGAAGATTTTTTTTATTTTTTTTTTCATTTGAAGTTCACTGACCTGGTGCAAGAAAATATTTTCTCTCCATAGGAGACAGACCTCTTCCCTTCCTGTGACTTTCTAACCACCAAAACTTTGAAGAATTACTGTACATCTCTTCCCACTCTCCAGAGCACCCAGTTCCTTACCCAGGCAGACCTCCTGATGTTCTCAAAATATAAATAAACACTATATACATTAAAATTCCTAATTTACATTTGTACCTGTGTGTTTTACAGACTTCTCTCCCAGCCCACTAAAAGTATTTATTTTTTGCCAACTCTGTAAGCAACAGTCTTTAGCTGACAGGATTAAAATGAACAAAAAAATTATTTTTATCCTTGATTCTGCTGTTCCTTTAATAATGCATCTGTGTGAAGTTCTCACACACCTTCAGCAAATATTGGCTCATGTCTAGGTTTGTCAAGAATGGCAGAGTTGACCTTCCGACTGGGCTGACCTGGACATCGTTGCAGTACCGCAATTTGGAAGGGCTTTTACATCATTATACAGATATTTAGGACCCTAGTAGTACAGTCCTGGATGGTCCAAAATTTTGTGTGCCATTGATGTCAAGTTTACTTAGACTCCCAAAACAACCTTCCTCCCTGCTTCAGAGCAAGTTGGGGATAACCGTAACTAAACAGCCCCAAATCCTCAGTGTTCTGTGTGCACATTGGTATCAATCCTGAGCTTGGAGTACAGCTGCAAGCTTTGTATTTCTAAATACAAGTATCTTTACAACTCAGTATATACAGGTTAAATTATTTATACAAAAAAACTACCATAATGCAAAAAATATTCTGCTGCAGAGATTGCATTTAACAATTAAAAAAAAAAATCTTTAAAAAGAGTTCTAGGAAAGCAAATTAAGACTTTGTGGACATTTTCTATTACAGTACCTCTCCCTCCCCAGGTCTCTGCCTACACAGCTTTTTACATAAAATATTACTGTCTGAATGCTCTGAAATGGTCATTACACCTTCCTGCTGGCTCACAACAAAACCAACTCTTAGAAATAACATTTGAGGGCTCACAGCGTTCCCCAGGTGGATGCTGCCGGCACAGGGGCTGGCAGACATAGGCTGGGGAGGGACCTTCTGTGGACCCCCCCAGCTGTAGGGATGGGTCAGGACACCAAGCAGCTGCTGTGCAGGACTAGGATCCATGCAGTTTCTCCAGCTGTTCCCAGCAACACCCTCTAGGTCATTCCTTGCTCCACTTAAAGATGGAGGCTAAAATAGAAATATAGAAAAAATATAGGACAAATATAGTCCAAAAATTAAAAGTGGGTCTGATCCCGATTCATTAATAGTAGCACCTAAGGCAGCACATGGACTGTGGCTACAGTACTTCAATATATTCATTACTTAGGCCATTAATTTCCTTTTCACTGAAAACATCTGGCTTTTGATGCTCAGGGGGAAAACCAACATGATCCAAAACTAGTTTTATCTACAAGTCCATCTTCTATGAGGGAAGGTTAAATTCACAAACAAGTAGAAAAAAAAGAGCAGAAGTTTATTTACTGTTTTATAGGTTGGAACAAGATATACACCCTTCTGTATAACATGTTTTAAGTGATTTTTGTAAGGAAAGCTCACTGGATATCGTTTTCTAATTGCTCCCTGAAAAACCCATGGGAAGAGCTGCTTCTTTTTCTTTCCTCGGGTCTTTAGTGCAAGCAGAGCTGTACAAGTAACTAACGCTTTGGAGAATCCCACATGGTGGCTCAGAGCATCACCGGTCCCCAACGATCCTTTCCCAGAAAGACTTGAGCATCAACAGGGATTCTCACACACTCCTGCTTCCCTCAGACTGTTCCCCGCAACACCAAAAGTATTTCTTATAAAACTAGCGATGTCTGCACAAATGTAGGTTTTTAAAACTACAGTTCTGTAAGGATAACCACTAAGAGAACAGCATCGGGAAGAGGTATTACACACATCAGGGAAGACAAATCCCACCCAATAAGACAGGGGGGTGTGGCATAGTAGCCTGGAAATTAAACAACATTTTTCCCATAAGTAATTGCAAATTAAATGTTATTAGACGACAGCAAAACCAACTATTTTCAGGCTCCGGCACAAAGTCTTTAAGTAAGTAGCTTATGGCAGTGAACTGCCCCACATAAAAAGGAACTAAAGTTTTAGTTGTTTAATACATTAACAATCCCAGGGAGTAACTATAAACCTATTTCTGGATTTATTTATTTATTTATTTTCTTCGACTCTCCAAGTTGCATGGTCCCAAGCAGGAAAGACAAGAGTGATCTGGTGGGATGGCTGAACAGGGGAAAGGCTCGCTGCCCCCCAACTCCACACCTCCTTCCATCGCCCCAGCAGTCAGCAGCACATATCCCCCTGGCAAGGGGAGCTTTCTACAAATAATGCTGACTTTTTACCTCTCAAACGAGTGGAGTTGCGCAGGTCTGTAGGCAAGTCTGGATTTCAGAGCCAACATGTGCTTTTCCCACACACACTCACAGTTCTCGAGACAGACATGAGCCACCGAACAGAGGTTACGTCTCAGCACATGCTCGCTGCTGGGGACCGGGGGACTCGGACCCCACAGCCAGGCTTATTTATAAACCATCTTCCCAAGGACCCACCATGTCTGGAGAGAAGGGCTCGCAAAATTTTGACAAAATTTAACCACTACTTTAGATTCCTAAATGGTTTTGAAACTTTTTCTTTTTATAAAATTGCTGTTTACTAAATAACAGAAAACATCCCAGATGAGCAAAACTGTACCTTCCACCAAGCATTTTGCAAGTGTCCTCTTTCCACATCTGAAAGCTTTTTAACACAGGATATGAAAAGGTTCTCAAGTGTTTGCAGTTACAGGTGAGCTTATTTTAAAGCTGCTCACTAACCGAGATAACTTCACCAGCCCGTAAAATAATTGCTGTAACAAGGTGGATTATGCCTCAGCAAGATTTCAAAGGTTAGATTTCACAAGAAAATACTTTAAATCTGAAGCTGTTCTTCAGCTACAACATTGCCCCACTCTGGTGCTAGCCTAAATAAGAACAGATATTTCTGGTAGTTTCCTGGCCAATATTTTTAAGTAAAAGGAAATTAAATCCTTAATGACAAATGTGGAGAACACGAAATGGGTGACTATGTCCTGGCAGAAAGCAAAGAGGGAGAACTTCAGGAGCACTTTACTCCTGCGGTGGCAGCCTTTCAAGTCTCCTGTACAAAGATCTGTAACTCAAGAATTACCAGATGCCAGCTAGGTTGCTCCTCACCAGAAACCTGACATCATCAGAATTCGGCTGTAGTCGGAACAAAGACAACTCTCCAACAATTTACTGTACAGCAATAAAATAGTCAACAATGCTGCACTAATCAAACTGCGAAGCAGCTCTCATTAGATGACTATCTCTGCATGAATAATGCACTATTACATGTTTAGGTTTAATTAAATGTAATACATAAAATTTTCTTGTAATGAATATAGGTATCCATATGCCTCTATTATATTTGACTTCAATAATTCATCGTTTTTGCTCACATCCACTCACTTGGACAATTTATCATAGTGCCAGACTACTAATGTAAGTCATTTATAGGAAAAGTTTTTGATAGTAATTTACAGGCTAACTAGGATTATAATGCTGCCACCATAGACATTCAATGCTCCTGTAAACTTGTATCTGATGCAGTAACTCTGAATGGATAACTACATCTGGAAGGAAAAACAAAGGGCATCCTGACACGATGAAAGGATTTTAGGCGGACTTAGCCTTCGGTTCTCTGATTCTTGTATCATCAAAATTGTCCTGCATGATGGAAGTCCTACCTCTTTTCTTTCGCCCCTTCCCAGAATGTTGTTTTCCTTTTATTCACCTTTTTTTGTTGTTGTTGTGTGCATAGCCCGCACTAATAGTTTCTACACGTTTTCAGTCCGTGGGCATCTGGGGATCTGGCTACTCTCAGACTCCTGAGAATCTGAAAACTCTCCAGAAGAGCTTTTTTCCCCTGCCGCAGGGGTCACCTATCACTGCAGCAGTTACCTGTATCCCTGTGGTCCCCGCGGGTTGTGACCCTCCCGCCTGCTTTGTTTCAGGAGCCGAGCTGCAGGCACAGGTCTAACCCGCCTCAGCTCCCGCTCCTACCCAAGTTCTGCAAAGCAAAGAGAGTGGCACTTCTACACTTCTAGCCACATGCCAGCATCTGCAGATCTGATTTCACTCTGTAAATAGATTATATCCAATATTTATAAAAAGATTAAGCTAATCTGACATTTAATTAATGGAAACGGCAGTGTTTGACTTTTTATTTTAATAAGCAACACCCTTTGTTCCCACAGAAATCATTACTAGCGGTACGTTAAAAAAAAAAAAAAAGCCAGAAAGATTTAACAAAAGGTTCCATTAAATTAGAGAGCAATAAACAAACACAGCCAATTTATGCATCGGAGTCATTAAATGTGTATCCTCTCCACCACTTTCTTCACAGAGAGTACTTAGGTTTGCTACAATTGATCTGCAGGGAGCAGTTACCTTAATTATAAAATGAAACACCTCTGCTAATGCAGTCTTGGAGCCTTGTTAGTTTACACCCCAGACATGTGGCTCCGAATGGGCTCCAAATGCTAATGCCAGTAAAGGCAGACATCGTCAGTCTCTGATGTGCCGTGCTTGGCAGTCCATGACCGCGCTGCCTACCAGGCACCCCTGGTTTTTTTTCTGCCTCTTGCCCTTGGGGTGGAGATAAAATGCAAGAACTCTTTGGTCCAGCTCAGCATGTACTTTTGAATAGTTCATTCATGGGCAGCCATTTGTACAAGAAGTCTTTTTATCTGATTATCTGCCCTCATTGTTAGGGCTTGTGCCTAGATGTGATGAGCCTTGCAGGAAAAATTAAAGAAGATGTAAACAGTAAATGCAGACATTTTGCAACATAGCTAAAAATAAATTGCACTACAGGCAATTATGCAAGTTTTACTGGATACATTAAAAAGACATTAAATGCACAGCTGTTTTAAGTGTCTTTTAAGCTGATAAATTAACTGTCTAATAAATTGTAAGATTTGTCAGCTAATAATGCTATTTTATCTGCTTTAACATATGCCTTCCTAGTTCATGAAGCATTATTGTAAGTGCCAAAAGGAGATAATGTGCATTTTACAGTGTTATGTCTTAAGTGGAATGGATCATTGGCCATGAAGAAGTGTGTTAATAAATCTCCTAGGCTTTGTTAATTGCACTCAATGAAGTGTCACTGTTAAAACACAAAAGATGTGATAGAGAAAGCTGAACATAATGTCTTTCAGTTTTACAATTAACAGTTCACTAGGCAAATCGACCAAAAAGACCATAATTTGTTGAAGCCTTATTAACTTACATTTTCCTAGTCAAGGTCATAATTGTGAATGGCTTAAAGCTATCTTTTAATGCTCATCAAGAAGAGTAACCTTGCTAGAGAGAATGAACTTTTCCATCTCTCAGTAGCACTTATCACTTGCTTTGCAGGTAGAAGACAAATAAAGCTGAACTTTGTTATACAGCCACCTCTTTCAGTCTCTCAGCACCAATAAATGCCACTCGAAAGGTGGGAAACATGACTTTAACCATCTTTGCTCTACAGCAAATTAAAAAGTCCAAAAAAATGGAAAAAAAGGTTTTTGAAGATCTGCAGGAACCTATCAGGGCTAATGCAGTGCAGAGAGAAGACTGTTGATTTCATTTGCAGAGCGACATATCAAGATTTGAGGTTTGGGGTTTTTCGCTCTCCCCTGGAAACTTAATTCAGTCCAGAAGAGAAAACAAATAATCCAACACACTTAGCAAACAATTATCAAAATCAAATACAATCACTAAATACCCTTCATGAAGAAGAGTTATTTCCATATATCTTATTAAATATTGATTATTGAACATATTAGTGCTTCACAGCATCTCAGCAGATTAGCACTACTGGGCTTTGTTGCAAAATCTTTCCACTTAAGACCATTTTGAGATAATGTATTTTCTCCAGCAGGATAATCAGAGTAAATACCGATAATGTTGAGTTGGCACACATGAATACAGATATATGATCACCATCCTGCTAATCCTCATGAAGTAATGAGAGCACATGATAGAAGAATAATGAGCAAGGGTTAATTTAAGTCTGTAATTTCTTCCTAAAAACCTCAAAATGCAGAATACAATGATTTCATGGAAATTGTCATATATTTAAATCTCGGACTACAAATGCTACCAACTTGCCACTAATGCAACCATTACCTTGCGCTGTACTACCTTAAACGCGCTCAGCACTGGCTGTTTGATTTGCCTGATAACAGTTGTAATACTCTTCTGTGATGCACATGAGATGTTAGAAGATATATAAAATACATATTAATAAATCATTCTGCAAGCATTAAAAATAATGAAAGGCACCCAGCTTCGCTGTTACTAGGTTACAGGATCCCACCCTGAACCACGCAGCGGATCAGAGCGTGCTGCTTCAAGTCTGACAGAGCACATCGATTGCCCATGGCTGGACAAAGGGAGGATGCTCCCCACCCCAGCACCGGCTCCTTGCCACAGGGCAGCCCTTGAAGAGAGGTGGGGGAAGAAAGTAGAAGCTGGACGAACAGGATGGGTGACGCCAGCAGCCAGAGCACCAAGATGAGGATGGGGGCTGCTTGGTCTGTGTCCCATCTCCATCAGCACACCTTGCAGAGCAGGAGGTGCTGCAAACCCGCTTGTACGGGTGCAGTAGGGAGAAGAAGCATCGTGGTTCAGCGCTTGTTTTCCAGCTAGGGGTGTATGCCACACTTCAGCTTCACACAGCGCTGGACACAACACCTACATGTGCTACTATCCTACTCGCCTATTTCAAAATCAAGTATGATAATTTTCATGTTTTACTCTGAGACACAATGAGGCTGAATCAATATCTGCCAGGGACTCAGATTCCTGGATACCAGGTACTATCCAAAGTGTTATTGCTAACAAACAGCCTGCCAACAGGCTGGGAATATTTCCTTACATTTTTAATGAAGTTGCTTCAATTTGTTCAAACTCTTAAATCTTTTTTATGAATGCAGAAACAGAAGGGTCGCAGCTCTCAAGTTTAGTTCCTGGGCTTCATAGGCAAGTATGTCCAAAAACAAAAAAGCAGTTTGGGAGTACTCTGAAAGACTGCACAACACACAAAAACCCTACTATCAGAAAACAAAGAGAACTCCTTCCTTTCCCATAGGCTGCCTTGTCTGTGTGCATATTAGGGAATACCTACAGAAACTTAACAGTTTCAGTGAATACTTGTGAGCATGCACCCTAGAAACCTCTCCAGAGGAATATACTCACCCAACCAGAAAAAGTAAAATGAATGCATCACTTGTGTCCAAGAGAGGCAACCTGTGCTTCAAACTCCCTGGCTAGCAACGAGGCCGAGAAGTATCCTTAAAAGCTCTGCCATGGATAATTCTGCATAGTGCATAATTTCCTAATAATTGACAGAATCATTACAAGAATTGGACTAAAACTTCATTGAAAACATTGTCTGGTGTAAATATATATGTGCACATACACCTGTGTAGAGCAAAGCATAAAGGTATACACTTAAACGATACGTATTCCCAACTCACAGTCACTCCACAGCTGACAGAGAGATCGTATTGAAAACACTGATGCCAAGACAACACAAAATAGCTGAAACACTATGTTTTGTAAATAAAGAGATTTGTTTGTACTAGAATAGAACAGCTCAGCTACAGAAAGAGTATGAGCCTAAGATAGCCATCCTGGAAAGCTAGGAAACCTTTACAAGCTTGAACCTCACGCCACTGCAGTTGGCTCATTTTCTTCTTCACACACCTGTCAACTAAAGGACTGGGACAGACGTGCATACAATAATTCCAATGCTTTCTGCTCTAGCGCAGGGATGCAGTGCCCTGCTCCCACTGGGATGCATCCCCTCATACAGGACTCTATCTTAAGGCTCAGCCTTGCCACAGGTAGCGCTCACACCAGGTACAGTATTGGATTTGAGCTGTTATGGACACTCAGCAAAATGCTGTCCTACCAGCTAGGTTCAGACAACTCTCACACCTCCTACAAGTTGCTTCCTCATGATTTTTAAAATCAGAATGGTGAAGACTTATTTCTCTTTGCATGTTATTTCTAGAAACACAATTAGCAAAAGCGCCCTAAAGGTTTACAATTTGACTTCAGGTGTAAATCACGCAGGCACATCTCTATCATTCAAAGAAATGCACACTGCTCAGTCTGAGGTTTCATGCCCTGTTTTTAAGGCATCTACTTGGGCTGTACAGTAAGATTCAGATATCTTTAGAGTGAAACTGAGTCCGGTTTGAGATAATGAATTTATACTTTGTGATGATTCAGTCTGATGAAGAATCTATCGCTATTCATAGATTGTTAGTATGAAACCAGATGAACACAGCTCGTTTCGCCTTGGCAAATTGAGATCCCTTTAAATCTCAAATACAAATCGATACTTTAAGAATTACAATGGGAAGGTCTCAGCCCTCCTGTATTGATCCAAGCCCCACAAATAGGCCTACAAAAGACATACGGCACAAGTTTTGCACAACTCAGCTAACCAATCTCCTAGAAAACATGCAATAATTCATTCGCCTGGCCCCAAAACATTTATCTTGAATAGCGTCGTTTCCTGAGATAATAAATCATCACTATTCTTTAGGTTAAAAGAGGGTTGCATGACTAGACAGATTTCCTGGGCCAATACCACAACACACTAAAAAAGACCCTGGAAACTACACTTGGGTCCCTGTGACTCCCTGGGAACGGAGCTGGCTCCCCATCTTCAGAGACGCCCATGCAGGAGCAAAGAAAGCAAGCTGCAAGGTGTTCTGCTCTGCTTTTTGTTTTCTTTAAGTCGGGTTCAGCAATTCTTAAAAAGTTCTTAAATCACCTTGAATTCAATTTCTCTAAGCCACATTTAAAAAGAAGAATTACCATCTGTCACAGTTGGTTAATAATCAGGATCAGTGTACTACAACCGCTTCACTTTTTTTTTAAAAAATAACCTTAAAGTTACTAAATTTTCTGGGATCTTTTCCATGAAGGCACAAGTCACGCTTATCCCACAGGGGCTACCGACAACACTCACAAAAGTTAACTAACCTATAAACAAGCACATGGATGCTGGTTTATATAATGTTGCCACATCAATTTTATTACCCCATGCCTATATACATGGTTTATTTTTTATTTATTTAGTCTCTTGTGAAGCTCAGAAGGCATTAACATATGATTCAGATAAATGACCACCCTTGTAAAGACAGGGAAATTTGAGAAAGTGGAGTCACTATAACAATATTAAGATTGTAAAAATAAATGCTCTGCTCATGTCAGTTTGGGAAACAAGACACTCAGGAAAATGTAGTTAAAAAAAACCCACAAAAACAAAACAAAAAAACCCCAACACAACAAACCCAAGCCTGCACACTACCAGATTAGTGCATGCGAATCGAGAGAAACCTGAGCGTTGACTTAACCAAGCATGGCTAAAGCTGGAACAGTAGCAAGAAAAGAGATTGCAATTTTCTCGAAACTGTGAACAAAAGATGTGAACGCCGGCAAAAAGCAATGAATCCTCTTCATTCACCGAAACCAACTAAGTGGTAACAAATTGTGAGTTTCCAGTTGGAGACAATTGGCCAGGAATAATTATGCGAGATGCTAAAGGCTGATTTAACTCTTTCCTCCACCGGTTTCTGCGAGGCATCCAAAGGGAGAGCTGTAATAAGCGTTGCATGCTGGGACCCACGCCACGTTACAACCAATTTACTTTCTCACAGAGAAGTTCATCCTGCTGAGAGAGCAGGTTTCCACAGATAAAAGATGGGATCTCAAAACAAATTAAGGCTACGTGAAGCATGCCTGAATTTTACTGTTGGCAGGGGTAAGCTGTTATGATTTAGCAGATACCAATCTGAGATATATTAAACAAATGAAAAAGCCGAAGTTACTTAACCAAGCTGGGTACATTGGATGGAACAATAGCGGATGTAGCCTTTTCTTCCTCTAACATTTCAATCCTTCATTATTTAATTTAGTAACAACTTGGTGGGCAATTTAGTTGGTAGGCAGAAGAGTCGATCAAAAAAAAAGAAAGAAAAAGTACCGTTTTACTCAAAGATGACAAAGGATGTTTTAAAAATCTTTTGTTTCAGATCATTATACGAAAGCATTGGGGGATATCCTACAAGTTACTCTAGATATCGTTGGATTCCACATTTAAAGCGTTACATTATCAGCATCTAATAAACATTTAAGAAGGAGTACAGATAATTTTTTAAAGAACAGTATTTTCTGAGTAGCTTTGTTTATGAGCAGATTGTTTTGCATGCATCTGTTTGAAAGCACGTTTTGTTTTGATCCATCCTTCTCAGCCTTGCAGATAGGAAGAAATGCTGGAATTATTTGCAAATGAGAATCATCATCTTCACATTCAGAGACTGTAGAGCAGGCAGAACAGGAATTGCTAATCCTAACAGAATTGCTCAGCATAGGCATGTAATTAAATTTCTTAGTGAAAGAAAAAAAAATCTTATTATTTGTAATGAGATACTTGAGCTTAAAATTTTGGCCAAAAGCTACATAAAGTCAGACCTCTGCATTGTTTTCTGTACTGTGGCATTGGCATGGATTTAAAGCTGCAGTGTTTCTGAAGACCTTGCTTTATTTTTTTACTTCTTTCTCTTCCATAAGGGTGGTGACTGCCCTCTAATATAACTCGGGCACCTGCTTCTCTCTCAGACTCTGGTAGACTCATTTGCTCTTGGATTTACAAAGAGTCTATAAATCAATCATCGGTGCATTATTACACCAGGCTCAATAATATAATAATCACAGGTTAATAATACAATAATAATAATATAATAATGTTATTATTATATATTAAGAATATAACTGTGTCATAGTGTAATCATTGCATGCTAAAATACCTGGATAGAAAAAAATCTTGTTAAAGCATCACCCTGCAAACCCTACCTGTACAACTAGAAGCCCAGTTCTCCCAAACTCCAGTTCTGGCAGTATTACTTTCTTGTCATCCTGTAGTTTACATAAGCAAGTGTTATTCGCACCTTCAATTCATACAGGTGATTTATTAGGCGACAAACTGAAATGTACTTGTCAAGGGAGGATGGTGAATTTGCTTTTTCCTGATTATGGCCCATTCTTTAACAGCTCAGTAAATATTTTCCTCATCTCTTTAATACACATTTGAAGGATAAACAACCCAAAGGAGGGAAATCAGTCAGGTGGGGGAAAAAAACCCAAAAAACAAACAAACAAAAAAAATGGCCATGCAGGTTTCCATCAGATCAAGTACATAATTTGGTAGCAAATTAAACAGACTGCAAGAATCACCAAAAGAAGAATGCACAAATTTGGGAGATTTGGCTGTTTGTCTGCTCACAGCACTGGGCAAGCACTCTGAGCAGCCTCCTCGCTAGGCTCCAGGATATGTATGTGCACATTCTATATATAAAGGGCTATAAATAAAAGAAGGGATGTGAAGCCTTTTAGATAAGATAAAGCAGAACCCACCTTTGGTATTGATACAGTCTCATAGTATTTTAACACATAACATCTTTTCTCAGCGCACCGCTGTGAGATGGGACTGCAGGCGTGCATGCGTCCAGGGCAGTGAAGCCCCCAGCCTCTGCAGCGACAGGTCCATGGGCATGGATTGGGAAGACTTGGAGCTGGGAGCACCTCACTGAGGGGCTCACGGACCAGGGATAGGTACTTTCTTGCCATGTCTTGGGAAACAGCCCGTTCCACCTGTCCTCCTCCTCTTTCTCAAACCATAGATCTAGCATTTGCACACACACACACAAGAAAAACACAGCTTCTACCCACCACCCATCAGACTTGCCCCACTTCAGGAATGTTGTTTATTGACAGAGATTAGAAACAGTACAACAAATTTTTCTGAATCCTTCCTATGAATTTATATGCACTGTTCTCCATGAATCTCACGGAAACATCAGTCCTGCCTCCTTCACACGCCGGCTCAGACCAGCATGCTGACTCTCATCCTCTCCTCAGTTTTTATCTAACACCTTCTGAAGCCAGTAACATTTTGGTCTAAGATGTAAATTAGATGCGGATATTAGCACCATCTTTCTTTATATGCTGATTAAAAACAATAACCACGTGCTACCTTCCCAGGAACTGCTTAAAAAACGCGGTAAGGATTTCAAAGTGTTGGGGGTTTTTTTATTTCTTATTCATTCCGCCAAAGCCACAAGATTTCTGGTACAACGCCAGGAACAAAGAACCACACCAAATCACCTGCTTGGTTGCAACTTCCATCAGACTTTTTATTTTCTCAGAGCATAAGAGCGTTTTATAACATCACAAAACCTTATATATGGACACTAGTACACATAATTCTGGAAAACTCACATCAAACCCTCTGTCTCTGTCAGCCTCCACAAGTAGCAGCAGCAACATGCTTAAAATAAGAGCTCAGGTGTAAACAACAGTTTCTTGACCCTTGGGTCTAAGGAGATGAGCAACATCAACCTATCAATCACTCAGAACTGTTGTCATCTTCTACTCGTATGCTTGCCATAAATCCCCACCGAACTCACCGCAGCTGTGCTGCTGGAAACGTGAATCTGGAGCAACCACGGTCCCACCCAGACCCGCTCCTCTGCTGCCAGCCCGCTCGCTCAGTCCCTTTGCCCCACTTGCCCAAGATAATCTCATTTAAATGGCCCATTGCAGAGGGTTAACATGGCTCTTGTTACCTTCTGTGGGAATTTCAGCCCCAAAGTGTTTATAAGCTTAAAAAACAGAAGGCAAACAAGCCAAACATTCAAAACAGAGCTTGTAGCAGGCAGCGGGATTTACCATGGGTATTAAGAAGATTGTGGTGTGCATATGCTAACACCACAGCATGCAGTGAGTGTGCAGCCCCTCTGTTCCCATCACAGCTACATCTAACCCTGCAGCATCGCAGAATGGGAAACCGCATCTCCCTTTGTTTCTTTTTTAGCAGCCATAGTGCAAAAAGAACCGCGAGTTACTGACATCTATATGTATATCTATTTTTTTTTCTATATTATGTTGACATCTCTGTGTCAGAGATAAACCTTCCCCTCTCCAGATGATACCCGCTCCCGCAGCACACACTGCGGAGGGGGAAGGTGGCAGGAAGCCAGTTGGATCTCTCGTCCTGACAACATATTTTTGCAGATTATGCAAAACTGGCAACATTTAGCTTTAGAGGAACATCACAGCTGTTCCCCTTCCCCTGTCAATCCCAGTTTTAAACTTGCAACAGGTTTCATTTAGGAAGGGCTTAAAGTGCTCCAAAAGTGGTGCTTTCTACATGCCCGGCCGCGTACAAGCAACATGAGAAGTTTAACAGCAACCCTTCAAGGAGAGCACCAACTCCACCAGCCAACAGAGCTATCACAGGCTGCCAGTGAAGGGACCAGCAGAGAAGACTGATTTTTGTCATCACATTAGGTGATGTGCCAGATTTGCTTCTTGATTAATTATATAAGAAAGATAAAATACAATATCAGGCAAGCTTCATTCATTCATACTTGTGCAAAGGGATTGCTCAAAGCTTAGAAGGCTCCTGCTTTGACCCAGAGGCTGAAGCCAAGGAAACTTTTGACCACAGGGGCACCTCCCGGGCTCTGGTCAAGCAGAGTGAGGCTTCCAAAGAGCACAAGAACTCTCTGGGGAGAGAAAGCAGGCTGAAAAGCCTATTAACAGAGGCAGGGAGACTCAACAATGCACATTTAGGAGGATATTTTAACTTTAAAACAGGAGGGAACATTGCACTTGGTAGTGCACGAAGTATTATGATGCTCCAGTCATCCATAACCTATAAACTCTTTGGTTCATGGCTCATTTTGGACCAAGTGCCTTCACGTGGTGCTAAAAACGGAGTTTTGCCCATCAGCGGGATGCTAATCTGCTTATTAATGCATTACTCTTAACAGCAGTACATAATGATTTTTCTAACATATTTCTAAAGGCCCATATGGGAAAAATTACTTGTGAAAAACTTGAATATTAAGCTCATAAATAAAATTAAAGATAACATCTTATTGCATGATAAACCAAATGGAGGTGATGCAGAATGTGGAGGTGTGTTTGAAAGAAACTGATCCAACACGAGAAGCAGCATTGAAAGGCTCAGTGTATCTCCAAACATCCTTTAAAATTAAAAAAAAAAAAACAACCAACAAACCAAACCAAAAAGTTTGAACTCAGTTCCTACAGAAACTTTCACCGTGTATAAAGCCTGCAGACCTTCCCAGACAGAAAGAATGATAGTCCTCACAAAATAACTAAAAAAAAAAAATATTTTAAAAATTGTAGATAAAATGTCACAGCCTCAGTTTGCTTAAGTGTACACCTGTCTTCTTACCCCAGTATAGCTGCATAGTATTATTTTATTTATACAAATTTGTGCAGAGGAAAGTGGGGCCAGGTCCTGGCTCAGCTCAGGATCTCCAGCCATTCCTGCTGACATGGCTGAGCCTCCATGCCCCTCATCGACTTATTCTTTTTTATTGTCCAGTAGTGCCATTTCTAGATTTCTGAAACAAGCTGAGATGGGGTCCCAGGTTTATGGCACATCACACAACACAGCGCTCAGCTGTCATGAGGAACAGGAACATCAGAAGAGAGAGAACTGTATGGCTAAAAACTACTAAACTGCAGCAAAGCTTCAATGATCTTTTCTCCTTTTTTTTTTTTTTTTTTTTTTTTTTTTTACGCTCTACCAAGAGACTTGTGAAAAAATAAGAGTTACTGAAAGACCAGAAAAGGTTGAAGGACTTGAAGCTTTGTGGCAAAACCTTTTTCATTGAACTCCAGAACAAGGACAATCACCACCTCCTGTGTAAAGCTAGAAAAACCTATAGTCACTCCGAAGCATTTCAGTGACATTTATTTCGCTAGTAAGAAATTTATTCCACGGTTGATTGTGAGTAGCAGCCAGTAGATAATGGTTGCTCCAGACTATCTGCTGATAAATCAGAATAATGTCAGAAGAAAAGCAAGCCCCCGTGGGTGAGCTCCGCTCACATGATAACCATGACGCAGGCAAGGCTGTACTTGTGGGAAACCCCACATCCTTTGGTACCTTTTAATTACCGATTAGGTTTGACCGTATTACTAATGACATGCCTAGGATTTGTTTGGTGGTACAAAGAGACAGAACTGCATTTGTTTGTGTGCTTCAGCTAAATTTCTCATTCAACAAAAAGCACCAAATCACATTCGCTGGAAGCAGGGTTAGCGTCTAACACCAGAAACGTAACAGTTAAGTTAAACTCCAGCAGTTCTTCAAAGGTGTTTGAAGAGAGCAGCCGTGGTGGCTGTGAAACGAAGCAATACACGGGAGGAAGGGGGAGCCTGCACAAAGGTTTGGTTTCACTTGCAAATTTGCAGGATTATTGATGTCCTCGGCTCGGCGTACTGGAGGCAGAGGGCTGCCAACAGCCACGTTTGATGGGCAAGGGGAGTAATGAATTTCTTATCACAGAGAGACGTTATTTCTTGGATCTAATCTTCACTGATATTGGCAGAGAATTTTCATAGCCTCTTCATCTACACATACTGAAGTCATAGTTTTAAAATAATACAGAAAGATTTATTTTTATTAGAAGCTGTGAGGCAGGTTGTTGGCTCCAGTGTGCCCAGTGATGGACACCCAGGAAAGGTGGAGTTCAGAGCCAAACCTCAGCGATGATATCCCATGCAGATGATCTTAAATACCTCCTACGAGGCACAGAAAGGCACGAGGCTAAAAATCTTGTGCTAAATAAATATGTCATCTCATCTGCAGTGAGCATGAAATGCTAGCCTGACTACTGCACACTTTAATACATATCAAGGTGCGTAGGAGGTTTCGGTGCAATAATTTTCAAAGTGCTGATATCAAGCGTGTTTTTCAGGAAAAAAACTCCCCCCCTTTTTTTGTCAAAACACAGCCAGGGCTGAAAGACACTGCAAGGGGATTTGAAGGGTTAAATACTTGTTTCTGCTCAAATGTGTTGCAAAGGCATTTGAAGTGACTGCTGCATGAAAGCAATGGAGGTGGTCTTTTTTTTTTTATTGAGAGTTGTTAAAACTAAAAATTCCCATATACTCTCACTTCCCTTTAGAGGTCTACAGGGGTTGGCTTATTCCTCCGCTTTGATATGCAAATGGGCAGCTTGCTTTCCTGCAGGGGACACTGGACTGGGTCCAAGGAACACAGAGATGTCATCCTGTCAGGAGAGCAGCCCGGCTGCCTCGAATGGTCCTTGGGCAGCACCGAGCGCCAAGCTTGCGTTTTGGCTTAAAAATAAAATACCTTTGTATAGGAAGGAAAACCCATTAACAAATGTTTATATTTTTACCCTCCTGGTCATCGCTGCTGGCCAATCATGAGAACACGGCAGTTTAGCCATCCCTTTTCAGGCAGAGCGTTACCAAACTCGTGTTCCGCTTTTGACGGTACTGTTTATGATGCCCTTCGTTTACGTCGTAGAATACAGGTTATTTAAGCAGCATCTAAACCCTTCGGCTGCAATGAACAGGTATATTTTATAGAAATGCGATAAATCTATTTCTACTGGGCAGTTTTCTCATTACTGTTCTATCGGGCCCATTTTGCAGGGAAGGTAAAGAGACAAGTACATTTCAGTTTCCATCTGCTGGCCCCTTTAAGTTCCACTCTTTCTCACTTTCTTGTTTTTCTGCCTTTTCTTTTCACTGACATAATGGAGTACCTATAAAAAAGATTAAATGGCACCATAAAGTTTTATTAATGCCTTACATCATTGATATCTTCTCTGTATTGATAGTTTCACTTCCATTATTGCTACTTAGGCATTTAATTAGTGATTCATACAGTATGTTGTAAACTACAGTATTAGCGTTAACCATCTATATAAAAGCCTCCATTATGTAAAAACTCTTCCCCATATCATAATTGGAGTATAGTTATCCACTTTAACTGACTTGAATTAGATTATTATAGATTAATTTATAAAAAGTTACTTGTAAAGGACATTGAAGATCATGGAATATTAAGAGTGGAACTTCATTACAATAAAATGGACTTCAAGAACAATGGCACCAAGTTTTATATAAATCCATTACAATCTTCTAGTAATATGAACAATAACTGTTTCATCTGGCAGCTCAGTGATACTTAAGGATGGAAAGACAGACAGTTAAAAGAATGAGGTGTGCAGAATTAAAGAGGTGATGTGCACTTAAACCCTGGATAAAGCAGCAGAGGGCAAATTGGGAAATTTGCTCTTTGCAGATGGAAGTTGGGTAAGGGCGTAAGATGCAACATAGATGTCTAACATGGAAGAAGCTCATGGAAAACCGTATTATTCAGAGCACAAAGCCTAAATACTACGAATAAGATTAATATGAACTCTAAGGAAAACATAGATCCAAAGGGAGTTATTCCATATTCATGTCACAGTAAAAAATAATAGAATTTGGGCCACCTCCCCACAAAAAACGTTCACATTATCTGCCTTCTCTCTGCTATCAGCATCTATGTTATTCCACTTGACCCATGAAATTACTTGGTACTGAGCACAACATTGCTGAACTGGTAAATTTGTATCCAGTAAAGGAAATATGGAGCTTAGGCCACAGTTTGGCCCTGGTGTAAGGGAAGAAGTCGAAGCTCCTGTAAAAGGGGTTTTCCCACACGCAACCTCTGCTTGCCATTGTACCACTTCTAGCAAGCAGAAGGACACAGAAGCTCTTTTTATGCCCCAGTTCTGTGCTTTGCCCTTTACATCCAAGCCACCCACTTTTTGCCAAAGCCAAGAGATGAACAAATACCAGACTGCTCTGTGCTCCTGACAGATCCCCCTTACTATGGGATTTCTCAGAAAATTGTCTCTATTGGCTTTACAGAGGCTTGGTACCATCAAACATAGTTGAAGGATTTCAGCGGGCTCTGCAGTTTTTGTGCCTGCATTTAACTGCAATCAGTTCAGGCTTTGGAACATGCAGAGTCATTTTTCCTCTGCAGTTTTGTCCTTTTCAGAACAATATTACTTTTTCTGCCAGATAACAGGAACAGTAACATTCTCTCAGATTTCCCAAGTTAATTTGTTTGCGGTTGAGTATTTGCTTGCCTTCCAAAAAGAGGGCCCTCCCCACCTTTCAGCTGTAACAGACATGGTGTGTCACGAGTTGGCAGGACCGCGCTTGCCTCCCGTCCCTGAACAGCCGTGCTACATTTCATCTGGGAGGCAGGACCTCCGGCAATCATTTCACCAAGTTAATCAAACAGCCTATCTAGCCGTACTACCACCTGTCGGGTACTATTTCACAGGCAGCAACACTGGGAATAGTGCAATAACAGTGAGGCTAATAATGTTTAGAAACTGCACAGAGCTAGAAAATACCTACGCAGAGCTACAGGGTGATGAACTGCTCACCCCAAGGGCAAGCTCAGGAGAACATCTCATGGTGGCACAAGCACAAGACCCATATATCTGCATAAGAGGTCCTCAACTAGTCTCTGACACGTGCCATTTCTGTTGCTCATCTGTTGAACACTGTTCTCGTCTTTCTCTGATTTTGCCGCATGTACGGCTTCTGCTTCCTTCAGGGTTTTTGAGCTCTTACCCATAATTTGCTTCAGATCTTTTAGATTCCCTCTGAAGAGTCCAATTCATCTGCTGAAATTAAATCCTCTACATTTTCTCCTCTTTCTGACTGTTGCCCCTTTACACACCCAGGGGTGAAGCTGTCAGTCAGTAGGAAATTTGTTTCAGGCTGTAACTTGGCCTGAATGGACCAAGAGATACTAACAAACTTGCTTCGAAACTCTGCGCTGATTTCCCATATAATACAGAGTCAGGTCAGGGCCTTGGACTATAGCTTTTATCTGGCTTTGGGCCATCATGCACTAAAAGAAAAAAATATTTATACATAAAGGACACCCAATGACTACTCCTTTCCCTGGCACAGTGAGACTCTCTAGGCCGGTGTCCGTGGGGGACACAACTTCCTTGGGAGCCGCTTCAGATGACAGGTCACAGATGAAAGCTCTGAGAAAGAAATTAAAATACAGAACTCTGCACTTTACAGTCAAAGTACCAGATACATATCTTCCTCAACATCAACCTGTAGCACCATGCACAAATAGAAAAACCCACCAGGTCAGACCTCTGGGGCGTATGCACAGCTCTCACCGTAGGAGCCACATTAGAGAAACAAAACCTGCAGTATGTAGGGTGTTGGTTATAGGGGTTAATGCACAGCTGGAACAGGACCAAACCCAGCGCTAACAAGGGCAGGGAAGGGAAGGGACTGGGCTGGAAGAGCATTAGTTACTTCAGGCTACTCCGGAGCTATAATTAACAACGTACTGTGTTCCACTGCTGATTTTCCTGCCCAACGGCCTCCTTTCTCCTCCTGCCTTTTAGCTGGGCTAACTAAAGGCACTTCCATTGCATCTCATTTTTCTTAAGCTGTTTTAAGCCACACTTTTTTCCATCTCTGACACATCTCAGAAAACAAAGTTCTGTTTTTATGAAACTAATCTGAAATTCATTCCCACTCCCAGCTCCCTCTTTGCTCTGTATTTCCCTTTCCCATCCTTCAGCTTATTCGAAAGCATATATTTTTTTAAAATAAATAAAAAAAGATATCTGAGTGCAGTACAAAGAAAACAATCCAGCTCTGACTGCCCATACTATTTCTGCAGTCTCTCTCTCTGGCCATAAATTTTGTAGGAGAGCAATAGAATGCAAAACACATTAGCAGTAACACGCTGAAATCCCTGTGCTACAGGGTAAATAGGAAATGCAACAGCACATTTACAATTTTGGCCAGCAAAGTACCAGCACTATTCATTGATCTCATTAAAGACCAATCTACATTCAGGGAAGAATAAGATTGATGAGCTGTTAGACTCTTTAAACACAAAAAAGTTACCAGCTACATGCATGTGTAAACAGCCCGGAGAGAGGCAGGAGAGCTCCTCTGCCCCTCAGCCGGGTGGCAGCAATCCCGCGGTGACAGAAGCGTAGCCCCCGTCATTGCGAGACCTGGATGCGAATCTGCTCTGCCACTTTAGGATAACCAAAGCACAGACACTTAAATTTAATTTACCCTGGAAATTTAATCCTTCATTTAATTCTTACTTTACCAGAAAAGAAAGAGAGGAGAAAAATACTTTTATTTAAATGCCTCTCTCTTCTGTCACTAAGCACAAACAGGTCTAAACTGCAGCATCTTCCCTCACGCAGATTTCAACTCTAAGGTTATGGATACCTCTTCCTAGGGACCTGAATCTTTATCCCAGGTCTGCCACAGCCTTCACTCCCTTTGGAAAATTATTTTTGTCTCTCTGTCCCTAAGTTTCCCCAACTGAAAAATGGGAATGAGAATACTTGCACAGCTTTGGAGACCAGAAATGTAAAGCACTCCATTGGTGCAAGGTATTACTGTGTTGATGATGATGAAATAAGCTTTCATACATTGCTAAATTATTCAAGAACATCCACCACAGTTTCACCCCTGGCAATCCCAGAATGCATCTCAGTGCCATTACTCTGCAGGGAACAGCAGTGTTGAGTAAATGACTATGAAACTCATATATTAACCTCACTTGGTGGCTGGAATATTCATTTCTTTTTGAGTCATTTTAAGCAAGAAAAGAAAATCTTCGCTCTTAGAAATCATCTTTAGCTGACACATTAAGGAGCAGAGCTGAACAAATAATTTCCAGTGAATAATGTGATGAATTTATTTTCCTTTTCTCTGTCCCTAAGCAGACTGGGATTTCCTCAAATGTATTTGTTATTCAAATGTATTCAACAACTATCCTTTGCAGCGTTTTTCTTCTGTGTTTATTGTGCCTGAATGTGCACAGTATCCTTCTTGCCTTTTGCTTTCAGTTGTGGTGTTTGGTTTGGAGTTTTTGGGGGGTATGTGGTGGGGGGTTGCTTTCATCAAGCATCCAAGTGTATTTAAGGGATGAGAAAACACCAGATTTGCAATGTCTTTGTAACAGGTACCGTTATGATGTACGACGGACGTGCACACCTATGGCAAACACCCTGCCCAGACCTACAGTTGGCGTATTAATATTAACCAGGGTGGTTTTGGGGAATCTGCAGTGCCCTCGGCGGCTGGCATATAAAGGAGCCGGTGAGACACGATGTACGCTAAACATGCTGTTCATGAGCTGTTACTCACATATAATCTAACATGCAGCATTTCAGCAGAGCCCTGCAACTTCAACCACTAAAGCACAGACTCTGTGACAGAAGGAGAGGAACTGCTGAGTATTTTTTTTTTCGCAGTTTGGCCAGCCTCTTAATGTGTTAAGAGAGATGTCTTGTCAAGGATATTTTCAGTTTTGTAGTTTTCTTTATTCCAAGCTCCAGGGTTGGCACGTTTCAGAGCCATCCTAATGTATTAGCAAAGATATGGCCTTGGCTGTTATCCTTAACTCTACCGTAAACCTGGCACAGGGCACTTTTTTTTTTCCTGGTATAAGTTTTCTTCTATAAGAGGTAAGATATATCACTTTTTGAGAGATCTTTCAAGACCCCCCGCCCCAGGTATTACCGTCATTTATAGATATGGAGTTAGCTAAAGGAAAGAGACTTCCCGGCAATGAGTGCCCAGAGATGTATTTCTCAGGTTCAGTGAGTAAATCAAAGCTGTAGCTTGTACACTCGTACTTAAAACAAAGTCTGAGCACATACTGCACACATTAGCTGGCTTTAGTACCCTCTGACATTTCCCACGGTGGTTCCTCTCTGTACCCAGAGGTACCCGAGCACAGTCTTACATATTTTTTACCACGGGTTTGCTACTGAAGAGACTGGCTATACAAAGGGAAATAAACCAGGTAATCAATAAGCCGGGGTTGTGATATATTAACAGGCACTCCCAAACATTAGCAGAGAATTACCCATTATCAGATTAATAAGCAAAGACCAACAAAAGGAAGAAAATGCTGTTGGTGCTCGTAAAGCAGTGCTGGTTTTCCAACAGCTTCCTTCAAAATAAGGCAGCCACATTTCAATGTAAACTTAGACTTCACTTCTTACAGAATTCTTCTTCTGCCTTTTAATTAAATCAGCAGAGTCTCAAGAGCCACCCCTACCAGAACCGCTCAGTGGCCAAAATTGCCTCTTTGGCAACCGAAATTGAAATAATATCATTATTTCAGTTAAATAATTAAATTTCAGGCTGGCCCGTGCTCATTGCAGCCTCCCTTCTCCCAATGCTGCAGGCAAGGCCAGACCTGGTGCCAATGACAGCTGGTGGCAACTGCAGCGGGTGCTGGGTCTGGTCCCGCACAAACAAGCGCTCCATAAAAGCTATGCCATTTGATTTCTCTGCTCGACCCTCCTTTCCTTCCATTTCTTTAAAGTTGTGTGCCACCAGTCACATTTAACAACATTTCTTATGGCTTTCATCAACACGCTGACTGTGAAGCGGCCATCCAGGATTATTGGGGGGTCAGAACTGGCGCTGTTGCCATGTGCCCCATCCTTACTGAGAGCCCAACGCCCACACGAGCAGCCTTATGGAATATAGTTTTTATACAGATTTTTGAAATCTTTTTCCTTATTGAAATAAACAGAAACTTGTAAGTGATTCCTTTCTGTCTTTCTTCCCAGTCTCCACATCCCCGAAAGCCCGGGGAGTGGGAAGGAAGTGTTTCTTTCAGTGAAATACTTGTTTCCCCTGGCTTTTGCGTTCTTAAAATAAGAATATTGTTTCATATTCCTCCAAATGTGTTCTCCCTTCCCCAGCTCTCCCCTTACCTTCTCTTCCTCCCTTCTCTTGATGACTATTTTCTTTCTTCCTCACTGTTTTTCTTTCTTCTCGTCTTCTCCTAGCTCTGCTCCTCTTGTTTCACCATCTGGTTCTGTTCTCCTTATCGGTCTCCTTCCCTCTGCCGCAACCCACATTTTCCCCTGCTTGCACCTTCCCCATCTTTGTTTCTCCTTGCCTTTCCACTCGCTCCTTTCCTGTCCTATGTCCCCCAAGGTTTCAAAGCGAAACACAGCCAGGGCCAGTTTCCCTTCCTGCCGGCTGCTAATTGAGCATTTCATGAATTCTCACTTCTGGTGGTGGCTTTGCAACTTTCTAGCTCGCTGTTAAAGAAGATGGGGATGGCACTGGCAAATGCACTACTGAAAAGCCAAACCAGCCTCAGCCAAAAAATTATCCTGGAGGATGAAAGTCACAGTTCCCACTGTTGTGGTTTTTGGTTTTTTGGGGGTTTTTGTTGGTTTTTTTTTTTTTATTGTTTAACACTTGCTTTTTTTTTTTAATTTCTTTACCATTTTCTGTGTTTCTTGAAGACACGAGTTGGACTTTAATATACAGTTAAACAAATCTTATCGTGAACCTTTATACATATTCAATGCTGAAGCAACAAGTAACTAAATTGGTAGCCTTTTTGTTTTCTTATCGTACGAATCTATTCCTGAATGCTAACAAGCAGGTCTTTATATACTTCGTCCACTTGATAATAGACTAATAATCTTATCATGATGTTTTCCTGAACTTGAACTAGGTGTACAAAGTTAAAGCTGGAAATATGGGAAATTACTAAATTATATAACATTGCAGAGATATTAGAAGGAATTTCTTATATTTCGCAGCGAAATATTGCCAATTATTGTAGCTGTCAATTTAACAATAGGCTTATTCACTATGGTGTTTGATTAATGTGAAATTATTCAGTTGGCTACCTTGTAGTTGGCCTATTTTTGTGTCCAATTAGTATGCTAATAATGGTAATTATGTTCTATACTGCATGTCTCATCACCTAGAGGGTTTTTAAAATGATAAAATAATGAGAATAAACAAGCTGATGCTGACATTCACTGGGCCATTCTAATTACTTACTGAGAGCACACTAGGGAATCAACACTCAACCAAAGAAAATGATTCTTGCTTACTTTGTTAAAACTACTCTTTTCAAAGAGCATTAATAGTTTGCTGCTGTTTTCTTTATTACAAGGGACTGCACTATTTTCCCTTTTATTTGCCCTGTTAATATACCGTACCAGGAAAAAGAAGAAAAGAAAAAAAAAGATAATCAAATTATGTTTGACTGAAGTGATAACTGTTTGCAGGGGGTGTCAGAAAAAACAAATAACTGTAATTGCTGAATTATACACCTTTGTAATGGCTACCATTTATTTCTTCACTGCATGATAAACATACCATCACCTTTCTCACCAAGAGAAAGTGGCATTTTTTCAGCAGGCTGGTATTGCCATGTGCTGGAAACATGCCAACCGCATCCCCCAGGGTGAGCGTCCCTTGCAGCCACTGCCAGCGCCCGTACTCGCAGCCACTCTGCAACGCGGGGTCTGGGCTCCCCCTCCTCCCATCTTCTTCCCCACACTTACAGACCCCTCAGGGGTTGGTTTGTGTTTTGGTTTTTTTTGAACATTGGAGGTTTGTAAAGATTATGCCCTAACAAAACCTATTTTCTAATGAAAGCTTTCACAATGCGTAAGGGGCATTATCATCAGCAACACATAGTAGCACGTACACTGGTTTGTACTAGCAGCCAGTTTTAAAACAATGCCTGGCACCCATCTATAAACATGCAGACACCAGAAACATACACACAGGGTTTGAAAAAAACATGTCTTTTTCAGTCCTCCCGTACTCAGCAGTAACAGTATGTCTACTCACTGGCTGCATCAGAGGAGTTCACTGAGGACAGGACCTGGAGACAGCTGTTGCATTAACACCAGAGTAAAGAGTCAGGATTTTCCAGTTTCAGCACAAAGAAAACCAGAGGTGGATACAGAGGGTAAAACTGAGCAGAGCATGTGGGAATTCTGAATCCTTTATATATCCGTTCAGGATTGATGTTTAGCATCAATGTTATTTTACTTTTTTTAAGAATGAAAAGTTGGGTGATAACTTTTTTTTTCTTTATAAAATTAATTTGAAAAGTTACTATCCCAGGTATACAAGTGAAGCTGTATGAGAACTTAGGGTAGTCAGAAGAAGGCAAAGAAGATGCAGAACGGAGGCAGGCAGACAGACACCGATTGGTCAGGTTTGCCTTAATCCTCAAATTAATTGATTGTGCAGAAGATGGATGCCAAAAGACCTCCAAGGTTTGGAACGCAGGCTGCCTCAGGAAGCCCATTTAAAACTACAAGCTGTGATTAAAAAGGTTGTTTGAATGTAAATCCTTACAAAGACCATATAAAGAAAAAAATTAACAACATTGTAAGTTTATATGGATGTCAATATTTTACTCCACATACTAGTAAGCTTTAAGACAATCCATCATAAAGCCAAGCTGGGGTGATGGCTGTAAATGCTGTTTGCCGACACAGAGCAGGGGCTGGTTTCAATAAAGGATGTAATGTGTAACATGTTAACAGGGACTCATTTGTGCACCCTGTATTGGTTACTCCTTTGCTGTCATTTTGAATTATGTCTCAATATATCTTACTTGTTAAAGTAACTAACCACCGGCAAACAAAAAGTTAGGGTAAACTGGGAAAAATAGTGGGAAATGATGGAGAGATAAGGTATTCCAAAATACTTATACTTTGCAAGATATCAGAGATACGTCCAGCTCAGAACTAGAGTTGTAGTGCTAAACAGAAAATCTCTGGATGTGCCTGCTCTCCCTCCCCACCTCCTCCCGCACCGGCAGGAAAATTACACCCTTGTCTCATTGAATATGAGCTTATTTTTTTAAATTTTTTTTGTGAATAATCTCCAGTGTTTATTTTCCACCCCACTGTACCGGTATTTATGCAGAACGGCTGTACGCAGCCCCAATTGTGTTTGAAGAGTCACAGGAACATTTTGAGCTGCTGTTTGAATTCTGCAGCATTCTTACAGATGTGGGAAATCTTCCTGACAGTTGCTAACTATTTTGGCCATGATTTTTTATTTTGGAATGGCAAGCTAATGAAGAAAAGAGAAACTGCAAATTTATTTGAAATCAGTGAATCAGTGGTTATATTTGTGCCTTTTGTCCTTTAGGGAGATTACCAGCAGTATTTATGCCACCACCGCTAAAGAATTATCACTTTAATCAGTTCTTGAGAGAGAGAAATTCAGAGCGACAGCTTCACTCTGAGGTATGTTGAAAGTGTTTAGCGTAGAGTTTAAGAGTCACCAATGCCTAAGATAAATGCAGCAGCCTCAGTGACAAATATATTCTATAATTTTAAACTGTTTTAAAAAGCAAGACTGACTGAGCACAAAGGCAATTTTAAAGTGAAAGCCCGTAGCGCAGGAGCTAATAATTAACTGCTGTACAAAGGTGATGTGGATTAACTCATCTGTAAATCCTGTAACTTTTAGTAAGAGAAGAATTGTTATAAATGACAAATTGCACCAAGCTGCATATACCTCCTACTTGACAACAACCTCAGTAATTAATATCTCACAGTAAATTCTAGGGTGATATCTTTGATTTAGCATGCAATTTAACGCAACATACATCATTAGCTTTGTGAGCTTTTGCCAAATTAAACAGCCACTAGGAAACACAAATAAGTACATTCAAGTAATAATAAATATACATATGTGCATTTGTATATAATGCTTATAGATATGTACAGTACTTATATAAACAGTCCTACAGTATGCACATCTTCAGGGAGAGAAGACCCTAAGAAAGGAAAATCCTGCTCCCAACTTGTTAAAATCTCCAGGTTTCACTGGAAAGGTGAACTATTATTGAGCTGTAGGCATACTGAATTATATTGTTCGATATGTCAGCCAAAGCCACAATGCTAGAAAGCTGGTTGCTTTTATAGATACAGTCAGGTTGGAATCTGATAAGAAAGATGCAGAAAATGTGAACTTAGTGGTTCTGATACTTCAGACCTCTGCAACTACAGACCTAAAGATTGATTTGCAAAATCCATATTGCTATCTTGGCATTGGCTGCTGCTGTAAATTAGGGATTTTCTAATACTAGGTAGCAAAATTAGTTGATATTTCTCACAGCTGCATTACTGATCACTGATCGTTGAAATTTTGTGGAGGGAAGTGGAAAATTGCTTGGTTTTTTCTAGTACAATGAGAGAATCGAGAAAAAAATTATTTTTCTCTTGCTCTGAGCATCACCTGATGAATTATCTAAGAGGCATATTTTCCTTTTCTTACCCAAGGGTGAGCTTGGATATTTAATTTTTTTATTACTTATTTAAATTTGCATTGCCGTCAGTTGAACTTCTGAGCACTTTTGCAACTAAGATAAGCACCTATGTATCCTTCTGCAAGTTTGCTCCCTGTTAACAGTCTCCTTTAAGTAAAAACTTTCTAGAGCTGGGTTAAAAAAAAAATAAAAAAAAATCAGAAAACTACATAAATCCAGGTAGACTTTTCCAGTAAGTCATTCAACCTCCAGTTGCTCTGTAGCTGACCTAGTGCACACAGCAAAGCTCAGGAGAGGAGAGCTCACCTAAAGACCAGCAGCACCTGCCCATGCTGCAGAGCACTGGCCAACAGCCGATGGAGTGTTGAACAGTGACATGATCTAACTAGCTCTTTCCAGAATAAGGGAACCTAGAATAAGGGAAGCACGATTAGCCTGAGGGTCAGAGAAAGCTGACTTAAGCACACAGCCACCTGAGCAAGGCTGGGCTCCTCCATCGCTGCCTTGGCAAAGTCCCGCTATCATGCATCTGGAAGTCCATTCTTTGGGAGGGCTATTTTGGTTTGAAGTAACCATTCTCACTGGTAGTGAGCATCTCTGTTGGACACACAAGGGAACACCTGAGTTTAACACCCTTTCAGCTTCCCAGAACTGAAGAGAAGGGTTACAACAGAGAGGTGAGTTTTACGTAGCAAGTAGGAGAGATTTCCTCCAGGTCTTCTGCTTAATACAGAGACTAAAAATCGAAGGCAGAGATAAGCTCTGTGTGTGTGTGTGTTTTTATCAGAATTTGGACAGAGGAGGACAACGAAGTACAGCGGAAGCAATGTGACCTTCATCCCCTATAATCACTTCTCCAAACCGCAAGCAGGCCGTCACCGAGCCATTTATACCCTATGTGCCATTTTAAGTCTGGCCTCTCATGTATTTTTGCACTCCAGCATCTGACTTCCCAGCACATGACATCAGCAAGAAGTGGAATAGATAAGTATCTTCCACCAAAACATAGTTCAGTGACCTAAATTACATATTCAGCAATGGGAACGTTGCAAGTCCTAAATCTCACAACCATCTCTCTGGGATCAAAGGCTGTTTCTGCTACGGCAGCACTTTTTGGATGAGGAGCAATTCCTTCCTCCACTCACACTCTCTCCGCTGCTTCCCAACATCAGCCATAGCAGCGTAATTGAAAAGGCAGTGCAGAAACAAATAAATTACACAGGAGCCATTAGTTTACATGGGCTACAAGCAAACTTTGGGCGTTTCCTTGAGAAAGAGTAATGCAAGCATCAGGGCATTATGTTCCTGCTCTGGGTTGCTGCTTTTAGAAGTGTAATTAAATCATGAAACATACATTTGTATATGTATTACTGTATGTATTCATTCCCAATTTGTCTGCACCTATACTGCTTACTTCAAAATGCACATTATCACGGTTAATTGCTTCATTATAGCTAGCATTGGGTTTTTCTCCTGTCAAGTCTGAACTGGTAACGCATTAAAACTAACATTTTCAGTGAACACGAAAGACTTAAGCTCCTGACCTCCATCGACATGTCTGATATTAAGATACTGAATTTATCCAACAGGATTTTACTTTAAACAGCTTGGACACGATTCTTAGCCACTTTTGCAACAACCCAGCGATCAGGCAGCTTTGGACACCTTTAGGGCTGTCACCAGCCAAGTCACTGGGTCTCTGGCTGCTGCACCACACCGGCAGTACGGAGCAGGCTCGGGGTTATGTTGCTTAATTCCCCTTTCCCTGGTGATGGGGTTGGTGGATGCCCAGGGCACAAGGCTCCAGGCTGACCTGAAACGGTTTTTTCCAGACTCAGGTCTGCAGCCTTTTTGGGCTTCCAGGTCAGAAAAACAGACCAAGGGACATCGGTCTCTCCCAACCGTAAGCTATGGAGTGGTACCCGTATTAAAGTACTAGACAACACATGCATTTCCCTTTGCGTAAGCACGATGCACGCAGTTGCAGACCCCTGTTTCATTCCACTTCAGCCAGCCTCCCTGTCCTTTCCTTGACCAAACATCTCATGTGCAGGTACAGCTGTGCACAGCCACTCCAAAGGTGGTAAAAGCCAAGTACTGGGAGACTGGCCACCTAACAGCCAATGCTCTAGCCACGGGCTTGGGGCAAAAGCCTTGGCAAGGACACTGGACAGAGCAATTCAGGGGCTTTGTTTGTTTGGTTTCTTGATTTGTTTATTTTTTCAAGATCCTTCTGTTTCCTTGCATGTTTCATTTTTGTTTTGTCTTGCAGGGAAACATTTGCTCCATCAGGAAGCCTCCCAGCCCTGAAACCCAAATACTCTCCTGCCCCTCCTCCCACTCCCCCAAATCTGCAGTAATTAATTACACAGTTAAAACACAACTGCCATTCCTTTGCTGGAAACAATCAGTGATTTCTACTACCCAGTGCTACTCATAGGCATTACTCCCATGCCAAAAGCTCAGCCTTGTTCCTGGCTGGGAAGGGGCTTGCTGGGGAGCGCGGGTCCCCAGCGTGCCGTGCCTCCCTGCCAAAGTAATTGGGGCCAGGCAGGGAGCGCCCAGGCACGCGGAAGCCTGGCTCTGCACATGCCACTGCAAATAGAAAATAAAATGTTGCAGCCATTAGTGAGTTGTCATTAATTGTTCTCCTGGTGAATGAATGAATGAGTATCTTTGAGGGGAGAATTCCCATCTTCTCCCAGTAATAATTATTTCTTCCTGCCTGACAAGATATCTCAAACCGGGAAATTTGCACAGAAGGAAACAAATCCCTGTTTTATTTTGTGTCTCGCTTAGGCTTGTATGGCACTTGAAGTATGTGCCATGCAAGTGGGTTAAGTGAGAACTGCCACCAGTTTTATTCCCTGGTAATTATTTCTCACACACAGCCCCTTCTAGCACATAAGCAATGGGATAAAACCTTTTCTCCATAGCAAAAAAAAAAAAAAAAAACCAAAACACCAAAACCCCAAGATTCACAACGCTGGCAGCCCTCAGACCCCTGCAAACACTCCCTGCCCAATCTAAAGCGATCTTAAACTGAACAAGAGATCATACAGCAACATAAGGAAAAAATCCTATACACAGCAGTTTAACCTTAGCAATTTCAGTAATGAACCACAATTTCCTCCCCCACTCATTTTTATATGGGAGGTATTTGTAACCCTCAACTTAGAGGCAAGATAAAGACCTTCTTTGGGTTGGGAGAACCCTTCTCCCAAAACTTTGGGATAAATAATAAAAATTATTTAATTGTAGTTTATTAAATGGGAAAGTTTAGACTTCCAATAATTTGCTTGGAAGATGCTAATTAACAGAATGGTACCAGTGGCCCCAGCTGACCTTGCATGCTGGTTATCCGTGGGCTCCCTCTATCAACAAAGCAAGATGATCTGGCTTTTCCCTCCAACAAACAGAAAACACCAGTTGCTACTAAATGCCAATAATGCAGAAGCTCCGTGAAACTTTGGGGAAAGACCCTCTCCTCCCCTAAATAGCTCACCCTAAAAAAATTCCAATAGCAGGTCGAACTTTATGGCTCAGGAGCACAAAATTCACGTCTGACCATCTGCTTTAAGAAACCCTGGACTGGGGCAACCAGAAAGATGTTATTTTTCTTCTTGCCGGGCTGCTGTAAGCTGGTATTGCAGTGAGCTGCCAGCCAGGCTGCACGCAGCGAAGGGCGTCTAGCATATGTCTGAAGGACGTATGTTTACAGCTATATTGAATATTGATCTATGCATACTCCACTGGCAATAAACTCCATAATACATAGTTGAAAATTCCAACACATACATCCTTTCCGTGAAGTCTCAAGGACAGAGGGAGGCCTGATTGCCTCTGTATACATGAAATTTCTTCATGTGCATCTTGAAGGAGTTAAACAGGAGGCGATATATGAGCTGCCCAGAGGAGGGGAAAGCAAGGAGCAATTCTGCAGGTTGTTAAAAGCTATAATAGGAACTATTGTGTATTGTGCTATGCATCCCCAAAATCTGAAGTGGATGTGCAAGTACAAATATTTTTGAATTAATCACTTAGTCTGAAAATGATTTAACAACTACTTCAAGAAAAATATTTATTTTTTTAAAAAAAATCATATAAGAAACTACCAAAAAGAAAGAAATATCAAGTGTTTTGTCTTGCAAGGTTATGAAGGGACCACCAGAGCCATGTAGCGATGTACAGGAAGCCTAAAGAAAATCAGAGAGCTTTTTATACGAGCTACACCACTATAGGTCAGAAGCTACTGTCATTTCTTCACCCTAGGAATCAGTACTAATAAATGACAATAACAGGACTGACCAGCTTCCGTCTCTTATCAAAAGGTAATGGATGTGGTGCCTCAGGTGGTCACTTTGATGCTATTTTTCATCAAAAAAATAGTAAATTATGTAAAGTCCTGTAAACGTGCTGCTTAATGCAGGGGGTTTTATACCTGAAAAGGTTGAAGAACCTGAAGTCTTGAGAGCCCTTGCAAGTGAATTAAGACATTTGTTTCTATACTGACAAACTCCAAACATGTTTTACATACTTTTCCAGCAAAAGGAAGAGAAAAAAAATAATCCTTATTTTCTTTCTTGTCCCCACTGCAGCACCCCTTATACCTTAATACCAATTACACATCCACAAAAGCGCAAAGCAGGAGCCCAGGAATGAGACTAGCTAGAAAAAACCTTGAGATTTCTTGCATTGCTTCCCCTACCCCCAACCACCCCACGAGTCCCACAGGAAACACAGAATGCACCGAAAGTACACAGAAAAGGGACTCCTGCTGACTGGCATTTCAGATTCACACACTGCCAACATACCCCCGTCACTACTGAATTAAGTTAATTGAAATAAGTTTCCCCAAACCATTGCATCCAGCCTCTTTCTTTTAATATAGTAGACTATATGCCCCTTCCTCAGAAAAAAATTCACGTGCCCCCTCAAGGATAACTTATAGCTATGATGAGGCTGTTCTCTAATTTACGATCTGCCCAAATAATTCTGGTTTTACACATGAATTCCAGTAGCTTTACAATTATTAGCAGAACCACTCAAATCAGAGGTGCCTCTCCAAATCCCCTTCTGCTTCTGACCCTGCATCTCCCTGAGGGTCAGCCTCCAGTCCCTTCCCCATAACCCCATCACACCACCCCTCCACCCACGCCAGCACTCACCGTCGGCAGTCCCTGCCCTGGCTTCCGCTGGTCTGCAGCAAAGGAGGCAGCACCAGCAGAAGAACTTGGACCTTTGCCTCATCTTCTAGCCTTTGCAAAGGCACTGGACAAGCTTTTCTTGGCTTGACAAGCCCCAGTAGGTCTGCCTTTCCTCAGTCTTGGTGTACAAGGCTGGCGAGAGGCTGAGGAGCAAGTGAGCCCCTCTCGCAGCCGCGCACAGGTGGGAATTTACACAATGTCCACTTTCCCGCACCAGCAGAGACTGGCTGGCCACTACAAAGCAAACACCCTTCTGGTCAGAAGCACTTGTTTGTGGGAACAAGTCTGAAAAAAAAAAAATGGAGGTCCCTGCAAAAAGCTCACGGAGGCAGCAGATGTGCCTGGAGAAGACAGCACTGATCCCTCAGTTACCTACATCTCTCACAATTTTCTCCTGACTTCAGAGATGACATGGCTTTTCTTTGCTCTCCTCTCTGACAGTGCCCTGTCCCTGTCCTCTTCCTAACTGAATCCCATCCCCTGCCCGGCTCTGACTCCCCCACGCTGCCCCTTCCCTCTCCCCCGGCTCCAACAGGCGCCTAGGCTGCAGAATCAGGAGCTGAAGGGCTTCCCCAAGCCAGCCAGATCGACCCCATCAGCACAGGATGCACAGGATGCACAGCCTCCAAGCCATAGATCCAACATTTTAGGTGGAACACTGTCTTCAGAACAAGAAAGGAAGAGGCAGAAGCCAATGTGAATTCAGATACATCCAACCCAGAGCACAAGTGAAACCTACAGACTAATTAAACATTTCCTCCCCCACCTCCACTAAACACTGTAGCTAAAATACTACTGGGAGATAGCTTCATCTTTTTTAATCACCTCGCAGAGCATTTCCCCTTGGCAGAAGAGGAACACAGGCCCCGCAGCCCCGCTGCCGTGGGGAGCCCAACCTGGATGCTCCGGGCTGGCTCTGCGGCGGCAGGATGGGTGCAGCTGAGGCGCAGCGTGCAGGTGCTGCTGGAGCCCACTGCCACTTCAGCCTGGGGGGTCTGACCAAGCAGCACCTCATACACAGGCTAACACTCCAAATCCACATTAGTTATAGCCAAATATAGACAGAGACAATTAATACTGTGGCAAGCTTCTTAGAACAGCATTGCAGATTTCTTTTTTCCTTCCTAAATTAGACTCCTTAGTGCCAGTCTTGCAAACCAACACATACTTTTTCTGGGCATGACAGCTGCACCCTGAGAGTTTATTTACTCTGTTTAAACCAGGAGCACAGTTCTCCATAACTGAAAACAAGAAAATCATTACTCTACAAAAATAAAGTTACAGAATTATTGCAATTAGCTATATAAAATAGAGGGGGGCAGCACACTGAAATCAGAACATAACATAACAATAATATTTCAATAACCTTATAAAATGCACATGGGAAAAATATGCATAACAAGTCCAATAACCAGATTTTAATCCCACCACATATCTGGAAAATAGAAACAAAATTGTTTCCATAAGATTTAACTTTTCTTTGAAATTATCGCCCTAAAATATTCCATCACTACCACTCTGCTTTCCAACACATGATGAACAGACATATTGAAAACATGTATTATGTACATGAATTTAAACATATGAAGAAGAAAAAAGGAGCAGGAAGGAAACAAATTAAACAGAAGAGACTCAAACACTTTGATGTTTCGCATTCAGCTGCAGTGAGCGATGGGTGGTAGAGCAGGCAACCAGACACCCAGTTCTGTTACATTAATATTAAACTTGTTTTACTAGAAAAAACATACAACATGAAAACCTTTTAATTAGCTTTTATGGCACTCCAAAAGGTTTAAACTCCAACAACTCCTTGGTCCATCATTTGCCATCCACATCCTACAAGTCACAGAAATAGTTCAGCAAAGCAGCCAAGCGGAGCTGGGGACACCTCCAGGAACCACACTGGCTGCTGTGTTCTTATGTTCCTGGGCAGCTCTTAGACAAATTTAATATTCTCTGTCTTTCCCAGTTGTTATACTTGCACATTTCTTCACTGCTTTTAACACAATTCACAGACTTCTTGGTATTTGGGCTTTTGGTCAGTCAGAGGACAAGAGATGCATGAGCTTGATGCAGCCTCAGCAAAGTTTGAAGGTTTTTTGAAGCAGAATATCAGAAATGTGACTTTACAGGGAACAGAATCAGTTCCGGGGAGGATATAAGCAACTCGCCACTGAGTCACACCCTCCTGCCTTTTCTGAGAAACCATGAAAAAAAGAGAAAACAAACACTAGGAAAAGCATGCAGAAAACCAGAATGCCTAATTCTTCCCTGAAACCACCATGTTTAGGTTCAGGTCAGCCTCCAATGGCAGTACACTATGATGAAACAAGTTGACCTTCTCTGGCATAGACATGATTTCTCAAGCAAATTAACCTTTCTCTCACCTACAGACAGAACAACAAAAACAAAACAAACAACCCATAAATCAACAAGTAAACCTGTTATTTTAGAAAAGACAGAGTAGTGAAGTAAATTCTTCCAATATGCCCTTACATCATTCATACAGACAGAAAAACAATTACAAAGCAAATCAGATCCTTTCTTTAATTGATTGCACTCAGAAGTTCTTTCCTCAAGAAGAAAAGTTGCCAAAAAAAAAAAAATAATCAACCAGTATTTCAATTCTGAGCATCACTGAAAACATAACTGTCGCTGGATTGCTGTTTTTCTTTCCAGCAGTCTCTACACTACATAAAAGATAAGTCTTTGTTAATCCCTTCCAGAAGTGAAGCTTCTAGATACTGCCTTGGATTATTACACACAAATAAAGAGAACATTAAAAAATGCAACCTGTAGATTTAGGGGGGGGGGGGGGGGGTATTTGGGTTTGATGCATTTTTGTTGAGGTTTTTTAAAGTGTTCTTCAGCAGAAAAAGGAAGACACTTGCCGTGTGCAGCATGCCCTCCATGCCAAGAAACAAGTCTCAAGCAGCATCGGAGCTCAAAAGTGCAGCTAGGAAATCTGTTGTGGGCTTTGGAAAGAAGAGTAAAAGGAAAGCAGCAGATTAAAAAAAATCAAAACTCTCCCTGACTGACCTTGGCCAAGCCCCAGTAAGTGACACTGAGCTCCTGCAGGAGCTGGGAAGAAGATCCTACTCCACAGTGATGACAGCTCTGAAACGCAGGTAGACATAGGCTTACTGAAGCAAGCCCAATTAAAGCCACGGGAAGCCTAGGTGTCCCACATCGAGCTCAAAAAGCAGACGCATGCTGATGAGTGCTGCCCTTGTCCAGTTTTGAACAATGCGTTAATTCAAAGCTTGTGCCCTTAAACTTTAGTTTGGTGAGTTCAGGTCCAGTTTAGTGAAGACTGTGCTGAAAGCAACTGTCCCAGCATCTCAGTCCGAACACCATGGAAAACCTCCTCACACCCTCCCTGAGAAGCAAGGCTTTGACATGCATTTGAACCTACACAGCACTCCCCTCGGCTGCTTCCTGAAGCTTTTCCTGGAGGAGACCCTCACCCCTTCACGCACGCTCAGCCTGTCGCACCACCTGCGCTGGAGCAGCGCTGAGATAACTTGCCCTGGTTCCAGCGCTTGTAACACTGCGGTGCCACCACTGCTGCCTCGCAGGGCTGCTACAGCTCAGCAATGTAAGGATGCTGGAAAGGCAGAAAGCAGGTGCAAGACAGATTTCTTCATCATTTGAGATTATCTGAGTGTAAAAGGAAGATCTAGCAAATTTGCATCCCTAATTAAGTGCTTCTTTGTGAAAAGGCTGACTCCCCCATCCCTCGTGAGCCTCAGAGGCTGGGGAGTGACAGCTCTAGTCCCCAGAAATGCAACTGCTGAGAAAAACTCGCTCTCTCCCCTTGGCCCTTCACTGCAATTCAAAATAGAATTTATCATGACCTGCCCAGTCCCTTACCACCATTTGCTCAACAGCTATTCATTCACTATTTCATCTCTTTTCCAGGTACGGTTTCTGTCCCCTTGCCTTGCACACACCTCCAGTTCTCTCATGCTCTGCCTTGGATTGCTTGTTGTTCGCTTCTAATTAAGAAGATGCAGTGATCCGAATTGAAATCCTATTGAATTACCTGACACAAAGTGGTCTAATGGAAAGCACAGCCAAACCCAGAAATATTTTTACTGGGTCAAGTAACTGATTTCAGATCACAGCATACTTTGACCAAGTTGGATGTTGAACTAGTGACTAAATAAATACCCAGGCAAAAGTCACCAGAAAGTGCTAATCCTTCTACTGGAGAAAGTTTATCATGTTGAGGTTAAGTTACAGCCAAGGCAGAAATACCATATACATTTTATTAAATTATACCCCACTAAATGATTACACATTAAGTGAAAGAAGTATTTTTGCACTAAAGGCTTTAGTACTCAATATAACCAATTATTTCATATAATATAATCAATAAATTAAAGCTGGCCATGTAAATAAACAAGACGTGGGGTGATCTGACTTTGCAATTTACTGAAAAAAGTGACAGTAATCAATTCAAATACACTATGGAAATATTTATTGTGAGAACCAACATTTATAATTAGAGCTTTCTCCCCCTCCAAACAAATACTTATTTTTGAAGAATACTTATTCAGTTTGAATTGAAAACATCCGTTCTCATTGCAAATTTTCACTTGAGATTAAATGCCAAGAAAAAGATGTTTAAGTTGATTTAATTTAACACAAGAAATCTTCATTCTTCTTTTTATCTGCTTCCTTTCTGAGGAAAAAAATCAGTAGGTGGAAGATAGAAAAGACAAAGCAGTGAAGGTAAAGACATGTTTTCATGTTGCATTTTATAAAAAATTAAATATACTCAGATACATCATTTACTGTGCTTGAAAGTGTTTCTTGAAAACACTTGGTATTTCATTTTCCAAAATATATGTACTCAGAAATTCTGATAAACAAGTTGATGTGATAATTTGATAGAGAGGAAAAGGAACATTACATGAAAAAAACAAAACCTAATAAGCCATGACACTGATGAGGTCAAAGTCAATATTTTATTAGATGTGTGTTAATTACATATGATAACACAAGGACTAGGTAAAGATATGAAGAACAAGGCAAATACATTCAGAAAGTTTCAACACTGATACTGTTCTATAGTTCTATATGCCTTGGGAATGGATTTTGTGTGGTTGCAAATAGCACATTTGATGGCAGGAGCCACTGGGAGTTTTCAGGGAACCGTTCTACAGGTCTAGAAAGTCCAGGGCTCATCTGGAGTCTGTTTCAAGACCTTTGTGTGGATGAACACAGACTTTATGCTCATTGATCTGAGTGTTCTTTTTTTAAAGGAAATTTATGGAAGTATCAGAACCGCAGTATCTGTGTTGAGAGATGTCCCAGTGCCTTTGGCCAGCGCTGCCTCCCCCGAGCCCCCACGGGTGCCTCCGGCGTTGCTGCTCGCCTGCTCCAGGGTGACCACCGCAGAGGTGGCTGACCAGCAGTGACCAGCCTGCCACAAGCCACTGTCCTCCTGCCAGCCCGCAGGTGTCTGCTGGGAAAGCCGGTCCTGAGGAACATGACATTTCTGTGAGGGCTGCTGGGCCAGAGCTGTCTTCACAACCCACCTGAGGTCACATCATCCACTGCTTCATTAAAGGGCAAAAGCGAAGTGCTTGGCCACCCACTGGAAGGCTTTGGGTTTAAGGGATTCATGCAGCAGCCAGTCTCCCTTCGTCAGCTGCTGTTCCTCCCAGGTGCAGCTACGTGTTACAGGCATAAACCCCCCTCCATTCCTTGCGCTACCACTCACTTCTAGGTTGGTTACTGCTACTGCTGGTGCAACTTTCTCTGGGTGGTCCTTCTCATGGATCCTGACAACACATTTTCCATCATTCTGTGCCTGCTGCAGCCCTGAACAACCTCACCATGATGTGATGCTGGCACATTTCACCAGAGACTTATGGACGTTGCCACGGCCAGGCTGGCTCTCCTCACTGCCCAGAGGTACTTAGACTACAACGACGTGCTGAAATCACTCTGCAGGAGACTGCCTTATCAGTAAATCTGAAGTTGTACGCAAAAGGCTGTTTCCTCTGTAGTATATGTATCTATTCCTTTCTCTGCATTGAGGAAGAGCTGGACACTACACGTTCTGTAGAGCATCACCCACTGAATGCCCTCACCAGCAGCTGAGCATCCCTACTCCTTAGCACAAGTCTCACTGGACCCATCAGGCTGCCGCTGCATTTGCTGAGCCACACGTTGTCTGACAGACAAGGAGTCCACGTTTGTAGGATGGAAGAGACTCTTTATTGCTAATTTATCTGTTAAACTGCTTCCTGTGCAACTCTCACGCTGCTGCAAAGTCAATCCCTGGCCCAGTTGGTTCCCCAAGCTATGAGTTACATGAGCTGATGCATTTTTTTTTTATTCCACTCTAGCATGATCCAACTAAATGCTCCACTCCTTTCCAAGGAACACTGCCCGTTGTCATGTCTGGTCCATGGCATAAGCTCCAAAAGCTTTTCACAGGAAGCACAGTGCCCCAGGGTCAGTGGTGGGAATCTCCCCAGTGTTGCTGTTGCATAACTCCTCCACGTCTAGCAACAAGACATCAGTGCCACCCTCACCCCCATCATTTTTCCATTTAATTCATCCCTTTAGATTTGAACACCAGCTCAGAGAAAGAGTACGGCTGTAGCCCTATGGGCAAGAGTAATACTCCTAATGGAAGAAAATAGTTATAGTTGTGACCAATTGCTTCATTGCTAAAAATTAGGGAGATGCCTAAACAACCAGCTGAGACTACATCAAAGTGAAAGGCTAAAATTTAGAGGGGGGAAGATTATGTGAGCAACACTTATGGAAGTTGTGAAAAAAAGTATTTCTTTACTGTGCACAGTCCTACAGTATTATTTCCATCATCTAAAGTACGGATGGAATAACAATGGCTTTTTGTAAGGAGTAATTCTTGAGCAAGGCTTCTGTAACAGCAATTGTGACTGGTGATGCAGGCATGGAGGAAAATCAGGGCTGCAGTCTTTAAGGATTTCACTAGGATTAATGTTCAACTAAAAGTTATAAAAAGTAGATTAGACTTTAGCAGAGCAAAGTTGGGAGAGTAAGTGCAGGGTGAAATTCAACATGATAAAGCTGGGCAGAGAAAGGACACAACGGAAATAGAAAGTGTTCAAAGATAAATTAATGTATGCCCAAGGGTTACATGTACCACCTCGCAGTAATTGCACAAGGAATGTTCAACTTGTTTTTTCCATTTTATTTTTAAAGCCAGTGTGAAGGAACACAGAAATGTAAAAGTAATCAACAGTGGGGAGGGGGAAAAAAGAAAAAGGCAGACACAAGTTACAAAACATCAAATACAGAGCAGGATTGGAACAATTGCATAATGAAGTTGAGAACATAGAAAGCGATAAGAAAAGCAAAGGCAGTGAATGAAAGGAAACTTTACAGGAAGGTAAAATAAAATTAGAACAGTTTTCAGGTACAGTGCAGAAACAAGAGGCTGGGAAAGCAGTCCAGGTACCTGCCAGAGCTGGGGCAAGAGACTATGCAAAGAGGTGACAGTGTTGAAAGACTGAAGTGTTGCTTTGTGATTTGCAAAGTCACTAAGGTTTAAAATTTTTCCCAGGAGACAGCACGGAAGAAGCAAGTCCTAAAGTGTTTTCTGTACTGCTGCTAATTAACGTCCTAAGGAACATTCCAGGCAGCATGATGATGGCTGCTGGGCAAACATCTGCAACAAGCTGACCTGGTGCTGAGGACAAGGTGACCGGCAAACATGACCCTTAGCCAAGAGGTCTCCTAACCTCTGTGAGCTCAGGCAGCCACAACCATGCAGCAGGCACACACAGGCCTGCCAGAGTCAAGGCTTCCTATGGCAAGTCCTTTCCTCAAAAAGTCCCAACATGAAACAGGTTCCAAAGCGACAGCCTTCAGAAAAGGCAAAAGAGATATTGATAACTTTCACAGAAGGAAGATGCAATTAGATGCCTTGCCAATTCACACCCCAGCTGGAAGGAACAGAGTTTGCATTTCACTCTGAAGTCACCAGGTTCCTCCCCGATGGAAGGCTTCCAAACTCATGGACTAATGCACATGCCCTTACAGTCAGGCAGACAGCTGCTGTGTCCCAGGGGACACCACACATGTAATAAGGTGCCCTACAGGAGCTGGCCGTATTGTCCCCCTTGGGCCTTCCCAAGACAGAGCTCTTCACTCCCAGACCCAGGTGAAGCTTACCAAGAAGCAGGCAAGCTTGCACACATGCTACCCCCCACCTGGCAAGGGATGTCTCTGCTACTGCCCCACATCAAAGGTAACTCCCACCACCTGGGGGCTGCCGTCAGCTTCACTCCTGCCACACTGGGGCTTTCTTATTGTGTTTTCTTTTGATAGCAACTCACAACCTCTCACTGAACAGTATTTTCAGCACTACAGAGCTTGAAGGACACATTCTCCCTAAGTTCAAGATGCTGTTTCAACCTTGCCTTTCATTCATGTAATCATTTCTATTCAAATAACACTTTACTGAAATGCAAGAAGCAGTGGCTGAGTCACGGAGACTAAAACACTGACAATGGGTATTCAGAAGCCAACCGGTGACCAAGCTTTCAGCCAGCCCCCTTCCACAGAAAAGTCTAAAACATTGTGTATTAATGGGTTTATGCTCTTCTGTTAGTAAAGGCATCAACAGGAGATGGAAAGCCAAAATAGGACAGAAGAGGTAGATTTGTTCACTGTGCTTATTATTTTGACTTATAGGTGGTGGTCAGGCTCTTCTGCCTATAGATACAATATGTTTTTCCCTTTCCTGTAAAGGCACAAGGGGAAATGTAGTCATTTAGAACACGTGGGTTTACATTTTACATGTCAAACTAGCATGGTAGCCTCAAAGGTGGTTCAAACACTCCAATTCAAAACACAATTCAGGCAATTCTCTGAAGATCCCCCATCCCTCCCTCTCTGCAGGCTACCCCCTGTGGGGACAGATGCTGAGCAGGTTCCAGCAGTTACTCCTGCGTGCAGTGTCTGCCCCGTAGTTCTCCCACCAGAAGCAAGCAGGACACCAAGCTCATTAGCATTTGTGTTTATCAAGTTGCCTCAGTTGTACTTTGAGCCTCAAGGTCATTCAAAAAATTAGAGAAACCTTCTTTCTGTATCTTGGTTTGCAGTTGCAGATATTTTGTGCCGTATGACTATTTCTCTGAAGTTGTAAAAAAAAAAAAAAAACAACAAAAACCCACAACCACACACCAGCAGGTTTTTTTACCTCATCTGTTTTTCTAAAAAAAAAAGTGAAGCTACCTGGTCTGAGAGCTCTGCACCTTCCCTTCTGCTGCCACTAGAGGGAGGAACCTATTCCCGGGATCTCCTGGCTTCCAGGCTATTTCTGGGATGGAATCAGAAATATTTCTGTTATATGGAAAAAACGTTTGTCCCTGTGCGATAAGCATGAAAAGCGCAAATGGAGCCTCTAAAAATGAAGTGGGATAAACATTTCCCCCCGACACCCCCCGCCCTCAAATAAACTCCAATTACAATCATCAAACCTTGTGAATTTAAACACTGCTGCAATTGTTCTTCTTTGCTGGTAATACAAATCCTTCTACTGTGTTTACTCCCATTGCACCCAGGGCAGAGGAGGCCAAACAGGAAGAAAGGAGAATACTGGGTTTCTATCAATATAGGAACAAAGGCTGTTTTCTAGTGGCTTAAACCAATTCTGATTGAAAAACCATAAACTTTCCTATTAGCTAAGAGGAACACTGGAAATTCATTCTGGACCGAAAAAATCCAAAATTTAAATGCTGCTTTAGGATTTGCAACCCCCTCTTTCCTTTTCTTATCCTCAATTCAACTGGAAAACTCATATTGATGAATGCATCTTATGTCACTATATTTTAAGCATGTGAACTAATAATGATTGCTTTTGATAAGTATTTATAGCAGTGACAAGGTCATTCCAGTGGCATTTGCAAAACAATTTTCAAACATGAGTGCAAAAAACTTTGCTAATGAAATCCACCCTCCCTGCCCAAGTATGAAGTGTCTCAGCCTCAGACATGCTGAGTAACCACCAAGACGTGCTTTCAAGGACGGGCTGCTGGTGGCCACCAGTGAGCACCCAGACCTGGCTTGGTGACACAGAACATGACAGTCTTTGAGGGGGAAAAAAAAGCCATTTTCCTGTACAACGGAGCAGTTTGCAGGCTCAAGGCTCAGCCACATTCTTTTGGGGATACTCATTGTCCTTTTTCTCTCCAAGAAGGAGCAGAAACACTGACCCTTAAGGTCATGAAGAATGGAACTTTGTAAATCGTAAACTTAATTGAACAGCAACAGTTCCTAGAGAAAAAACTTGCCCCCAGACCATTCCTTCCTACCCTTTAAAGGCAGTTGCAAAGGGGCTCTGTTAACTAATCGCAGAATGATCTCATATGGAAGGGGGTCCTGAAGGTGCTTTGGTTGAATCCCTTCCTGGAAGCAGGGCCAACTTCAAAGGCAGAGCCCTCTTCCTTTCAAGCTTTGAGTACTGACTTCCTCACTGCAAGGACACACTAGCGACTCATGTTCAGTTTTTCCACCAGGACACCCAGGTCTTTGCCTGAAAAGATGCTTCTTGGCCAGTCTGCAGCCTGTAGGGTTGCACGGAGTTGCTCCAGACCAGGTACAGGACTTTGCACTGTCTGTGGTGGCCTTCATGAGCATTGTCAGCTCATTTCTCCAGCCTGTCAAGACTGCTCCGGAGTGCAGTCCTGTCCTTTGACTTATTGACTACTTTCCCCCAGTTTGGCATCATCCCCACAGCATCTCATGTCTGCAGAGCCATAGATTCTTTAGGTACAGTGCCAGGGCCAGAAGATTGGCTAAACCCACAAAAATAGGAAATTTTTTTCCTGGTTCATCGGTCCCAACCTTCTACTGCAGTGGCCAAGGTTAGCAGCTAATCCCTCCTATGCCCACTGTGTTTCACCCTAAACAAATCTAAGCATCTTGCCCACAGTTTTCACTGGAAGGCTACCCGTCACCATTTGCTCTTTTGTCAGACTGTCTTACAGCTCAGACACCGTTCTCCACCAACGCACTCAGCCTGAGCTCTGCCCCTCCTCATTGTGCACTAAACTAGGAAAACCTTGTTATTCTATTTCTCATACAAATAATTTTAAAAAAAGCTTGAGAAGCAAGTCAACTGAAGGCTTCCACCTGCAGAGGCTGACTCTGCGGCACAGAGAAGCACATCCTCCCCCACCGGCCGCACGCCTGGGGAGCCCAAGTATCAAGTAAAACAAGCTTTTCTTTTCCTGGTGCTTTACTTGATGCTTTTTCAGACCAGCTGCAAAACCTCCCTGACTGAATGTGAGGTCACTTCAGCTCTGTTTCTGTAAGAGAGGCTGGAAGCTAAAATTGTTGTTCAAAGTTCTAACTCATGACCCATCATGTCTACAGTATTTTGTTGTCATTGCTGCGAGGGTGACAGGGTTTGGGATTTAAAAACTGCAGCTATATTTGTTTGATCCAAGTGATACTCTTCTGTGATGATTTCATATCGGAAAGCTTAAGACAACATTCCAGATTTCTTTTCCCTTTTGTGTGCATATGTCTGTATACACGCACACATAAACAAAAAATAGAAAACATTCCACAGTAAACTTTCCTTTCGGAAAGGATTTCCACCAGCCTTACAGTGTAACAGCATATGCAGCATGTATGCCACTCAAACATTTAACTACAAAGTTTGTGTCAAAATCTGTTCTGAAAAAAATGCTACTATGTGGACTCCATATAACCCTGAATTACAGGTTAGGCTACATTTTAAGTATGAAATATTAAGTGAGATCATAATAGTTAAGTCACTCCATTGTCACTGCGACACTAACTCAGGTTGGCAGAGCTCATGCTCAATGATGTCACTGTTTATACCTTGCTGCAGTTGCGAGCAGAGCCCAGTTTGCATAAATTAGCTTTGATCAATGAACAGCGTTAACAGTTTTTATTTTTCCGCTGGAGCACACTTTGAGTTATCAGATGCTTTTCAGTGTTTTAAAAACGCATATGAGCGAGTTAAGTGGCAGGTTAAAATATACTGCAGAAGCATGGACAGTGCGTGGGAAGCAGAAGGGTCTGGCCATGACAAACACCCCTGGCAATCAGCAACACTTTGATAGTGTCCGAAAAGTGCCATCCAATTTGCAGGTTGGAAGATTATCGAAGCCAGCCCTGAAACAGCAAGGACAGCTGTAGGATAGATTTCACCATCCTTCTACACGTTAAACACCATTCCACTTTGCATCAACTCCCACTGAAATAAATAACTCAAGAACCACGCAACGTAAATAACAGCAGAATGATTAGAAAAAAAAGTCATCTCCCCATCTTCTAAAAATCACTTCCTTTTAGCCAAGTTGTTCCTTTATGCCTCTCCTTGAGCAAGCAGTGGTGAACAGAATGCTGATCTCAACTCACTAGCAGAAGCTGCTTCAGAGGCATCATTAAGCAGCACGTTTCTCCCACAGCCTCCTGTTTCTCATCCGGAGGAGAGGAGAGGGTGTTTTCCATCTCTATTTTCTCAAGGTTGGAGCAGTGACAGCCTACTCCCTGCTCCTCTTCATCCATTCAGCTCTCCAAGCTTTCCTAGCCCAAGACGTGCCTCTGCTCAGTGCCTCAGCCCGGGAGGGTGGCCGAGCCTCTGAGCTCCCACAGGAAAGCTGGCACATCCCCAGCACTCGCTCGGATCTCGCAGGGAAGTGCCAGTAGGACCTACAGACACACACAGAAGGGAGCTGCACCTAACCAGTCTTCAACAGCCCTTCGCTGGGTCATCTCTTAACTGTGTGCCATCAGTTCTTACATTCACAAACGCAGCGGTTACAGCCTGACTAGGGTTAAGCTGAGGAGAACCTATCCTCACTCTGCCCCGTTCCCAAAACAAAGCCTCAGGGATCAAGCAAAGCTCTCCTCACATCAGCAAGTTTGGAGTCAGGCATGGGCACACCAGGTTCACGCAAATAAGCCCTACTCCACTGCTGTGAGAGCTTTCCATGGTTTGCCCCCAAAGCAGAAGAGACCTTTATGTCATTTATCATTTGTGGAGTGTTTTTTTTTTTAATATGTAAACTGATTTCAAAGGCATTTGGAGGGGGACGTCACCATCCACTCCTCCTGTGGGCTGAAGCCACCGAGATCTGCAAGGCTGCTGGGACTTCACCCAGAGGCTACGAGATGGGAGGTTTGCTCTCCCATACAACACTGAGCTACTCTGGAGGAAGAGCTCAGGCAACAAAACCACCTTATTGTCCCATGTCACGATGTCTTCCAAATACCCCAAAGCATACTGAAATAGAGTAAAAAATGCCTGCGCTGGTGGTGCTTGAGCTGTATAGGCTGCTAGGGAAGGAGTGACAGGAGTCAAACGCTGTGCTAAGCATATACTTATAGCCAAATAAATGGACAAAAGGTCAAATCAAAGACTATCCACGTTCGAAGTTTATTTCAGGACCCCTTCTTCTATCACTACTAGGGGAGCCACGGCCCTTTCAGAAACAAGCTGTTCCTGCTATTGCTGGCTTTGGACAAAAAGCATACTGCTGCTAACCTCTTACATAAAGTGAGCAGACAAACAGCTGAATTGCTGACCCTTAATGGCCTTTTCCCTAGGATTTGTGGGTTTGCACAAAGAAGCCAACATTTTACATGCAGCCCTTGATGGAGTTTGGAATTGTGCAGAAACACTGTTTGGAGTGCACACTCGTAACCCAATTGTTTGTGTACAATGTTCCTCCACTCCCATGCCAAACACTGTAGGTCTCCGGGTTATTTTTTTTTTATTATTTTTTTTTTTAAGCTGCTTGGCCATACACAACTTTGAAACCCTGTATATACCTCCACTGCCACTAACATTGCGATACAAGTACAAGCCTGCCGTCAGATGTTCCTCTTTCTTGCAGTCATTCCTCTTTTCTCAGCTGAGCGCTCAGAGCTTGGTAGATACGAGCTCCAAAATTATTAAACACTCCTTGGCTGCAAACACACAAGTTTTCTGTGACTGAGCACAAGGAGCAGGCAGCAACATGCATCAGGTTTATTTTACGAGTGGGAGATATTCAGCAAAAGCAGTTGACTCAGGCTGAGTTTTGAATAAGCAATTCTCTTCATCCTTACTTGCACATTGATTGATCTAACAGATTTTTATAGACTTCTGTTGGTTGGCAACAAACCTAAAAGTTCCGTAAGGAAGTACCATTTCCCTCCGAATGAGAGCCACAGGCAAACCTCAGGCACAAGGTGCCAGCCTGCAGCAAAGCAGCCCCTTCCCATTAAACCACAGGCTACGCTGACTTACCCTGCCCAGCAAACCCCAGCGCCCCCAGCAGCCTGCCCCCTTTAGATCCATTAAAACTGCTCAGACATGATGGTACAAGCATGCACTGCAGCAGCATCTCGAGGACCACGCGCTACCTGTCACCAAGGCACTGGGTGCTGTTCAAGCATCCCCAAGTAATGAAGCCTCACACCTCAGAGAGAAAGCACAAGCGATCCAACAGCCCAACTGGTATCTTGACACAAGCGAAGGATGAAAGCACGAAACACTACAATACTCGAATTCAACAATAACAAAACAGCATTCAGGCGTAACAGCCAGCACAAAAATCACCATTGTACATTGGGTTTCCAAGCATTTGAGCTCTGAGCTACTAAAAATGACAGCGTATACTATTCTGTCCTCTTCAGCTATAGTAAATCCTACCTTGGCATTTTTGTTTTAATTCAAATGCATACTAGTTGTTGTGAACATACAAAGTATTACCTGGAATAACACTTCAAATGCAAATTAAGGGCTCTGTAAAATTATTGTAACGCAGGAGTACATGGTTTATTAACAGTAGATTTGCAAGGTTAATTTTCAATTATGTATTTCTTATTAGTTTCCTAGCTGTCTTGGTATTATTAAATTTAAAGAGGAAGATACTTTCAATGTGTCCAGCTTCTGTGGCATTATTACTGATAATTATTCCTATTTTCCAATTTGTGTTACTCTCATGTCTTGCAAAATTTGTAATTAATGAGCAAATAATTATAGCAGCACTTACTAGAGCTGCTTTAGTTAAAGCTGTGTCAGCTTTTGTATTAGGATCTCTATTTTTCAAGGGTTTATAACTCAAGCATAAAAATTCACTCTGGGCAGAGCCTTGTCATAAGAACTGTCTGCTGAGCATGATTTTTTGGTTTTAAATATTTCTAAGCATTATTATTTGGTTCCTTTTTCAAGTTATGGACAGTTCAAAAAGATCTTAAACTTCCAAGGACACTAAGTCCACAGCACTCCATTTTTTTCTATGCTTCATTGTCTCTGAAATAAAGACATTTTATTTGAAGGTGAAGGCATTCACCTTTAAAAATATGAAATAAGATGCCTCAGCATCTCCGAAGACCAGAACTGGTTTTTTAATGCCCGGTGGTCATTAGCTTTACAAAATAGACACAGAAGAGAGCTTGACATTCAGGGATGTTTGTGCTGATCCCCCCCAGTTAAGCATTCATGCACATACTCAATTAAGGCACATGAGTGGTCCTTAGGAGTCAACAGGTCTGTCCTCGCTCTCCGGGATGCTTGTGCATCCACCGCCCTGATTCAGCAAAACAGAGCGCTCCCTTCGGCGCAGGTTTTAGCCTGTCCCTCTTCACCACACACTGCTGTCCCCGCGCTTGGGAAACTGAGCATCACAGGGGTCGGTTCTTCAGGGCACTGGGGACCCCACCGCCCTTAAACCCACAGGGCTTCAAAGGCTCAGCACTTTCTTGACAAGGTGCTCAGCATCGTGCAGTGTCCTGTCTAGTGCAAGTATAAAACTTATCACAGAACTTGTTTCTCTTTTGTCTGGAGGAGGAAACCCAAAGGGGGAAAGCAGCAGATTCCAAAGCATGATGCCTGCTATGCACCCCAATCGCTCTGTCACAAAATAAAATGTGATAGTGACAGCACTAGAGCTAAGAGATTCTGCAGAATTAAGGCACATACAGGAAAGCTGCTTCTTCCCAACATCCTATGTGGGTGGTCATCCAGAAGACACTGAACGCACCCCTTCATTGCTGCCTGGACTTCCATATGCCTTCTCCTGCAAAGAGCAGTCACCTAGCTCCTACAAGCCACTCTTGGAAATATTTGACCTCAATACTGACTTTAAATAAAGCAAGATCACTATAATCCAGCAGATGGGGAACAGCAGCAAGTCAGCAGCACTGTGCATATCAGCTTTAGTTTATTTTATGCAAACTTTAAAGAGCAGGGTGGGTTAAGACACTCCCAGCAGCAAGCAAACAGCAAAAACTCACACCACAAAGCCAGGTATTACTGGGAAATGTAGTAAAAGACAAGGTGAAAACAGAGAATGATGAAACCTACCTGCATCAGTCACAGACAACAAGGTTCATCCTCTCAAATATCCAGGCAACTTATTCCTCAAGCCTCCTTGCTAGGAAAGGAGCATTTGGCCTCAGTGCTCCTTTTATTTACTTTCCTTTGACTACTATCAGCTGAGGTTCTTCACATCCTCGTTTGATATAATTATCTCCTCATGCTTGAGTTAATTTCTAATGAGGAAATCCATTTCTTAATCTATTTATCAGTCCAGAGCCATGGCGTTGGAGCCTTTTGCCACAATGACTCAAGGGGGTGCAAATATACTTTCTCACTGGTGCTACCTTCCTGACCAAGTCATATTTTATAAAGCCATACTATCGTTTGAAAACTCACCAACATCTGCAAGCTTTGCCCTGGCACAGGAATGCTGAAATCTTTATTTCTGCAAAGCACATGTGCAAAGCCTGGCCCAACCAGGGCTGATGCTGTTAATCTATAATAAACCCTTGCCATGTAAACCAGCTCTTCCTCCTCATTGCAGGTGCCTGTCTATCTTTCAGGTAAATATATTCTTTTGCTAACCCAGTGTCACGAGTTTCCCCAGATAAGATTAGTTTGCTAAATCTAGTCAGAGGCATCTATATGTGCTGATATTCCCTAGCTGCTGATGGCCTCGCATCTTGACTGTAACCATGGTGCTGCTGGATTTATCATGGCTGCATGGCACAATGTGTATCTCGTTATTCTTTCCTGGCAGCTTTGTATAGCTTTTATTTAGCTGTAAAAATAATTTACATTTCTTGAGCATCTGAATTAAAGATAAAATAGAACTATGACATCGAGAGCTGGAGATTTTATGCAAATTTATTTATAAATATAAATCACATTTAGAATGCAAAATTACACAAATGTCTTCTACAAATTGCCCATCTTTTAAAGAAATTAATTCTTTACTTTTTGAAGAATACTGCCTTAACATGTTATCCACATCGTTGCAACATGAATGGAAACTCTGTAGAAAATCCAGAGGGAAACTGGTGTACCCTGGGTCGCCGATGAGATCAGTTATGTGATAAAGAACTTCGTCCACTTCTGTGTCACTGACTCGAAATTGCTGCAGGTCAGCAGTCCCAGGCACTCCCCGTCAGCTGCTCCTGGCCGAGGGTGAAATTCTGGCTCCGCTGAAGTCACTGGCACCCCTGGCTGGCTTTACCAGGGCCACGGCATTCAGCAGCTCTAAATGACGTTCAGGGAACGCGGCAACACCACGAGGCCACCTCACAGTGCCCGTGTGCCCACATCACACATGCACCCCAAGCACCTGGTCCCACAGTTACGTTAGTCAAATATTCCAGAATAACATTTCTGAGAAAAAACAGCTACTTGCATCTAATTCCAATACACCCCAGTATCATAGAACGAGGCAATTTTTATTGATTTTAGGATTTCAGAATGGAATAGAATATATTTTTTAAAGTGGGATACAAGCGACTGCGGGTGGGGCGTGGGGGTGTCCTGACTATAATGTTTCTTTGAGCAAATAATTTGAGAGTAGTTATTGTGATTTCGAAATGATCATAGATTTTGAATACAAATATGGCTTCATAAAATTCCTTTTAAAACTTTTGACAGTTTCTCTCTGCTCCAAGCTCAGGCTTTTCCTTGTAGCTCCTTCTGGTGCCTGGTTATTTGGATGCTGTCTCCTCTTACACAAGATCTCTGCTTCATATTTGTGGGGAAAAAATCAGCGGCTGTTTTCTTGACCTTCCGATAAAATTATCCATATGAGGTCTCAGTTTTGATGAACAATTTTAGTGTAACATCCCTTCTGCTTGCTGGAAGCAGCATCCAAACTATCTCAGAAATCTCCATGCTTCCCATCCTTCCGCCACACCAACCTGTCCAGCATACGGTCCTATTCCCATCGCATTTTATCCAAAAGAAAGGGTGGAGAATTGTTTCCTAAGGGAAAAAAAAAAAAAAAAAGCATAAAAATATGAACTGCCAATGCCCTGCTCTTTCTTCAGCTCTGCTTCCACGCTGAGGCCAAAGACAACTCTTGAATCAAGTCACGCAGACAGGGACGTTTCCGTCGGTCAGAGCAGTGCCGCAGGGTGCATGCCACGCTGAGCCTGGGTGAGCCGCAGCACCCAACCTGCTGAGCTCTGCTCCTTGGGCTCCACGCAAAAGCAGCCAGCCGCATTGCGCTGTGTCTTGCAGATCATTTCAGACCGATTAAAACAGTTATTTAAGCCCTTCGTACCAACTGATACGGAATTTCCCTTTGCCTCTTGCCCACCGTGCAGCGCTGCTGGGCATCTGTGCTTGCAGCTGGGGTGACCGCAGGACAGCCCCCTCCCGAGTGGCATCACCATCGCCCTGCCTGCAGCTTGCCCGCCAGCCCAGGGGGAGCCCAGGCAGCGACAGCACCTGCCAAGCACCTCAGGAGTCCTCGGAGTTTCAAAGACGTTTTTTAATTATAGATTTGGGCATTCAGTAGCCGACAGGCTGATCCAGACACCCACATCTCTAAGGACTTGTTAAGACTGGAAATCTCAAGCCCCCCCCTGACTGTTACCACATGTGCCACTGCTTCAGGGGCATCCCTGCTTCTTGTGAAAATGGTACCTCAACACCGCAGTCAGCGGTGGAGTTAGGAGCACAAGGAACACAGGCTCAGGTAAATTTTGCCTTTCAAATTCTAATAATAACACATTTTAATATATTTTTTTTTAATTTCACCTTCTGAGAAACTGCACAGAAAAGAAAGTCCAGGACTACAACAGAAAATATTCATAACATGATCCTCTGGAATGTACCAGGTTAGAAACTCTGTCAGTGTTTTTAACCATCCCAGAAAATTCCTTAAAAGAAACACAATTTTTGTTAAGTCTCATGGAACAACCTAAACCACAAGTAAAAAATGGAAGTTCTGGTGGATTAACACTGAAGACATGATTCTAACTTTATACATTTAGTTTATCAGAAGTACGATACCTTTTCTAGCCAATTCATCAGCACACTGGGAAGGTGCCACGGTGCTGCGGGCAGAACACAGCCACATTCCCCAACACCGCGTTAATCTTGCTATTTGCAGGGTAGCAACACCTGCTGTGAAGAGCAGGAGAGTGATGGCTCTGGATGTTCAGCTTTGCATCCTGGCTCCTGGCTGGTTCTGGACCAAACACAACCATCAGGGCATCCAAAGGATGGAGAAGAAATGAAGAAATGAAAAAGGAAGAAATTAGAAAAAAAAAAAAAAAAGAAAAAGAAAAAGAAAAAGAAAAAAAAAAAAGGTGGTGTATGAATGAGAAATGTCATAATTAAGAAGAGCCAGTTAACCAGGGACCGGTTTAACGAATATAGAGTAGTTTTACATCTCAGGAGGGAATAATACTGTTACAACCTCAGACAGGGCCTGAGGCCCCAGTCACGAGGAGTTTACAGGCTTCAGTCCCACCACAGACAATTGGACTTAAGCACATATTTAAGTACATGGCTGAGCAGGGATGGTTTGCGAGATCTCTATAAAAGCACAACCTTCCATTCTCCCAAACCATATGGGTTTGACTTCCCATATGGAGTGACAAAATAAAAATATATTCTAAAAATAGCTCTCAAAAAATGCACTGGCTGAAGGCTGCTTCCTGTGCTACAATTTGATTAGCCTTGTGTTTTATTTCTTCAGCAGCGATTTCAATTTATCTCTGATTTGGAGCATGAAAAGCTGCTTTTATAGTTGTAAGCGGAGGAGAAAAAGGCATCCGGGAAGCAAATATAGAGAGCTCTTCTGGCTTTATAGTAGCTGCAGGAACAAGTAAAATGATTTTAGAGCAACAGAAAACAAAGTGATGCTGGGAGATGATCTATCTTTGCAATCTGTATTTAAGTTCCCTGTCAGCCCCTCCGCGAGTGCAGAACATTACATATTCTGTGCAGCTCCAAAGTAACCTAAAGGAGCCAAAAATTGTCAGTGCAGAAATCCCCTCCGTGGAAGGGATCTCTGCCAGCATGGCTCCTGCCCCGCTCGGCGCGGCGGCCGCACGCAGCTCCCTGACAGCTCCTTCTGTCCACCGCAACGAGAGGAGCTGGAGGAGCCGCTCCCTCAGTGTCGCACCGTTGATGGATGGTATCGAACACGAAAGTTCCCACTTGGGCTCTGCTGTAAGGTGCCTTCTGAAAAATCCTTTTTTTTTTCTTTCAGAAAAAAAAAAATACTGGAAATTTTAAATCCCTTCCCACTTCAGCTTCAGGGAGCAAACCATCAACCAAGCGCCCAGGGATCTGCTGGTGGTACCTAAGACCAGACACCACTGGCTTTGGAAGGAGGGAAGATCAGCCTTGGTGGGAGTCTCCCACCACCAAGTTCCCACTTGAAGACTCAAGAAGTCTCAATCTGGGCTTAAGACTCGATGCTGGAGGACAGCTGGGCGATGGCCCCACAGCACAAACACGTCAGCATCCCTCAACTGCAGCTGGATCTTGACTAGACAAAGGGCCAAGGAGCCCTGTGCTGTCCATGGGGGGGGGGGGGTTGTGTTCCTGGTTTCACACTGACACAAGGTGTCTCAACAAGGATCCTTCCTTTGGAATCTGATATGAAGCTCCAGTGACTCCAGAAGTTGCCCACAAATGCCTGGGCGTTGCCGATCCCTGGTTTAGGTTGCTGCCTTAGGCTGAAGACTGGGATTTAACACCCACCGCCCCTCTGCAGCGTCAGCTGTCATTTGTTTTTCTGGGCTATACAGGTCTGCCTAAACCACACCCATCCCTGTTGCCTCTGAGAACCCAAGGCGAGGTGACTGCTCCAGCTAGAGACAGATGTTTCTCGTTATTTGTGTCTTTTGCAAAATAAGTAAAGAAATAGTTAGATAGCAGCTAGACAGATAACTAAAAACATTTGAGTTCAGCTTTCCCGGATGATTGAATAAGTCATCTCTTGCTCCAGCATTTCAGTTTTCCCACATCCATGAGTTTGCTTCTTTTTATGCAAATAATAACCATAGCTTTCCTGCAGGCCTCTGACACTGCTTTAACAACACACTCTGGGAGAGCTTTCTGTCCTGTTTCTGGGTTAATATTTGTTGCTGTGGTTGCAAAAGTGAAATGCAACCAACAAAAAATTGTGTTTGCGAGAAAACTGTGTCCCTCTCCTTGGCACAGGAGGGAACAGTGAGCACCGGTGGGGGGGCTGGAGGGGGAAGAGCAGCACCCGGATCCAGTTCAGCCCAGAAGGAATGAATATGCAGGGAAGGGGCAAGCCCTCCACCAGCCGCTGGCACCAAGCAATTATCTGAAGAGAGAAACCCCCCCAGACCGATGGCCAGATCCCTGCTCCAGCACTGGCCAGGCGCTCAGCATGTGCCACCGAGCCACAGCCCCAACACGTGCAGCAGGTCGAATAAAACTCTTTTTTTTCCCCCCCTTGTCTTTCACTCCAGTTTATTAAAGCTTTAGGAACAACTTTTACAGTCTGAGCAAAAGCTCTAGATTTACCCGTACAAGAGACTTTTATAATATCTAAGAAATATTAAAAGCTAAACAGGGAAAATAAAAGATATCTAGAGTGGGAAGAAGCTGAGCTGTAAAAGCTTTGGAAGAGGAAGGATTAGAAGCCAGCTGTTCTCTAAAGAATTTATATATATGTATTAAAAAAACCCACCAAAATACTTTGGAAACAATTATTTAAAAAGTTCAAAGCATTTGGCAACCTTTGCTTTGGTAAGATAAGGGGTAACAAATAACATCCATAGTGGCAAGGAGTTAGCTCAATTACTTCTGTCAGCAACACTGATTTTACAAAAAATACATTTCTTCTAGGAAGAATACTTTTCTTGCTTCAAATTCATTTTTACATTGCTAATAAGTCTCTTAGCAGTAGATTTTAAGTGCCTCTTCAGCCAGGAACAGGCAGATCGCCCTGAGCACAGCCAGCAGTCTCTTCTCCAGAAAAAATGTGATTGCAGCCCAGGAGAATTTCACCTGAGGAGGTTCATTGCAGGTGTTTGGTCCCGTGTCTGTAACCTGCACCACTACAGAAACTGTTAATAATTAGTACACACTGCTAATCTTTAGAAGCATGATCTAGGACTGCTCTGACCTTCTAACCTCACCTTGTTTCTAGAAATGAGAGGGCATTTTTAGGGCTACATGCCCAGAGAGTAGAAGAGTCCACCTGCCTGACAGCCTGTATAAGGCCCATGAACCTTAAACATTTGTCCAAAACGATCCACAAACCACCCGAAGTATCCTAAACCTGGCACCTGCTGAGCCAGGTAAACCCTTTAAGGCAATGTAAGTCCAGAAAAATTTAACTCCAGCAAAAAAGTGATGGGTGAGAGACAAAGGTGATCAAAGCCAGCCCTCTCCAGCTGGCACTGATGGTCCCACTGCACTGAGCCTGCAGATGCAGCACGTGCCCCAGGGAGATGCTGCAAAGGACCCGGCTCTGCTCTCCAGCGCTGGGTGAGAGCAGGAGCTGCACTTCGCAGGGAGATGAGTGGTGGCTATGGGAGACAAACGGAAAAGAAAAACTTTTTGAGAGAAGAACAATCTGAAAAAAAATAAATTACTGTCTCTTTGTGGATAAATATAGTTATATTGAATCTACTTGAAGGTTGTGAGAAGCCCCAGGTTGCCCTTGGCACCTCACCTGCACAGTGGGGAGCTCATCTCTCCGACACCAAGGAGCCCCTTTGGTGCCCTCTTCTGTGCTGGAAGGGGCAGAAAAAATAAAAAGGGGTTTTAAAGCTGATAAGAATTACAGGTGGTAATGCCTGTGTGGAACAGTAAACTGTTTTCAGGGAGGTTGTGGTCAGGTATTGCCCGCTCTGCAGCACTTGGCACAGAAGAGCATCAGAAGCAGCGCACCTGGAGAACCTGCCTGCAAAATAAATGCAGTATCTTAATTCGCCCAGAGAAATACTTACCCGTGCAAAGGAAATATTTAGATGACTAAGATCAGCTTCCAGCTTTGAATATTCTGGGCAACGGCCTGTTTGGTTTGTGCATAGGCACCTCACTGAAGAACTGAGATTAGAGGTGTCAATGGCCAGTCCAGACATTACAAGAAAGCATCTGACAAAATTACAAATCAAAATACGGCACCCAGAAACAGGGCTAAATTCTTTCAATCAAGTTATTCCCTTTTAATTCCTTGCTTTCCTCAATTTTTTGTTCCAAAGGCTTTGTGGCAATTCATGTCAAAGAGCTAAGTACAAATTTTGTCGCACTGTGTGGAAGATGATGTCAGGCAGTGATGGAAGTGAAATACTGACTTTGTATAACTGTTTGTACCTCAGATAGAATTGACTCATTTTTTGAGATTATTGAAAATGCATTCTGTGATTATATATGCCCCTAGAGGCCTCGTAGAGGTGAGATTATGCATCTCACAATGTTATTTTTACCAGGAAAAAAATGGACTAAGTAAATAAAAAATCTGCAGGATGTGACTTCATCATGCACTGTTGACATCTGCTTATATGATTTAAAGGATGTTACTATGAATATCGTAGTAGCTAATGTAAATGATGAAGAAATCCTAGGTCAATCATATAATAATAAATATTAGCATAGGTTTCCCAAGGCCAGAAATGGCTGAAACAGTAATTGGAATTATGATTTTACTCTTGAATTATGTGATACTGAAAACACTTTGGTTGCTGCTGCTTTCCTGGAACTGCTCCGTTAAAGCCAAGGAGGTACATTCTCCAATCTTTCTTATTCCAAGAAATAATGTCACCTTTTCATGAGGATTATTTTTCTTTCACATAGGCACCCACTTCCCCCTGCCGCTTACGTTGTTGTGGTAGAGGAGTGTGTTGAGCTGTACGTATGTGGTCCCTATTGCCCATGCTGCTGGTCTGAGGTGCACCCCACCTCTGTCATCTGGATTAGGTACCTCGGGGTAAGGTAGAAAAAAAGGAAAAAAGCCCTCATAACTGTACTGTAGGCACAAAGCCAGCATCTAACCTTGTGCGCAACCACAAGCCGCTTCCCTCTTAAACACGGAATAAAGTGCTCTCAAAATGCATTAACGCAGTAGCCAATATATTAAATTTGATGAAAGACTGGTCCAAACAATATGGTTTAAATTGACAAAATACCTGAAACTCATGGCAGTATTTATGACACCGCTGAATCACCCTGGACACACAGAAGACACAGAAAAACGTGACTACAGCTTTAGCGTCACTCGTTTCAGAGTTATTTGGCAACATCTTGTGCAGCAAAAAATCACCCCAGCCAGCCTGTGGTTGCCGAGCATGTGCTTTCTCCCAGGGGGCGAGGGGGCCAACAGTCATTTTAAAGCACTGACGTTCTTCACCTGCTTTCCCCAGCTCCGTCCATCCCTCCCTGCGAGGAAGGCTGCATCAATTTGTCCCAGACTGGCCTCAAAGTCAGAAGCTGCTACACAAAAATATTTTAAGTAATAGGAGTTGTGGGGTGATTACTGTATTGAGAGGGGATTCCTGCCAACCGCTGCATGCGGCAGGGTTTGGAAAAGCTGCTAAATCATATTCTTACAGGGAAAAAAACCCAACCCACAAGCTAATCCTGTAATGCCACCTGAATATTGTTGGGCTGTTTTCTTTCAATGCTTGAAACTCCTTGCCGATGGGAAGCCCGTAGCTGAGCTCATGCTCTAGCTGGTGTCTAATGCTGAAACACTCTGTGAGAAGGAATCCAGATACGCCACCAGTATTTGAGCGCTGTTACACAAAAGTCTAAAATTAGGTCATAAATTATATAATCTTGCAAGGAAACAACAAACTTAATGACTGTGTCAAACCAGAGATAAAAGCTGAGGAAGGAAATAGCATCTCCCCCATTAAATATTAAGGATCAGATCCTTTCAGAGGTTTTCCAGTGACGAACTCTGCGGGAGTTTGGCATCTGTATTTGTGTGTATTCTATAGAATGTGCTTATACATCATATACAAGTGCTGAATGTGATTTATGGAGCACACACACATAGTAGGTATATTTATAATGCATAAATATATTCCATCAAGAGGAGAGAAGGTGATTAGTGACAGTTTCCTGAGAGGTTTAATCAGATATTTTGATGGCTTATTTCCAGTGCTGCTCCGAAAGCGTTTTTCATTGCAGGGCACTGAGAGGGAGCAGGTAGAGGCAGCTTTTTTTTCACACTTACAGCAGCAGCAGGTATCACAGCCTTAGAGATCAGCTCTGTGCATCCTCGGTGGGATTGAAGAACCCTGTAAAGGAAGAAAGATTATCAAGTTATAACAATGGATTTGAAAATTCCCTGCCACCTTTGCATCTCCCCCTTCATGTTCCCGTGCCCCAGCCTTTCTTCTAACCTTACACAAGACAAACCTGATTTGATCTATTTGAAATAATGCAGGGGTGAGGTCTTGTGCGTCTTCCCTTAAAAGTTTTGAGCAATTCCCCTGGGACCGATGGCCAGTGCTGATGTCCTGGGTATGTTAATGAGGGGGAAGCAGAATCTCTGAGGGAATAAGCCAGACAGCGCTCCCGTCCTTGCTGTCGTCAAAGCCTCTCTGATAACCATGTCAGTTTTTTCAAAGATTTGAGTCATTTGTGGATTGACTATATAATCCTTGTGCTGAAGCCTGGGAAAACTGCTGTTGATGCCCTTGGCAAATTCTTATCCTAAAAAAAGCATGAAAAAGAGTACCAAGTAATTTCAATTCCATAAAATATATTAAATGCAGCACACAGGTATGTAAATGGGAAACTCCGTAACTGTAATTTGCCCATTTAGAACCTGATCTAAAGGCTATAAAAGTTAATTTGAAATCTTTTCATTGATTTTAATGGCCTTTAGATCAGGCCCATACTATTCACTGCATATCATGTTTGTTTCACTGCAATACTGTATTTATCTAAAATGTGAATTATAAGGATTATAACACATACAGAACTAGTGCTTCTTGTCCAAAGGCAACACTTATGAAATTTGTTGACTTTAGCAACAGACGTAAAAATCTAAAAATCAAAAGAAAGTCCCAAATAATGATTACACTTTTTAAAAATGAGATAAAAAATGAGGAGGCCTTCTCTTCATTATATACTAATACAATCTAACTGTATTTTAAGCATCATGAAATCCAAATGGAATTTCTCACAATTCCTCATTTCTGACTGCAGTGGTTCAACAAAAAATTACATGTAAATGATTCAAAACCTCTTGAAGAAACAGCATTTTTCTCTAATTTGAGGAGAAAAATAAAAATGTTTCAACCCAAGCTCAGCAAGGGATAACAGCATTACAGTTGCTGCACGGAGAATTTAGCCACTCATAATTCTAAATCCTTCTCAAACGCTTTATTGCTATAAGGTGGCTAATACCAGCCTCTACACAACAGGACTCCATAGCATTAACCATGAGAGATAGGCTTCCAGAAAGAAACTATAGCAAAGTAATTGTAAATCTCTAATGATGCATAAAACCAAGCTGAATTGGTCCTGAATTCTCAGCATAAAAGAAATGAACCATCAGAAGAACCAATTCTGGTGGCAGTATAACATACCCCAGTGTGGAAACTGTTTATGGTGGTTGTTGCAGTGAAAATATTCCTACTAATATGCAAGCAATACAAATTCATTAAAAATGCCCGAATGCTGCAACTTCTTGTGGTACCACATGTGACATTAAAACCAAACCATTAGCCAAAAAGAAAAAACAATTAACCGGCTTTCTCAGTCATAGCCAGTTTTCCATACGATAAATCCAGTGGGTTCGGTGTGTCTTCAAACCCATCTTGCAAGACTTTCAGGGTGGTTTGTCTGCCATGCCAGACCCTGCCTCACCAGGCTGGGCTGGGCGGGAGGTGCCCACCAGGACTGCACACCCCTGGGGCTCAGCTGCGCCCACACTGACAGTGTGGGCAGGAGACCGGCCCCGAGGCCCATTCCCCTCCGCTGCTTTGCTCGGGCACTGCGCTGGGACCTCCAGCGATGGCCTTCAAGGCTACAGAGCCATGGCCATGCACCGGCAGGGCAAGGCTGTCCCTGCTGGTGTGCCAACATAACCCCAAAACTTCCCATTTTCTTAGAAAATTTAGTCAATTTCCACCGGATAAGCATCCAACAAAATATTTAAATCCATAATTAATTATACCATTGCTTTAGTTCATGATGCAATCCACAATCTCTAACAAGGAACACAGCACATTCCAGAAACCTCAGTGCACAAACCTGGACATTCACCCGTTAATCCATCAGTGTCCAAAGGCAAGCTGCTCCAGAAGCAGGTCAGACTGATTATCCCAGAGACCAGAAATCACCTACTCATGCACAAACGTGGCACAGCAGGCGCGGAGGTTACGCACGTTGCCCCATGCAACCTCATCCAGGAGCTTCAGTGTGGCCATAAACACCATTTCTTTTGAGATGAGCAGGCAGTCTTACTTCTGCATGTAGAAGATCTCTAGCTTTTTTTAGACACTGCCAAAAGGTATTGCATGGGATGATGCTTTTCTAGCACCAGGGCATCTGTCCACTGAGAACTAGATTGACAAGGCTGAAATGGTTGGGTTTGTTTGTTTTATCATTTCACAACTCTAAGAGCCAGACATCTGAAAGCTCGGATACATCATTGCACAGTGTCAAAATCGGCGAAGGCACAGATTTGAAATCTGCATACATGGACAAAAATAGGGCATATCTGAAATTAATTAAAATTTCTAGGCACTACCTAGAGAACAATATTTATCCATAGTAAGCATGCATCGATGTATATCATATTTATTGCATGAGTTTTAGTGAAGCTGCAGATTTCAGGTCTTGTCTACAGGACTCTAAAGCTTAGCAATGACTTTTCATTTTATAAAAGCATTTTAAAGCATTCCCATATAAAAAAACAAGAAGCGAATATTCCTGATTTAAAGTCAAACTGAAATAAAATGGAATGCAAGTGACCCACTGAGGCTTTCCATGATTGCAATTGCAACTACCTGTACCACATACTACATGTGCGGTATAAAACATACCATAACTACATATAGGTGTTACAGCTTTATCTATAATCCCCATGGAAATTATGGGAAGAAAGCGTAAACAATTTTGTGAGGGATTTAAGAAAAAAAACCCCACATTAATCTGTTGTGACTGTGGTTAATGACATTTTTAACACTGACAGCAGTAGAAAAAGTTAGGCTAAGGATAAAAGATGAAGAAATAAAGTTTCCCTGTTAAATATCCTCCTTGTACATATATACAACAATAAAGGAATGGAGAAACCGATGAAAGAGGGGGAAAACACTACCAGGCATAAAAGAGAAATGAACTTGTTCACCCTGCCACAAACTTCACTCACACTGGCAAGGTGCTGGCACCATGAGGATCTTCTTTATTTGCTTGTGAGTGAGGGGTCTTACCCTGTAAGGAATGTTTATGGCTGCTCATTTTGGAAAAAAGTCCAAACTACTTGACCCGTTGCCCTGAGGATCTCACAGCAGTAAGTGCTATCCGAGACTCTCCATCCGACACCTCTATATTCAAAGGTACCTCCATTTTTTCCAATCAAATCAGAACAACTAATTAAATTTAAACAAGAAGCTAAAGTGAGATGAATGGTTTATAGGTGCTTCATGCTTCCCTACATTGATTAATAGACAAAGAATTCATACGTCCACCAAATTAGTTGACAAACCCTGCTGTAATTTATCCCTTGTACAAGATGATCTGTAAGCACAGTGCACTCTAGAAGGGACTGAGCTCCAGCTCCCTCAAAATATATTTTGTGCTGGTTGGATGCACCCACCAGGCATTTATGTTCCACCAATCTTGTCTTTGTATTCGAAGTTTCTCAATGCGGTTTTCATTTAAAATTAAAGTAGTAGTGGTTATTCTTGCATAGAATACCATTATTTGAGAATCAGGTTTTCAATGCGGGCAGCTGCATTGGACCATGCTATTTCTCGGTGCCCAAAGAACCACTCTGTTGAGTTTTATTTTTCCCTTTGTTTTCGCTGATGTTGCCTTGCATATTACTTCGCTCTGTAAATGAGCAGCAAATGTAATTTTCTTTCCCATACGGATGAAATTTTGCTAGAGCCATGCATCTGCTGCTTCAAAATCAGGCTCTTTAACCCCGAAGCTGATCCAGGAGATGCCTGACTGCTTGCAGAGGGCAGCATCACAAGAAGGCAGCGTGCCTGGGGCTGCACCAGCTATTGCCTGCCTGCCCCGGCCACCACAGACCAGGCTGGAGCCCTCCAGACATGGGCTCCCACCTTTGCAGGTGGCAGTGACTGACCTTATTTTTAAGGAGTTTACTTTTTAGAATAACGCAGTTCAGGTTAGGGTATGAGCCATCAGCTGGCAAAAGATGTATACGAGGCTTAATCTCATTCATCAATAACTTTACAGTTCAAATTGTGTAAGGGGCTTCCAGTGCTTCAGACAGATACTCCTGTGTCAGAAAAATGGAAATCAATAATCCATTCAGAAAAACGTCATTTCATTTTTCTTCTTACCCAGAAATTGAGATACAGGCATTTCTCCCTCCCCACTCTTCCCTGACTTAAATATATCCTGTTATATAAGTAATTGTTTTGAACCCACTCTAGGACACAGTCAGAGACATGACTCCAATAACACATTATCAGTAAAACAAAGCAAAACAGTTTCATGTCCCCGCTGGGTTTGTATATACACTCTTAAATGAGCAGATTCTCTCATTATTCACCCTGATCTGGTCATTGTATGCTTAGTCACAGCTGTCACAACAGGTGCCCGACCATCCTCCCCCTTCATGGCACTGTGTTTTCTCTCTAGAGTTTGTTGTCAAATTCCTCTGCTGCCTTTCTCTGGTGGCTTTGCTGTTCCCTCTCCGGCTCTTCCCAGATTCAACTATACAATCACTTCTGAAATCATCCAGGGCTGGCCAACTCTGGGCGAGACAACCCTTCATCTTAAACATCAGTTCTTCTACCCATCACATGAAACCGGTTTATTCATCAACTTTGGCCACGCTTTTCTTGCCTGGACCTTTCTCCATCTTTCTTGATGCCTCCAGTGACCACTTCTCCTAGCTGCAATGCCCAACAATGTATTGCAGACTATATTTTGGGACTATGCAGCAGCTATAGGCTGATTCCTCCGCTAGACCAGATTACTTCCCACTATGCCAAAGGACAGCAGGAGTCTCCAGTGACTTGAGGATTTCTGGGTGGGTTCTTGCCTGACATCATACTTCACATGAAAATTCTTTGAAATTAACATCTATGTCCCAAGATATCATCTATTCACTTTTGTTTCTCTCTAATGTCCTTCAGCAGTGGTTTGGGATTCCCAAAACGGAGTGCAGACCCGCTCCCCGCCTCTCCCAGCCCTCTCACTGCAGATTTATGTGCTGCATTTTCCCACTGAGTTTAGCAATCTTCGGGGATCTTTTACTGCTGAAAAACCTGTGACTTCCTAAATTATCAGCATTGTGCCACTGCGCACTAACAAAGTTTATCTGATGCAACGGTAAATCAAACATTTTTTAGTTCTGTAACAAAATTTTTCTTAGCTGGAAGCAAGTCTCCTCTGATATTAAAGTACCTTCAAATAAAGAGACAATTTTATATGATTTTTTTGCTATTGTCTTAAAGGAATATAGTGTAGGTTGAGAGCAAAATATACACAATTCAACCTCTTTTATGTATTGTAAACACCAGAATTTAGGGCCAGATTTCCAAAATGCTATAATCCATCAGTCCTGCTGAGTTGCAAAGGCTGGTGAGGGACAAAGTAGTCGGAAAGCCAGCTATGCAACCATCAGTCCCCTGCAGCACTGAAAAGATTGGACCAAAACGTTAAGGCAAAAGCTTTCTATAATTTTACTTAATAAAATTACAAAGGAGCAAGGAAGATACCCAGCTTTTGCTTCACAGAACAAATAGATTCAGTACAGCACTAATATCATTTAGTTTGTTTTCTCCCTAAAAAAACATCGCTTGGGTTAATATGTGCATTTGTATCTCAGGTTTCAGCCATTTCAGATTGAAATCTTTTTTTCCTAATTTACCCGTACAGCGCTGCCTTCCCTGTCCTACAGCACAGTATAACATCTCTACAGAAATTACAACTGCTTGCAGTTGAGAACAAAATATTACAAAAATCTTTAATGTGTTGCCACCATTTTTAATGCAATTTATTAGCTGACAACCAAAAGTAGAAGCAGTGCCACGTATTCAGCCAGATTTCTGCTGGTCACCTGCGCTTTAAAGAATTCACCCTCTATATTACTATACTTTACAGCTCTTGGGACATATTAATTAGCATGTTGAGCTAAATTGACTTAAAGTCTTGCTGCTTGAAAATGGAACAGAGGACTCATTCCTCCCTCTCTTATTCCCCCTCTTTTCCCAGATTACTTTAAAAGTGAAGTAATTATTGCTGGTGTGAGCGGCTCGACCCTTCCCAGGATGGGATTTCTCCCAGGCTTGCATTTGATCACCCGCTAAACTAGAATGGGAGCAGCTCATCTGCTCTGCTATGGTGCCAGTCTGCCTGGTTGCAGGTACATACCGATCTTAAAGAAAACATAAACCTACAACGGATGCAGGGAAATTAATAGAGATGAACAGTAAGGGGGGGGGGGGGGGGGGTGTGGCGGGGAACAGCAAACCGGAACTGAAAGCCAGTGCACTGCAAAAGCAGCGGTGCAGAGAATGGCGAGGGAAGGAGCTTTGCAATGGGTGGGGGTGGGAGTGGGTTGTTTTTTAACCTTGTTCTTATTGCTTTAATTTGTGGCTTAACTTATTTTCTCAAAAAATAATTGGCCAGAATAAAAGAAACCTCAATTGCTGCCGAGCTGCAGCTGACTCCAAAGGGAGGGACGCAGTCACTGCCATGGGGCAGAAAGCAGGAGTTTGGAACTGACTCTCAGCCTGACACACCATTTCTACAGCTGTAAAAGCTCCATGTTCCATATTATCAACCTCTTTCTATTCAAGGATCTGGAAAAGGTGGCTATACCAGCTACCCAACCTGAAGTTCACGACCTTTATAGGTGAGGCAACATTTTAGAGCGTAATAACTATAGAAAACCCTTATCAGAGATCGTCAGAGAGTTGGAATTACCGGTGGTTATCAGTCAATAATCGTTAGAGTAACTGATGGCTAAGCAGTAACCCTTCACATGCAATTCTTCTGTGGGAATGAGAAAAGCAGCTGGAAGGAATTCATAACAAGAACCTCACAGAGCTCAGAGAAATGCGATGTATAAACAGATCATTATTTCCTATGGATATTGATGATAAATGAACTGGATTTGGTATGTCTGGGAAATATCACCTCACTCTAAGCCATCTGAACTACGAAAACTCGGCAAAGAGAAAGCACCAAATATCTGGGTCACTAGAAACACAAAAGCTGAACATTCCTCTTGCACACTTTTCATTTAATTAACCTTTCCTGTGGGTTTTCAGTGTAATGAGTCATTGATTATTGCAAGGGGTGCTTTATAGGGTAAATTAATTCATATAAGAGAAACAGTAAGAAGTGCTAAGTAGCCAGATAAAAAAAATAAAATGCAAAGTGTATTGGTCATCTGGTTGCAATTCTGCCCCAGAGGACTCACATTTCTGTAAATCAGCTACTTGGTGAGCACTGCCAGCGCAGCTCCTCTGTCCTCATCTTCATCTATACCTATAGCTTTTATAAACCAGGAAAAATCCCCACAGAAAAGCAACAATAACCAAAACTGTGTTCCTTTGTTGAAAACTAGATTACCTATAATGAGATGATAGCTAATTACATGAGAAAACATATACAAAAAATGGCTTTTCCATTTAATTTAGAGAAAACTTCTATTCAGTGCATGGTTACTCCATTCAGGGTAATAAATGGCATTTCTAAGAAGAAAACAAAGCAGGAAGAGTAGAATACCTACATTTATGGTTAAAAAGAGAAAAAGTTGACGTTTGGAGAAGATAGTTGTACCTGTAAAATTAATCTTAAAGTACCTTTGTGGGCATGGGCCAGTCTAAAGATATTACCTGGCTTTTCACAGTGCTTCCAAAAAGATTAAATTCTAATGACAAAGACACTGACACAAGAAACATGCTCAAATGCAAAGAAAGATGGAAAAGGTGCCACCTTCCTCCTTGGTTCATCTCTGTTTCTTCTTTAGCTTAAGTCACATCAGGCATATATCAGGATTTTTATGCAGCACATGGCTTACCAAACCAGTCAGCAAAGAGTAAGTTTGCAGCTGGCTTTCAAGAATTACACACGGGGGAAAACTACACTAAAGAAACAATATAATTCCTCATGACCTTACCTTGAAACTAGTCACACAGCGAACTAGCTTGGATCACAAAAGATTTTGCACCACTAAAAACATTTTGGAGATGGCGGGGTTATAGTTTACAAAGATCCCAAACTCCCTGCAGTGTTAAACTGTATAAATCCAGAATAAATGTTGCCTCGTATTTTGACTGTACATGGAGCTACAGCATACATGCGTATCTCAGCTACTTTGATGGTTTTTAACGTTGAGAAGGGTTCCCATCACGCTGTGAGGATACTTATTTGCATCGGTCTCAGTTTGTCTCTGCAAGACATGCCCTTTGTTGTCTACAGCCTTGGAAACTGAATTTTAGATGTTTGCCAGAAACATGCCATGAACATCCAAGCAAGGAAAAGTAACAACCACCTCGGTTTGCAAGTGTGTATTCCTTCAATTCATACTACAGAGAACGAGAGAAAAAATACCTCTACATGGGAAAATATTCATAGAAACCACAATCTAAGCAGGGCCAAGTGTTAAATTCAAGAAATAAACTAATCTTTTATAATATGCACTCAGATCTAGCCCGAAATGTGCTATTAACTCACTTTACAGCACAGACCTCTAGGGGCAAGAGCTACATCTTCCACTACAGGACCTGCACCGTCAAATTTAAAGCACGGTCACAGTGCTCCCCAAGCATCAGCGCCGTAAGACGGCCATGCTGAGCAAAGTCAGAGCCCTGACGGCGTAACCTCCAGTTGTGTGAGGTCCTTCTTACAGCAACCAGCAGTGATCAGGCTACGTAAAAGCTGCACTGGAACCCCCAGTTTGAAATACAGTATTTAGAAAGTAGCAAGGAGTACTTTTCCTCCCTGGAGATCACTGCTTTCCCAAACAAACAGATGGATTATAACAAGCCATTGTGTATTATTTTCTGTTTGCCACTGACCTACTTCCCATGTTGTCTGCAATACTGAGATGGGAAACGAAAGCTTGGGGGTAGATCTTCAGCTGGAGTAGTTCAGCCCTGCTCGCTGTGTCAGCACGCAGCAGGCAGAGAGCATCTCCCAGTGAAGGCACAAAAATCAGGAAGTTTCGGTCCTCGGCTCCACTGAAATGAGAAGGATGCCTTCCCAACGTCAACAAACAGGTGAGTAGGGACATATTTACAAACATGACTTCAATGACAGAAATTTGCTTGTTTGACAACTCACATGGTTGGGGTGCATTTCTGAGAAGAATGCATAGATTTTAATTTTTGACCTGGGACTGATTACCTGATTAAGTTCATATGGCTGTTGACATCCAGGTTTGTTTGATGATTACAATTAATAAAAGCATGCAGTGAGAACATTCACAAGAAGAGCTGCATTCTGCCTTATTATTATCTTGGTAATTTTGGTGGTTTTTTTCTTAAAATTGCGTATGTTGCATACTGATGATACTTGCAATGCCTTACGAATAATGCATTTATACATCATTTAGATCATACATTATAATTTGTAGGTTAGTTACTTTATTTTGGTGTCAATCAAAATCGCAAGCTCTATGAAAGAGTCTCGATTAGGAGAAAGAGGTTTTTCATGGTAAGCTTTAATAAACTAATGATGATATTATAAGAGCTATCACAGAAAAACATGCCATCTAATAATAAGCTTGTTCCTGTTTATTTAAATGTTCCACCTTGCACTTGTTTGTAAAAAGTTAATAATTACAGCATAGCTAAACTTATGTAAATAGGTGAGTCCGCACTGGATAAAACCTGCAATGCTGAGCTGCAGCCTTACCTAAGCAGAGAAGACCGGAGACAGAGGTTTCAACCAGTTTTATTGCAGCACACAACATCCTTCTGAAGAGGTATTTGGTGTTTTGCCCAAATAACTCCCATAAGACTGGTGGGCTGAAGACGACCACCCAAGCCCCATCCCGGCACAGACACAGGGATGGTTTTGAACCACCGCTGTCTTTGCACAGACTTGTCTAACTGACGTTGCTGGGTCAGCACAGAGAACGGCACATGCGGCAGCTGAGAGAGAAGGCAGAAAATTGCTGTAAAGTAAATTCGTCCCAGGTCTGTCTTGCCTTTACCCCACCAGGCTGGAAGATCCAGTGGATTCCAGTTGTCCACAGAGCACACATATGAGGTGTTGATGGGTCCTGCAAGGCAGCCGCCTGCTTTCTTGTCATCCGCAAGCTAAAATACATTCCAAATTTTTTTAATGAAACAGTTTTATTTACATTTCCTTTCCTGTACCTGTCACCAAGATCTTACCAAACCCCCCAGGCTGAGAAATGAGCTGCTGTCAAGAAGCTACCTTGTCCCCATAAAAAAGTTATTCCTGAGGAACCAATTCTCCCAACTCCGCAGATCCCAAAACATTCCCATGTGCTCTGACCCCAGGGGAGCACGGTCATCCTGACCGCTCCAGTCGGAAGCCTCCCAGCAAAGGCTGGGTCCAAGCGCCAGTCAACGGCTGCTGGGGACAGTACGAGCACGACGGCTGCTCTCTGCTTGCTGCCCACGCCGCCGCGATGAAACGCTGACACTGCCTGCTGCCTCCCTCCTACATGGCAGACCTCTGGCAGCTGTTGATAAATGCGATTTCAGGATGGGCCTTGTTAGATCACGGATATTTGTACTTGTAAAGCTGTCTCCTGCCGTGAACCAGCCAAGCACAGCCATATGGGCCGGTGGGAGCACCGCTGCTTACATGTGCGGGCGGCCCGGTGGGCAGGTTTGGCAGCAGCACTGCCCAGTGCCCCTCCACACTGCACAGAGCCACCTCCATAAATCACGTGCTACCGTGCACCTCTCCAGCGATCTGGAGCTTGTCCAGCTGGACCACGGGCACAGACCATCCACCTCTTGGCATTGCAGTTGTGGGCGAAGGGGCAACAGTAGCCATGCGGTTTGGGCAGCACAGGATGCTAAATGCGCTCTGTGGTGATGGGATGTTCTCAGAGAGATGCAGGGCACCAGCTCATCATCTCAAGACCTACACGAGCCCTGGTCTTTCCACCATCCTTAGAGGAAACTCAGGGGAACAAGTCCATCTCTAATAACATCAGCTTTCTGCAGAGCGAAACCCAGGTGCTTGGAAAACAAACTTTCTTCTTACAAAGAAGAAAACACCTCTCACACCCACCTCTTCCATGATTTTTGCTGCCTAGAGCAAATAGTTGTTGTTGCTCTCCTGCACCAAGGGGCAACTTAGCCTATACAACTTTGAAATATCATTTGCCTTCTTCCCGCAGTTGGCAAACTCTTTGGTTTCTGCCACCGCTAAACTTACAAATAAATCAAGATATGATCTGCTAACATATTCAGAATGATGTTTGGCCTGAATTTTTTTTTTAGCTTCAAACATCAATTTCTTTTTGTAATGAATACATGCTGCATCTCATAACATTTCATTTTTCATACATTTAGCAAAATTGCTTAACTGATACTATTTTTTTCCAAAGCAGCTTTATTCCTACCCTAAAAACATGCAAATCAAAGACTCATGCACTTATATAACGTGCAGAATTCCCTACTGCTGGTTCAATCGCTAAGTTATAAAATAGTTACAGTATCTACACTTTTTTATTAAATGAATTCAGTATCCTGACTTTTTTATGAAAACCACAATAAGATACATGGACAAAATTTTATAGGCGCCTCTGTGCAGCTCTTTCCATTTTTATTTGCTCCCCTCTCCGAAGGAGAACCTCCCCAGCACCCACCACACGCTTTGCAAGCTGGCAGCCTTATCGGACCCGCCGGCGAGGCACATCCAGCCCTCACTTCCTAAGCTTAATGCCCTTTGCAATTCTTGTTGGAGCAGTTGTTAGCTGAAGACAAGAAGACTTATTTCTATTCATTCCCTGCATAATCCACCTTATGAATTTACACCTCACCTACCCGCACACTCAAGGACCCAGAAATACAAAATATTTCCTACTGTGTTTTAAACCCACATCCTCCTGGATACAAGATAAGAGCTTAATAGCTTTGACACAGCACTGTTTTCATATTCATGCATAAGTTATGGATACAGCAACAGATCAGCACTTCTTTGTGCTTCTCATTGGCTCTGGTTCGCTGCCTTAAACTGTCTGAGTCAAGGCCATGTTTTAATGCCATAGACGCTCTATTCAAATACCAGTATGACCACATTTTAAAAGCCACCCTGTACCACTTCATTGCCGCAGATGTCCTTTACATCTGGCAAGGGCCGTTTCTCTGCATGTCAACAGTAATTCAGTTTAACAGCTGTCTCTTTTGACAAGCTTAGTGTCAGACTCTAAAATGACAGGGTGACAGTTTTCCTTTTCTTTAACAGAACGTAGTGCAAATTAACCATTTGAATGCAGGATCACTGAACGCCTCCCGAATACAGTTTTCAGAGTTGACTGAATAGGATTTAGGAATTGTTGGTATTAGCAGCCAAAGCTGAAAACCTGTAGGGTCTGACAAACCAAGGCACATCTCCTGCAATCAAGTTTCTTACCTGAAATCTAAGTGTTTGACACCCAGAAAACCTTACATTGAGTTGAAATAGGTGTCAGAGGTAAACACTGGGCATTTGCAAACTGGTATGATAAGTACTTTTCCTGCATTGCATAAATACACAGGAGAATTTTCCATTTATTTAGTTAAAGTGCTCATTAATACAGTGGCTAATGGCACCGTGTGTATCAGCTTTCAAACGGCACGCTGCACACACACCTCTTCCACAAATGCCAGACGGACAAAAGCACCTCAGCACAATTTCTCTAGGACTAAAACTATGCCTGAGATAATACTGTACATCTTAATGATTGAAACCTTTAGCGCAAAACCCAGCTTGTGGACAGTAACAAAGTGCCACCGTGATTTATGAACAACCAGTAAATGCTACAAAGACACCGCTTTAATCTGGTGCAAGAGTGAGCTTTATGAGGCTGGCTGTATTAGGCTCACATAAAAGTGAATTTAAAAAAATATAAACATTACACTATGGATATTTAAACTGCGTACTGATGTAAGTCGTACGGTGAGCCATTTCACTGCTAATATTATACCATAGCTGCCCTGGTGAGGAGGAAGGATGCCTGCCTGATTTGGTCCTTGTTCTGTTGAAACCAATGGCAAACCTCAACATAACTGCAGTGGGACTAGTCTCCAGCTCACACAATTCGTGTTAGTTTAAAGAACTGTGAAAGCCTTTCTGCTGTTTGCTCCTGGGTAAGCAGTAACATCTGAAGCACTACCAAAAATACTGGGCTGAAAGGATGCTACAGAGAGCGTTACGTGCAAATGCCTTAAGTAATTGCTTTTGTTTGCTTATTTATACATTGCTGTAAGTATTTGTATGTGCTACCCATTGCCATAGCATCTGGGCATCTCATAATATTTAGAAAGATTCACACTCAAGTGCCTATTACTATCTGTAAGAGACATGCCCATTTGTATGAGCTGAAACGGAGATTTATCATTTCTCAGTCTCATAATACAACCAAGTTATTCCTCGTTCATTCAGCCCTTTTTAACACGTAATTGGCCATGACATGCTGAAGAAGTAGTCACTTATTCTCAACCACTCTGTAGCCAGGTCTCTCATACAGTAAAACTTGCATGTCCCTGCTCTGCAGAAGCTGGGACAGAGATGCTGATGGTGCTGACCTCCTTAATGGCTCCCTTCTTACCCACATACCCCGCCTGCTCCTTTCCATCTCCCAGGAATTCATACTTCCATAGCCAAAGGTGAGCCTCTGTAAAGGGAACATATCACTAGTATTTTATTAATGTATCATGAAGCTAAGTCAGCTGCAAACATGTATTTTTAGCACAACATCAGTCCCACAGGAGCGCGCAGGTTGCTGGGTTTGGAGGGGAAGGTTGCTATTAGTACTGCACGCTTAGCTCAGCTACACAAAGCATACAAAATAATTTCAAATACTCAACCTCCCCAAAAATCTATCATATGCCTGAAACACTAATAATTCTATAACTTAAGCTAAACAGAGTAGTATTCAGCTGTAAATTTTATGGCTACTCTCTCCACCTCTTATGAAGTGTGAAAAGAGTCTTCATATCTGTCAGTCTTTTCTCAGAAATGACTTTCGCTGATTACTTAAACTTTCGTTAAATAAGCTTTCCACAAGCTGTAAAAACAGAACACAGTAGGGAAAAAATTGGCTCTCTTTTAAAAGTGCTGTAAAGTCTCTTTTTGAATGAGTAATTAGAAATGTGTAAACTCTTTTATGGATATGTGAGAAGCACACACAAAAAATTTGACATTCCATGCAAGTATTTCTGTGTGCTATCAAATTTCATTGTATTTCACAGAGACCAAAACTATACAGACCCAAAATACACATACATTAGTGGACATGGGTTATTTGCCAAGAAGGAATTTACATACAGTACAAGTAAAACATCCTAATTTAAATCTCTGACAATGGATACTCACATTCTTAAAGAGAAATCAGAGTTGTTTGTCTTTCCACTCATACTTATACAGATTGCAAAGCTGTTGACAGAGCACGATTTGAGCTGGTCCTTTCCAACTGCTTACTGTTATTTTTATTGCCATTGTCAGCTATCTTTTCCGTATCAAGAATCGAGCTCAGATGAAGATGTTCCGATTCCCCCACCCCATGCACGAACACAAAGAGCCACCAGCGGCCAGGCAGGGAGCGGGCAGTGGGGAAACCTCAGCCCCCTGCTGGCCCTCGCCCCCTTGAAAACTCCCCAAAACCCTTAGGTAAACCAACACACTCCTCCGTCTTCATTTCTCCCCACACACACAAGTGGTCTGCCCCCAAACCAGACTCTGCAGATGCTCTGCAACCCCCTTGTACTTCCCTTGCTTTGGGTCCCTCTCCCTCCTCTTCAAACTCATGTTATTCGTGCTGAAAACTTGCTTTGATTTTGAGCCTCATGATCAGCTCCACGGCAGGGGGGCAAGTATCTTCATCGAAAAGGAAGGGAAAGCAGCCTATCGACATGGGGAGATGGGTGCTACCCCTGCGTGATTGCCCACCTCCCCGGGAGAGGGGACAGGGCATCTCGGGGACACCAAGATGGAAAGCCTCCCCCCTCCAAACTGGTGGGATATTTGCTTGAAAAGCCGGTGGATGTCACGCTGTGTACACGTACTGTGCACTATAAATAGTAATGTCTTCTATGCTCCTCTCCATGGAAAAATCTGCAGGAGGGGAAATAGTCTCAAATCTGTGTAGTTTTCAAGCCAAAGAGAGACAGCCTCATTCTCTCCTCGGTGGGGAAGCTGTAGGTAGGGGGTATGCCCCTCCAACCCCATAGAGTCGGAGGAGCCAGAGGAAAAAACAGGTCCCAGCTTATGCATCTGGCGGTAAAAAGCTGCCCCCTGCCCGCTCCCAGTCCCGGTGGGTCCCACGGCCATTCACCTTCCCCCTCCATGAGCAAACTCAGCCCCTCCCTGAGGAAGATGACAGTCACTGCAAAGTGTTTACATGGCATCATTAAGTAGGTGGCATGAAGTGCCACAGGGCTCCTCGCTCCCCAAAGCACCCCCGTTGGAGGGGACTGCAGGCGCCGCTCCCACTCCGAACCTTATCGATTTCCAGCATGGAAATGGTGCTGAGGACTCCCGAGGAGAGCAAAGAGCACCGCCACGTGCTCTCCCTTCTCCCAGTAAAGGTATTAGTGCCATTATTATTATTACTTTTAAGCCCCAAGACAGCGATTCAGACCCCACCTGCGAAGTTCAATAATCCTGTTGATAGCCGAGCGATGCCACCGCTCCCTCTCCCCACGATGTTGCTCCAAGCAAGTTCTCTGGCAAAGCACTCACAGGCGCAAGTCGGTGCCAAGTCTGTTATAAAACCAACCACGGTGCAAATGTTTTCGGGTAAGAGAACAAAAGTATGAGAAAGGGAAAGGCTTCACACATCTTTAGCGTGGAGAATGTATTTAGTGCTCCCAGAAGCTATTAGATCGGGTGATACAGGCAATTTATTGTTTTGTCAATACCTTTTATTTTGATTTAATAACTTACAAAAGCTACGGTCTATCTGTAGCGCAGCCTCAACTTTCTTTACACAACCCCACTTAACTTTCAAACACTTTAACTTTCAGGTCAAATCTCTGTCATATTGATAAATGGGTCTATTTAAATTTTTATCACTGCAGAATTCTCTCCAGTGTCTTTTTCACTACCAGATTTCATGCACAAAATAACAGGATACTCCTTGTTTTTGTTACCCACCACATGCAAAAAAAAGTCACTATAGAAAGCACAGATGTAGTCATGAAACGTCTATAATTTGTCTGAAATAGCATCGTTCCTACTGACTTTTCATACAGAGAGAGGTACAGTACTACAAGAATAATGTGAAAAAGCGCAGGGCAGAAAAGCCTACCATGGGGTATATACACTTACACGAGCTGCAGTCCACCCCTGTGCTAGCAAGTAAACAAGACAAAGTATTTTACCCTCACGAGGCACTGCTATGCATGATAGAGAGGCCCCAAGTGGAGTTTAATCTTATTTGGCTATCTGACCATTGCTTCATTAAGGTAACTAAGAAAACTGCTGCAAGGTCAACAAATTTTTAGATACTATTGTAAATAATCACCTGGTTTCCCTGCCAATAATCAGGACCAAAAATATAAGCCTTATAGCCCTAAGTATGCTGTATATGTTTAACCTTTACTTTTAAACGGTACTAAATGCTGAAGGCTGTGGCTACTGTAAAGATAGTACAAACAGATACTGCAGGAATACAGCAGTGTTTAATGACAAGTTACAAAGAGTTCTACTGAAAGAAAAGCAAGAGCCAGAAAGGTTAAATAAACAGAAACCACAGTGCCTCCCATCTTTCGTGCATTAACTTTCAATAACTATAAAGTAAAACTTCTGCTATACGTGATTTGATTTCCCAGATCTGTGCATTAAATATTTACTTCTAACTATAAACTTATATGAGACCCAAACAAAAACTAATTTGCATTATTAATGATGCAAGAAATGTGATGCTTAGTCCCTTAAGATTCATAATACAGAAGAAAATGTTAGAGATTTACTTTCTTTTCCATTTTAAAAGGCAAGTTAAAACGATAAAACTTATTTAATTAACAGAGACTCTATTTATGAATTAGTCGTTTCTGCCAGCAAGAATGTTTTAAAAAAAAAAAAACAAACCTGTCTGAAATGAGGCTGAGACTACAAAGAGTCCATTTTCAGCTTGGAACCTCAAGGGAAAAATCAAAGGGTTTCTTTCTTTCAGCGGTTTGGGTGAGATGATATTTTGAGATGTTGACAGCTGCCAAACTGCAGAACCAGTGAAGAACTACCAAATTGAAATTGTTTTTATCTTTTAGAATTCTTCTCAATATTCAGCTCAACTTCCTTTTACAGCTCACAACTGAAATTTCTACTTGGTTAAAAGGTTTTTCCCCTCCTTCAATGCTTGTGTCTACTGCTTTGGACCAAAACCAAACCCTCTCTTTTCTAACATTAACCCTAAATAATAGAGAAACATTTTTATTACCTTTAATAGTGTTTCTAGTATAGTAAAGCACTAATTGCTGTCCTTTTCTTCTGTGCTCTGTGTGGCACCAAATTTCAATGGTTAATCACCTTAATCATCTCTATCCCACCGAATGTTGTCACTATGTTTACTTACAAGATATGAGCAAAACAGAGCTAACAGTCTTTGCTCTAATAAACAAAGTAGAATTAAAAGTCAACTTTTACAACTTGTTTTCTACTTTTCTGATAGAAGCTATTGGTAAGATTCAAAACAAGCCAGCCTTTCGTTAATAATAATAATATAGTAACAACGTTTTCCATTCAGCTCATGCTACTCTTCATTTGACATTTTGTTGCTAAATCCTCTTTCCACTGCTAAAGCCATCCCTCTTTCTCTATCCACATCTTCTCTATTGGTCCCACGACCAACCTTGTGGTGGCTTCTCATCTGCTTCAGACATCTGCCTCACGCTGCCTCTTAAAGCCTTTTCCCCCACAGACAATCAGCCCGTGCATTTCTGTCTTCATCACATATTCATTAACCAAATCAAAGTCAAACAAGCCCTTTCCTCTTATTGTTCAAGCTGTCAGCCTCAGCAGCAGCCTCTGCTTTGGCTTCCTCCACCCTCCTCTGCCTCATATCTTCCCTCTTGCTGTCACATCTGTGTCTTGAAGAAGACCTCTTTAATCTTCTACCAAGCAACCATTTCTAAAACCTGTCCTTCAAGAGCCTGTCGCTGGCATCCCTCCGTTCTGTCCCCTGCCTAGCCCTGAGCACCCTGCCCTGCCTGAACTCCAGCGGTACCCATCTCCTCTTGCTTCGCTCCTACCAAAACCAGCTCTCGCAAGGCCAGACTGCGGGAAGCCAGGAGCCATCATCCCAAAGAGGAAGGGCAGAGCCCTGCTGGGGGGCGAGCCCCTGGCACTGCTTCAGCAGATCCCATTTCTGATCCATTTTGCCATCATAGAACTGACCACGGATAAGCATCTTCCCAGCTTGTGACCCTCACCACTGTGATACAGAGGACCTTCTGGATTCCTGTAACACGGCAACTCCACACTCTGCCTTGTGAGCTCTGATGCAGATGTTTTTGGAGATAGCAAGCCTGACTTCTGCTGGCACAAACTCCTCAGAATTCAGGTTAACTGCACTTGGGGGCACTTTTTTATAAAAAAAACCTTTAAAGTTTAATTAAAAAATAATTCAAGAACAGAGGTTCAAATATTGGCCACTGCAGACATTGAACATCTTTTAAAAATACATTTTCTTATGCATTATAATGAGAGCTCAATGCCCAGCAAAGATAGTGAGATGAGAAAGAGAACAATAACCCCAGCTGTACTCACAGACCTCTTCCGATAAGTGATCCAAGGACTAACTCTGAACAGATTTACATCAAATTATTTTTGTTTTCGTATTTGTTAGTGCAGAAGGCAGCACATAACTGTTTTGGGAGAGCTCCTGTCAACACTGAAAGAAAAATATTCTCCCCTTTCAAGGAGACCTATCCACACCATTATGCTCCTAAACTAGTAAGACACAATATACAAAGCCTTCCTTAAATCTGAAAATAAGACAGATATACATACAAAGATTAGGGGTTCAATACTTCTAGGCTCAACAAAACACAAGAAAACTCTCAAAATGATGCCTCTTAATTCAGTAACCCCAGATCTAACTGGGCAACCCACACAAGCAAAGTGGATGTCCAGAGGATGACACAGCCTTTCACTCTCCACTCATCAACATTTCTGATATCCTGAGGGGGTGACCCTCCTGCCAGCACAGGATGGAGACACTGATGGAGAGTGCGGTGCCTGCATCCCCTCCCTGGGGCCAGCAGCACCATTGCCATGGCCAGCAGCAGGGCAGATCGTGACCATCAGGTCCCAGTGATGCTGCTCCCTCACGACCAATGCTCAACATCAACAGGAGTCAAACAAGAGTTGCATTTGCCTCCCGTTATTCCCCTGCCCTCACTCTGGACATTTACATTTGAAAATAGTATCTGTCACTCCCATCAACCGGGTATTTTTCTTTTCTGTTTGAACCTAAATGAAAAAAAATCCAAATCCCTGGGTGTCTGACATCAAAGCTTGGTAGAAGGAAACTGTTGGGATGGTGTTCTGGCATTAAAGCGGCACTAGAAAGGAAGAGCAGATGGGCAGTGAGGAAACAAATCCTGTTGAAATATGATTAAGTGACACTGAAGATAAGGAAAACCATGAAAAATAAAGGGCAGGTAACAGGATTTTAAGTACAATATAAAAGGGGATTTGTGGCACATGTAATTCCTCCTTTATATGTTAATTAAACATAGATATTTTTTTGCCTCTCAATTATAGTTACAGATCACTTTGTTTCTGTCTACGTTCTCTACAAGCATCGGTGAAAGCTGAAGGTGCTCGGCACTTTTGTATCTACTGTATATTCATGTTTCATTCTTGCTCACTAAGTATATTTCCGATTAAAGATGAAAACGGGAGGCATAAAGGGAAGAATGTGCCGTAAAGCACCTCCAGCATTCTGAGAAGAAAAGCTCAGCATTTTCGGAAGACTATGGTTTCCCTGCAACCATGCTCCAAATCAAGCTTTGTCAATCGCTATTTGCAACTAGGCAAGCCTGGCTTCCGATCATGTTGTTTCTTACGTCTCATTTGCCAAAGCAGAAAGTCTGCTATAAATATTATGGGATGGAGGACCCTGATTTTATTTTTTTGGTAATTCGCGCTGATGCAATCAGTTGCATATTTCAATAAATCTCTAATTGTGAGTGAATCATCATTCTTAGCATTAACAGAAATAGGTTTTATTCTCACGCTCCTCTGCATGCCCACCTCCCTCGCTCTGCCCTGCTTTGAAGCTCATTTGCAGACCTAAGTGGACTACAAGAACCAGCCCTCCTGTTTCCCCGCTGGACAACCTGCTCAAGAGATGGCCTTTCAAAGGGTTTCGTCTCACCACTTCCATTATTTTCTCAGCCTCCCAGAGAAGAAGATTTAGTTCAGACTTTAAATTTGACAGGAGCCCTGGTGGAGGGGGAAGACCGAGAGGGAACGAGGGATGGGTGAAGAGAGGGAGGCGATATCTCATGTATCTTTTTGGGGCCAGTCCCACGCATTTTACTAAACTTTTCTGCAATCATAAATCCAAAGGGTTCCTTGCACACCTCTCCAAGCTGTGCTGCTCACTCTGCTCCAGCACAAACTCGGGATGAAGGGGGAGAAGGAGAGGCAGGAGCGGGCAGACAGAACGGTTTGCACCAGCACTGCAGAAGAGGAGATCTTCATACCAACCCTGCAAAACTGACATTATACTGAGATAAATAAGTACCATTCTCTGGATATCGAATCCACATTTATTTTTTTCTTTGCATGGGAAATCACAGCTCGTGCCTGTGGCTGGGATTGGGCATGTGTGGTGTGCGTTCATCTGGTATTGCTTGTGGCCAGTTAGAAAAATCATATAATCCACTGCAAGTTTAAAACATAATTTAAACCTGCCAAGTCTCATAAGTTCCAAAGCAGGCAAACTTACCATAAAGAGAAAGGTTTCCACTTACTAGATTTTATATGCAGATCGCTGGCACACAGGCTTGCCACCAAAGAAGTCTGTTATGCAGGCACATAATCAACGGAAGCCTTCATTTTCACTGCGGTTAGATTTAATGTGATAATGAATATTCCAGTGTCAGACCTGGGTAAATGGTTGGGGTTTCACCTCAGATTCCCTCCTTTAAATATCTCAAGCAGGCACATGCTGGCTGAGTGGTAAATAATTCAGCAGCACCAGCAGGACACTTGAGGTGTGTTCAAGATGCAGGTGTATCTACCCTGCTCGTGTCCTGCCCTGTGTTCCTGCTCTTGTAAACAGCGCCAGTACCGCAGCGAAGAGCGTAAAGGCTTTATCACCTATTTACACCTGCACCCGCGTGCAATGGAGAGCACACGGAAAAAACGCACGGCTCCAGCAGGCTGCTGGTGGAAACATCCCTCCAGGTGCACCATGGGCACCCATGGATCACAGAACCAGTTAGGCTGGAGAACCCAGCTGGGCTCAGCGCTGCTCAGCTGGTTCAAGTGGGATGCAGAAGGTCTGGGCCAGGAGGCTTGGTGGTGGTGTCCCAGATTAACGCCAGAGCCCTGAGGAATGCACATTTCCTAATTAGCAGCATTTATTTTTATTATAATTTACAGAACTACAGATGATATTTCACATTCATTTGAAAGTCTCTCTGCAGTTTGCAAACATTTACCCACCCCACATGAGGCGAATTCTTTCATGCTCATTTTATGGACATGGAATGCGGCTGAATTAATATTACTGTGAAAATCTTCGCTGCCAGATTTCCCCGCCATATTTTGGGGCATAAAATATGTCACCGTATTTTACCCTCATTACCTAACTAGGGCTGCCTGGGAGAGCGGCTTTCCAACAGAATTGATAGGGGTCTGCTATTTCTTTGGGCTTTTCACCTATTTTGCAGTTACTGGCTGATGTTTTTCCTCTCCTTCTTCTTTTTGCCAGTTTCAAGTTTCCACTCCGACACCAAATGCTTTCCTCTTTCTCTACCGCTGTTAACACTAGGCAGATCAAACAAACACAAAAGTGTTTTCTCAAAAAATAATCATTAAGCGTATCATGTAGTTTAATTCAAGTGACAGCTGAATATTTGTTTCATTAATAAGTAATTTGCAATTAATTCATGGAGTCATTTCTAAAAGAACATTGTGATGTTTCCATGGTTTTAAAGTGGCAAAACACTGCTCATTTTTTGACAAAATTTCAGTACAAATTGCTCATATGCATCCACTGGAAAAATCCAACCACTGACAAGAAGTGTCTCCATAATGTGGGAATATGGCTTCCATCACCATTAGTGGCGAGGCACCCACATACAATATGCAAATACATGCAGTATTTAGGATTTGAATTTCAGGTGCATGAGTGTTCACAACGCTCCATTCAAATAATTAGTAATGAATTATTAGAGTTAAGGTTTTTTCCATTTAAGGCTCATAAACAACTCTTCTTCATGCTGGAAAAATAACAACTTCTCCCATACAAATTGTTCAGTTGATCTATTTTCAACAAAAAGGCTAGAGAAATAAACAACTGTTATCCTGCCATTGAAACCAAAGACGTTCCAGCTCACAAAGGCTCCTGAGGGTCTAAAATCATGCCAGGAGTTATGGGCCACCACTCCACTGGCTGAGCATGTCTCCTTGGAGGTCCAAGGGGCTCCATTCGCAAACCTATGAAGGTCATCTTTTGCCTGGGATGGAACAAGCACTGTTTGCACTGACATTTCATTAAGAATTAACTAGCAGTTTACCATCTTTCACAATGTTCTTTCTAACCTTAAAGACTGGCACGACTTGGGAATAAGTAACACAGGGAAGTGTCTTTAATCCAGGACACCAACACCACTTCACTCTAAACCCCAGGACCTGATACCTGGCCAGCAAAGACTAAGGACACTTCTAAGCTGCCGAAACAATTACAACTGTTGCCGTATCACCTTCTCAATAACCTTCCCCCGAAATTATAAGGTAGAGAGTTGTCTGTTATCATTAACTGCCTGAAGGAGAGAGGCGCATTACCAAAGCAACAAACCTCTAATCAACAGAGTGGGAGCAGTGCAGAAGAGAAAAATATCTCCTAAAGAATCAAGTTGCAATAGTTAAAAAAAAGAAAAAAAAAATCTTATTTGGCACATATAGTTAGCACCCCATAGTTGCAAAATTAAAATTTTGGAACAAGTGAACATCATAAATTTGTGCCTACTTGGGAATGTAATTTGCTAGAATTACACTTTTGGTGGAAGACCTTACAGGTTTTCACATTCAGCAGCAAGAGGACCAATTATATTAACGAACTGACAGCTCTGAAGTGATGCAACAGAGAGCTGGCAGAAAAAAAAAAGTTATCATGTTTGGTTTTCAATTAAAAATGAAGAAAAGTTTTGGTTTGTTTTTTTTTTTTGACTGAAACAATGCCCAGTTTCAGGATATCCTAAATGAGATTAATAGATAGCTAACTTGGTGTCCGGAAAACAAAGTTCTAGACCTTTTAAAGATTTTTGTAACTTGGAGGGGGTTTTCATTTGTCAGAAAGATCAGGTTAAAATTCCTATTTTAGAAGTTGCTGCAATGCCATAACTTATGAGCTAAAAATTAATAAAGTTGGATAAGAGAATCTATAAATTATCCAGCAAGAAAATCTGGAAACAATCAGTGATTTTGTGTCTTCCATCAATACACCATGCTTTGCGACACAATGATTTCCAGGATAAGATGTGACTTTGCCTTGAATGCAATTTGCAACCTATTAGCTTGATCCAGTTTCCACTGGAGTAAATTAAAAGATTACCATTGACTTCAATGAAAGCTGGATTAGACTCTGTTCACATTCACAGTGGGGAAAAAAAAATCTTAATGATTATTTATGCCAGAAATTCCAGTGTAAAAAGCAAAATTGGTGCAAATGTGTTGAAGAATTTGAAGAGAAAAATGAGCACAGTGGATATAAAATATCATTCCACTAAAAATTATAAGATTACTAATTACTCTGAATAAGCTTATAGAAATGCTATAGATGTAATTAAATGGCACAAATATACTTTGAAATCCAATTATAGCAATGGAGCAATGATTATGCAGTTGCATTAAGAGTTAAAATAAAATATGATACCAGATAAATGGCTATATTAGAAAGGCATTATTAGATTTTCTTGCATTTATTCACCATCGAGTGCCACCAGCCCTTCAAGCTATGGACAAACAGAAGAAAACAGATAGAGGAGAAAGATTGAGTTTGTTTGCTAAATATAGTCAGGAACAACTGAGGTATTTCTACCAGAAAAGATAAAAGGAGAGATACCAGCTACCAATACACGACTCGCACAACAAATCAGACTACCCAGTCTTGTGCACAGTCCTACAGTTCCACCAGAATTATCAACTTTTGTAAGTACCAGACGATAAAAGAAGTAAAACTTGGAAACGATTTACTGCAGAAAGTTGAAAAATCCCCAAGAAAACACAATATACCACAAAGAGCCAGTTATTGCAACCATCAATATTCGGCAGTGGGCTACCAGAGGAAAAGAGATGCAGATTCAATTAAGAAAAAATACAGTCATGCCTATCATTTGGCAGAAGAGCATTACTGACAGGAAAAGGGACACTCACTTTATTTGTAAGTTTAAATAATCATTTGACACTTTGCCCATTATGTCAAGAAATTAACATTTAGAGGAAACAAATATATGCACAGTGTCACAGTGAGTCCCTTCTTGATTTAAAACTAAATTAAGCAATCCCTTGCTTTACTCTCTCTTGTCCTTGAAATTCATATTGACTTTATATATATATATATATGTAGTACATTACAGGTTTGCCAACTTTTGAAACCTAAGGGAAATATTCACCAATTACCAGAAACTTGTTAAAACCACTTACAACCTCACCTGTTTTTAAAATCCAAACATAAACCAGGCACAACTTGCATGGGGGTTTTTGTGAGAATTCCTCTCCGGTGAATTGGTAAATGCTTCTTTGGGAGGTTTCCCATTAATAGACACCTGCAGTTTGTCCCTATTTTGCAGTCTCTTGGAGAGAGCTGGCATGGGTTTCAGTTTATAAGGTCACACAGACCGTACCTGCCCCCCCAGGTACATGTTGAGCCATTAGCAGAATAAAAGGAGGGGGGAGAAAGAACAGAAAAAACCACCTAAAAATAGTATTTCATTCTGCTTTTGCTATAATATTGTAAAGACAAACAGAAGCATCCACATGCTCAGCTATGCCTTGGCTAAGCAAATCTCATAAATGTCTGAATTTCCCATTATGACCGTGATTTCTACAGGGAGATGAAATCTTTACCTCTCTCTAAATTGATGGGAGTCTCCCTCCTCCCTTCAGACCCCAGAATATGGAAGTAGAAGACTATGCCTCTGAAGGCTGTATTTTATAATACTCTGATGAGATGGATGCCTTTTGATTTAGGGTTTGCATGAAAAAAAGAAAAAAAAAAAATCCATGTAGTCTGCCAGCTCATCTAACCCAACTTTAATCACTTACTGTGTAGACAGCTATATCTGAGCTAGTCATCTAAAATCCCTTTAAAGTCAATGGTGAGAAATAGATGTTTTTAGGATGCAATTAATTGATTGGAAGGAAGAGGAATATATCATATATGGAAAAGAATTGTGGTCCAGAGGGTTCTGCTTTTCCCCATTTACTTTACGGGGAGTTCACACATCTGCATTGTAGTAGTCATCCAAAATAGGTGAGAAGAATATCACCAGCCTCTATGAACTAACCTCTCTTTTTCTTTTCTTTTCTTTTTTTTTTTTTTAAAGATGTCTTTTACTGTTACTCTTCCCTTCTGTTTCTACTCCTACTGTCTCCTGGGACATCAGTTCTATTTCTTACATTATAAGCCCATTAACTGCTCAAAGAAATAGGTTTATTCATCTGATGGTAATGAAAACTTTTGGATCATACATGACCACTCACCTGGGCCAGAAGAACTGATCCATCAGGTTTAAGAAATGCATTAATAGATAGTTTCATGCAAGTTGTCACAGAAATATTCAGAACAGGACAGAGAAAACTTCCTATAATTTAGGACTCTCCCACAGAACCCACATGCCCTTCAGCTCCCACGACTCCAGGTCACATCCACAATGTACCATCAAATTGCAACAGTTACCTATAGCCTAAGGACCTGGGCTGGGATCATTTGCGTGGAGACAGAGAAAACATATTCCCCCTTGAGAGGACATGGCAGATCTGTCAACTTGAAAATATAGCAGACGTCAGGGGGAAGAAAAATTAATAAATTTGTCTGCTTCAAGTAAGATCCAATGAAGTCCACTTAAAAAAAGTTTTGCCGGGCTGGAATGTTGTGGATACCCCCAAACGCCTTCTTTTAGCCTGATCTCCCACCCAACGGATAGCCCTGTGCAATTTTGTTCTGCTGTTACAAGCTGGTGAACCAGCCTATTTCCTCTCACCCACCAAAGAGCAACCATTGTACTGAAGATCTTTGAGAAATTTGCTGCACACTCTGACATAAGGGACTAAGTTTTGTTTCATGTTTGCCTTATGCTGGGGCATTCATCTTCAAAGTGCCTCACACGCAACCGGGGAGCCTTAGAAGCGTATCAGGGGCAATTCAAAGAGCTTTGCATGGAGCAGGAGGGGGGTCCTGTTCAAAGCTGCAGCCTTGCATCTGCCAGAGAAGAGCAGATTCAAAACCGAAGAGGTCACTTCACCTACCTGTAGTGGGATCTCATACTCAGAAGACTCCAACTAAAAATAAGGGATATTCAGAGAGTGTGATAACTGAAACCCTCTAGGCAATGCTCTTTCTCTCTCTCCCTCACACACAGACGCGTACAGAGCGACGTCTCCTTTCGAAAAAAAACCCGGAACTGCAGGAGACATAATGGCCTCCAGAAAGAAACCTTACTCGTAGATTAGCTCCATCTATAGCATCCTCCTGGTTTGAGCACAAAAGTTTCCCATGAGCTGGACCACCACAGACCTCTGTTCGAACGACCTGAAACAAGGAAACTAGAATAAGTGGTTGTTCAGTGTATGCTGGAGTGGCAAGAAAACTGATTTCTTGCAATTGCACCATTTAATGCCATGCAGAGGAAATACTCCTCTTGGTTCAGAAATTACAATTATCTGTTCTGTAGTTGGACCTGGAAGCCTCTGGATATCACAGGAGCTCTGCTAGGATGGGCACTGTCAGAGTAATACAGACCTGTTTTCCCCATAGTTTATCATTTACAGGGGAAACAGAAAAGCATGGAAGAAAGCATTGCTCTCATTTAATACATGGAGAACCGAGACAAGGAGAGATGTAGGTTCACATACAAGCAGATCAACAGATGTTTAATATCATTGATGAGGTTAAGGCAATCAGAAGTGGATTTTTAAGTGAAGCAGAAGTATAATGGTCTTGCAGATTATCTGTTGAGGCTTTGTATCAGGCACTTTTAAAAAAAAAACAAAAAAACAATGTAGATTAGATCTTTGTAACGCCTGTTTTTTGATAAGATATAAGTAGTTCTGCATCTGCAAGGAACTCTCATGTTTGATACTGAGAGAGGATGGCTGCATCTATGGGATTTAATCCCACTGCCCCGAGCTAGCAGGGTCTATCCCTGCTCCCATTGCCATCACACGTATGATGCTAGCCACCTCCCTCTTCCTTCAAACATCCACTGCTGCAGATGCAAACCCCAACTCCGTATACAGTTCCTACCATCTGTAATAGTTCGTCAGTACCTACTGCCTTCAAGGACTTATTTTTCCTTTTTTTAAATAGTAAGTTAACATGCACAGCATCCTACACTGCTTTCTCAGACTCCTCTTATTTATATTGCAGTTGTCTTATTAAAAGCTGTAAAGCCTTTGGGACAGCCTTTGTCTGAATGGCACTTCACATAGACAGTTACATTACTCCCTGTGTAATTTTATTATTATTATTATTAGAAGTACCTGGTTTTGTTTTTCTTTTAAACTCAATTTAAACATTGCCTCCTTTGCCACATGCTTCATTTTGCTGCAGTGCTGACTGCGGTATTTCAGATTCAGCGTGTTTACTCCAAGTTCAGTTTATAACAGCAGGCCAAGATGGATCATAAACTTTATGTCTGATTCCACTTCTTATGTAACATTTGTGGTTTTTCCAATTTTCCTACTTAGCAAATGCATTATTCCTTTAAAGCACCTGATCAAATATACTGGGATCTAGGACATCATTCCAAAATTTAATTTAATTGTAAAATTATGCATGTATTACATACACTCATGTGTAGCGTAATTTGCTACAAGGCACCTCTCAGGAAGAGCTAACCATTTTGAGACCCTTTTGTACTACAAGGCAGCTAGGACACACACTATGCCATACAACCTGCTTTCAGGTGATTTCAAAGCCTGCATTTGCAATGTGTTTCCTTTTTTCCATATTTTATCCTCACTTTTGCTGCTCTCGCAGTGACCTCACCTGGAGCAGCGCGGCTGCAAGCCCTCGCTGTCTTCACAGAAAGAGCAATCGGTTTATGCCCCATATGTTTTCCAGGTTGTAAAACAGCATAAAAGTACAAATGAAGAGCCTCATACTATTTTTCTTCCTGCTGTGTGCAATCAACCCAGAAAGTATCCCTTTCTCAGAAAGAACCTGCAAATTACCTCAGCGTACCTGACCCGCCAGCAGTGATACAACATTAGGACTGTTTCCCCCCACTCACTCACATCATCAGTGCAGTGCTGGCTCTTCTCCTGCTGAGCTCCTCCACCAGCTCTGTGATGCTGCCTGTCTCCACAATGCCTGGTTTGAAAGAAAAATCCTGAATGTGAATGAAATACAAACCTTCGCCACCAAAATACGTGATTTTTTTTTTAAAGAACTTTACAGCACTTTACGTATTGCAGAATTGACCCCATATATCTGGGAAGTCTGAAACTGAAATAGATTTAATGCAGCTAAGAAATAATCACGGGAAAGCATTTTGGATGCAGCCAAGTATGAAGTAAGGCAGTCTATTTTCTTCAAAGAAAGCTGCACCTACCTTTCATTGCATTCAACTACATCAATTACATAGAGCTTTAATGGAAAAGGATTAAAAAGCACAAAGGTAAAACAAACAGCATTACTGCGATGACCAACAGGATGAAACAACATCCTTACATGGTAGGCACGGTTACAGAATTACTATAAAAAGGAAGGAAGGGGGAATGGAAGGAGGGATTTCACGTCCCTTGACCAGACTCACTGCAACAGTGACAGAAAGGCAGGACACTGCAGTACACACCCTTTGGAAATTACCCCCCACATCCTCAGTCTCATTGCCAGAGCTCAGATATGAACTCTCAGTTTCTGTATTTCCTATTTACCTCTATCCAGAGAGGTACATTATTTCATAAATGCAAAAGTCTGGACAATCTTGCATTTCTTTAAGTCTCTTCCAACTGTGTCTGTACCATCCCAGATCAATGGAAACTATTTACTCAGTCTACTTTCATCCACATTTTCATTTGCAGGATGCGCGCCATTCAGCTCTATATTCCTTAAAACTTTTATATCAACTTCTTCATATGCCTAATTTGGGCTTAATTCAAGGCTGGGGTAAATCGTTACAACTCAAATGAAGTCAATAGGACTGTAGCGACTTACATCAGCTTTGTGTCAGTAAATACTGACAAGATTGATCTCAAACTTTTTCAGAACAAAAGATTTTTGAAGATGGATTAAACAACATAAATGCTGAGCTGTTTTGCTAGACTGCAAATGGCATAACACATGCTTTGTGTGACATCTCTGAATTATCCCTTCGTGGTAATGTTGACATTACATGGTATTGACTCATGGAAGAAGCTTAAATACCCTTTTAAGTTTTCAAGACTCTTTGACAAAGCACTATTTCATTAACAAAATGTTAATGGAATCTAGGAAGCTTGAATATACAGTATAGCCTGCTGGTTTCAAGAAGCTCCGTTCACTGGCCAAGAGATGTGACTGCAACAGAGCAACGTAATTCTTCTTTTCAGGCCAACAGAAAAGGGAGCATCTCAAGCAGGGCGTTCAGTGGTTGAGAAAGGAAGACCCAAGGCTATTTCTGCAGTGCTCCACCAAAGGGCTACCACACCTTCTGCTGGAGAAGGGCAAAATAGCACAGGGGAGAAAATACATCTTACAAGGTAAACTAGGAGAGGCAGCAGGGCTGGCCTTGGCTTGCAGCTAAGGCTTCTTGCTTGTGAAAAGGAGGAAGACCTAGAGAGCATTGCCAAGCAGTGGGTGCTGGAGTCACGTTTGGGAAAAGGGTTATGTGCCTACAGCTACAATCATCAGCTGGAGGTATGCTGCTAATGACACGAGTAGCTCTCAAGTACAGGGCTTTATATCTGATGGGCTTACTGCTAGGAACAGAATTCATTTTCAGCTTCTTGATCTGCCCAGTAGAAGGCATAGTGAGAAGTTATCTGGGAAGGGGCAGAGGTCTCCAAGATACATTTGTATGCATCCATGAAATATATTTAAATAAAATAAAAAAAAAAGTCAGCTGCATATACAAATAACATAATCAACCAAACATGACAAAACTGTGAAACAAGCCTGCGCTCGAGTACTGATGGCTGGACCGAAGGGTGAAGTTACGCAGGTAGTAATGAGCCAGGAGTCAGCAGGACTGCGCTCCACACCTGCCGTCACCAATGCTGTTGGCAGCATTGATGGGATCAGGAACAAGGATTATAAAATGAGAGGGAGATCCTCAGGTGACACGTTTGACTGATGGACAAAGGGCTTGTTCGCTGGCTGAAAACAGGTGTTTTGGTGCAATAGCAAAGCTTCTTACACATCTACCAAAGTCCTACGGAACCAAGTGCAAAGTGATGCTGACGGTCACTGCTGTTGCCAGGTTAATGTTCTACCTAACAGCTCCTTACCCTATCTTTTCTCTTTTAATTCAAGTCAGATTACTTTTGCCTCAAGAGGTGTACAACAACTACAATATTAACTGCAGTCTGATGCCCCACAAAGAAGAAAAATGCTCCTATTGAAAGGGATGAAAGATTTTGTGCCAGGCTGAATGCAAAGTGCAGATGATTCATCTCTCCAAATACCTTGCTTGCTCTCAAAAGGAGCGGGGGAAAGCTGTGCTGCCTGAAGGGTGCCTGGCTGCACTGCACCACGCAAAGGAGCCCTGCAAATCCTCTGCTGGGGGGATTCATTCCAGCACAAGGCAATTCCACCTTTCAATTAATTCACCACCAAAATACAAGAGAAAACTGCTCAGGGCACATCCTTGGCAGGCAGATCTGCCCCCCAGCCCACCCTGCAGACATGGCAGTTAGAGGGCTCTCCTTCAGCTAAGAGACTGTCCTCAAAATCTTGATGTAACTAAAATAAAAATAAAAGATTGAGGGTCTTCAAGAACAAGCAAATAAAGTCCTGAGTGGTTGCTACAGTGATGATGGCCACACCAGAATCGGTGGAGCTGAACATCTGCACACGATGGGTGCAGCCCATGAGCAGAGGATCCAGGTGGGCTTTCAGGGCTCAATGACCCTACTCGTGTGGAAATACAATAACCTAATAAAAGAGAAAGCAAGAACACACGGAACATTCCTCAAAGGTTTCTTGGAGAATACTGTCACTTTTGGTATAAAACAATTTAAAGGACTTACAGAAGAATCGAAACTCAAGGAAATTATAAGAAAGACATTTCAATCTCGCCTGCGAAGTATTGCACTCAGTCAAGGACACTGAACTTTGTGATCTCACTGGGGTCGCAAATTTTCCACATGAATTAACAGACGTCCATTGAGCTGCAGCAACCAAGCAGGATTTTTATCTTGGCTGAAGATCCGCCCCACGATGCTCGCATCCCATTGCCAGGAAAGCATCTCCCACCCTTCAGATAGCATTGGTCAAAGCTCTCTGTGAATAACCACTTTATAGTGTGAGACACTTACTATGCAGTGGGTCACTGGTAGCAGGGTTGAGAAAGGGACATTCAGATCTAAAGTCACAAGCCTCTATAGTCAACACTGAAAGAATTAGCTCTGTCTCAAAGGCTCTCATAGACCTAGGAGGATCAACGCATGCAGAGAACAGATTGCTGCAGTACGTTAGCAAAGGTTAGGGAAAGCTGAAAACCTTACGGTCTTGCAAATCAATCTCTGTATCGCACAAAAGTTTCTCCTCTTCTGAACCTGAGACAAACGCAAATTGTATTTGTCATACTTTTAGAAAAACCTTTAATCAAAATCTCTCACCCTCTCTTGAACAAGACTACAGCACTCCAGAAACACAAAGACAACTGGAAGGCAGAAGCTCTGCAGAAGGGCCATTTCACTGCTGAACCTCCACTTCATCCCCCTCGTGATTACCCAGGTTTCTAGCACCCTCCCAGCTCAGTATACTTACACCCATCTCCTTCTCCAGCTGCCACACATCACCATAAGTACTGCAACCGTAAACTACAAAAAAAAAAAAAAAAAAAAACCAAAAGCAAAAACAAACTACACTTCAAAAAAATTTCCTCAACTACATCTGCAATTGCATCAACATAAAGCTCACTAGGCGCAACGGGTGCTACAGGGTAGGGTTTTTCGTTCCCATTCATAGGGAGGAGCAGAGCTGCGCTGAGCGGAGCTGGAGCCCACCCTCCCACCTGCCACTCAGGCACCCTCTCACCAGCTGCTCCTCAACAAGCACGTTCGTTACTCCAGAAAAAAAAAAACCACCTGTGTAGTATCAGGTACTGCTGGTTTTCTTGAGGTAAGAGAGTATTTACTGTCTTTACAGTACAATTATAGGAATCAAACTTTTTTTTTTTTTTTTAATCTTTGGGTCTTTAAGCCAAAAGATTAAAGAACCAAGAAAAGTTATACAGAAACTGATAATCTCAACACAGAGACCTTCCAATCATAAACACTTGTCATTCTTAGCATAATATGCAACCTTCAATATACTGTTCTGTTTCAGGCACATTTAAGTACCCTACAGAAATTACTTTATGCTGCTATTATTCCTGAAGAACTTCAGATGAATTTGGATCCATCATCATTCATCTTGTCAGCCACTCTACAGATAGTTACACACACTTTGTTCAGTTTTATCAAATAGCTAACCCTAGGTTTTAATAATTTTAACTGGTTTGCAGAAATTACAGAGCCCTTATGCTTATTTATAAATTATATCCTAACTTATACCCATTTTCCATGGAAACCAAGCAGTGCTTTAGAGATACATTTGGTACTTCCATAAGAAGAACATCCCAAATCTTGCCTTGTTTCTTGTAGCTTAGATTTCTCTGTCATTTCTGTTTGCTGGGATTTACACTTAAGGAGGAGCAGGTTTTTGTTGTTGCTGCTAACTGCATTCCCAAGGGCAAGTAATTGATTTGTACGGTGGGTCTTTCTCTTTCTGGATGTTCAGCAGCCTGAGTTGACTTCAAACCTTTTATTCTTCAAACAATTTTACATCTGTGGGATTAGGAAGCATCCCTATCTAATCAAAGATAGAGAGGATCTGAACTCCTCTTGTCATGATAGAGAAGGAGAGAAAACCAGTGGCCAGCATATTGTTGTCACCATCCAGTGTGGGGGTTTGCTCCCTTTTCCTTGAATCACAAAATTTTTGGAAGAGCCGACAGAACTGTCTGTTACAGAATGCAGCACACTCCAGCAAATCCGGTCAGAGCAGGCTAGCCAAACCCGAGCTGCAGGGCTGCTAGTGAGCAGAAAAGATGATGTTCACCGGAATCTCATTCCAAAACTTTTCCTGAAGTGAGGTAGAGAAAATTACAGTATTTTAGCAGGGTACGTGCAGGTGTGGCACGCAGGGCCATGGGTTAGCGGTGGGCTTGGCAGTGCTGGATTAATGGTTGGATTCGATGATCTCCAAAGTCTTTTCCACCCTGAATAATTCTGTGGTTCTAATGTGGCAGCTTTACCTGTCACCACGGACCAGATAGCTTTGTGCAGGCAAACTGGGAACTGGTGGGAAGAGCCACAGAGGTCTCAAACAGGCACGTTACAGCTCATGTACACGAGGCTTCTGAGAACAACAGGCTAAAATTTTAGAGGGAGGATGGAGCTGTTGGACATTTGATGTCAGTAAAGGGCTTCCTGACAGCAGGCATGTCCCAGCGTATGGGTATGCACAGGGTGAAGCTACAAAACTGAGCAAAAATCCCCAAAGTGGCTACAGGCATATTCCTCTTCTCAACCAGGGAGAAGTATCTTCATCAGGGACATGATGGGGCTCTGCTGAGGTATATAACAACCTCCTAGCATCACCAAGATGATAGGCAGCATGAATTAACTGCAGTCCCCAAGGGTTTTCCAAATGCTCTCCCCTCCCATAAATTCTATTGTATACTATTTATATACCTATATATATGAAAGTATATAAAATATCCACTTATCTAGCATGCATAAATCACATTTCAAATATCCGTATGTAAGCACATGTACATGTTAAATCAATATGATTTTACTTTCTGTACTTCCAGTGGAAATTCCCCCTCATTTTTGTCAAAGCCACAATTGTTAATTTAGCAGTTCTACTGTGAATAAAGAAAAGGAAAAGCAGAACAAATATTTATCATATATATATTCAAAATATCTTCTATGTTTCTTCTAGAATGTTACTTTATTAGATTTTATGTAGCACTTCTCCTGCTCTGTGAAAGCTGTGCAAGAGGCGCAGCGTAAATCAGAGCAAGGCCTGGTGCAGACAAGCAAGGCTGCCATGGCACCCAGAGCCCTGGCCCGGCACAGCCGCCCCGAGGCCATGCAAGCCCTGCGGGGCATCCACAGCATCAGTCCTGCGAGCCCATGCTTCGAAGAGACAGCAAAACGGGGAAGAGCCTGCTCAGGGTGTGGACCCCACTGAGGTGGCTTGGGGTCTGCAGCTCCCGCGAGCCTCCCTGCCACACGGCCACCTTGGACCACCTTGGGCCGCCTTAGGTGTCCCTGGAGCCAGAGCTCCCTGCCGCCCTGGCAGCTTCACAGAGAGTCCTGAGGGTTTCTCCCACCTTGAAACACTTCCTATCGGAGCACTTCAGCCACCTGTTCAGCACAGAAAAACACCCCATCCATCTAATGAGGTTTCTGGTAAAATAATTCCTTTGAAGTCCCTCAGACCATGACAGCAATTAACTCAAGACCCATCTTCACTTTTGTTGTTTTACCTCCTCTTATTCAAGATCAACAGCATCACTGATGGTGCAAATTATTTCCCTGCATAAGCAGTAAGGGACTGTGTCTCGCATCCAGCGGTTACAGTCAGCTGGCAAAGTGACCTGATTGCAATTACAGCCACAATGTGCAGTTTCTTCAATGTCCCTGGGCTCTCCGGATTTTTTTTAATAACCTCCATTTTGCAGACATAAGACTGTAAGGCAATTCATAGTGTTTCCTGATGGCAGCATTTAGATATGTAACCTACCGTACTTATAGATGGGGTGGGTAAGGATGGTATCGCAGGAGAGCGATATACACAACTGGGTTCATGAACCTTGGCTCCTCTAAATAAAACTGTTCCCAAGAGCATCCCACTTCAGTATTACATATACATGCATATATTCAAAAACTTTTACCCAAATGTATGCAATGTGTATTATTTGCATCACAAATTGTTTATAATGATGCACACTTAAAAGCAAATGTGACGTCAAGTGGTGTATAAATAAATATAATTTTAAATAAAAATTAAAAAATCTGAAATATGAGTTTCTCCACATTAGAAAACAAGGGAAATAAGAAATGAGGACAACAGCAAGCAATAGGTACACAGCCAGAGATCGTTAGTCTAAAAATGCCCTTGGAAGAAACTTTTTCAAGGTTTTCTGTTTGCTTTATTTCTGTTTCTCTTTTGTTAGTTTTTTTTTTATTATTATTATTTTAGTTGCTTTGGGTTTTGTTTTTAAAGTGAGCAAGAATAAGGATAAAAGGAAACTAATTCCCTGCTACAGGGCCTCCTACGGCCCAGGCGGGATGGCCTGCTGGCTCCAGCCACAGCGCCGTAACCTCTGCCAGGGCAACACGTCAGCACACACACCCCGTCAAACGAGGTTCAGGACAACGATTCTCACCGATGGCAACACAGATGTCACAGGGAAAACAAAAGGGGGTCCGGATCCTTCTCCTGGTGTACGTCTGACAACGCCACCTGCACCCTATACATTAATCTGTTGGCCAAAACTGCACCTCCAGACCCCTGAGGGCTGAACAACGCACCACTCCAAAGCGAAAAAGACAGGAGAAATAGTCGCAGCCTGGAATTTCTGTTCCGTGAGAAATTCCAATATTTTCACGAGTGCAGAAGGGAAATGAAATCTTGAAAGATTCCTGAGAATTGAAGTTATGAAAACATGTTATGGAAATGTTACGTTTTCATAATATGCAGCAGTAGTCAGAAAAATGATAAAATTACCCAATTGTAATGAAATATAAGACGAAGCATAGGCTAAACATGAGAACTACACTATAAATCAAAAAATAATAATAATAATTAAAAAAACCCAAAAAACTCAACTACAACAAAAAATAAACAAACAGAAAAAGAACCCTGAACAAATTAAAACATTTTAGCATCAATAAAATGAAACACTTCAACATTATACCAACAGAGGTGAAAGTCAAATGATGCATTGGAAGACATTTTCTCTCAAAAATTGTTATAACCAACAAAATTCCTATGGAAAATTTCATTTTTATTCAAACTGGATCTCAGATTCAGAGCTGTTTGAACATGTTTTGACTACCTATACCCCAGAAAACTGCTGCCACCCTGACCTTCTCTGCAAAGGTGATGCAGGCAAATGAAGAATGTTACTCATTCTTACCGAAGGAAAGCCTAAACCCCATGTTTTCTATAAAATTAGTGGGCTTGGCTTATTTCTCAGCAAAAATGCTTTAAGGAGAGGTAAAGTAAAGCTATTGTTACTAAGACTTTCCTACTGTAAGAAACCATACTACAGTGCATTTACTGGTATGCTATGAAATACCATAAATCATTCTGACAACATGATACTTGTCAAAATAAAGGCATAAAATACATCTTGGAATAAAATATTTTCAATCTTATTTATTTGTTTGCTCACTCATGCCATTTGGCTTTTCTCAGTGGGTTTCCCAATCGTTAGGGTGAATTAGTGAGATTCTGCTGTAAAAACATAACCATGTGCATATTCACAGGCTTATACACACTGAATATCTGCATATAGCACTGTACAGTCATTCAAGAGAACTAAAAATAAAGCTTTCAAAGGACACTTCGGCTTTCCTGCAATATTTTTTCCCTTTTCCAGCATTTTTGCCCCCTCCTCCCCCACAAAATATTTCACTAATGCTCAACGGTGGCATGGTTTAAAGGAGTCCTGCATGGAAAGCTCCTTCAGCTGCTTAGCCCAACAGCATAAATTTGATCTCGTAATTAGTATTCAGCTCAGCATCTTGGATAGAAACCAATGTTACAGCCAAGAGGTGGTTTAAATCACATAAATCATAGATCAATGACAGAACTCTAAGCACTGGATAGATTACAAAAGTAAGCTTTAGTTAAAAATAGATTAACCATTTCCCTGCAGGAATTCCTTCAAAAAAGCCCTGAATATAAAACAAATAAAATTAAATCTGATAATTTTTTTTTCTAATGTATGCATATACTAGATGAATTGTTCTTTCCCTTGACAGTTACACACTGATTAAAGAAATGTGTTAACATGCTATTTCAATGGAAAATATTGTAAATGCTGGAGACTTTAATTTTTTTAATGAGCCTTTAATAGCCAGAAAGAACTGTACCACAGTGCTGTGTACAGCTAGGTTTACAGCAAATGTCACAGCAACTAACAGATACTTCTTTAGTTGCTGTTTTTATAAAAAGGGTAAAAATCCTTCCCAAGCCAAGAAAAATATTTTTAAGAAGTGTTTTTAAAGTGTTTTGTGTTTTAAATGTTAGCTAATGAAGCACCCATTCCTAAGAAGTATCACGAGCCATCTGCTGTACTGATTTAAGCGCCCATGGGGGTACTCAGCATCTTGAAGGATTTTGCCCAAGATCACCAAATTATTAAAAGTTCGGTGGAAGGGGAAATATGGGGCTGAACCTCTTCCCCTTGACTAAGGAAGAGAGGGGACCTTGGCTCCTGCAATCAAATTCTCCATCGGTGTAAAGCAACATTGCACCAAATGGGGGTGTACCAAGGGATGCAGATCGTGTCAGCCACAATCTGCCCTGCAATCTGAGAACTGCAGCACACAAATCAGAAGTATGGGCTTGCTCCTGTATATTTTACTGTGTTTTCCTTCCATGAGCTCTGATGTTATTCAAAAGGAAAAAAAAAAAAAAAAAGAAGAAACAACTAAACAAACAGCCAAACACAAAAACTTTTCAGCATCCGAAGGAGAATTTGCATGTTTGTTTTCTTAGTTGCAGAACTGAAAGTGAGAAATGCCTCAGCAGCACCTCAGCCATTTCTCAGGCCAGAGAATTGCGCAGTTCCAAGCCGTCGCGGCTGGAATAATGCACTTGAATCCCTCCCGTTGACTGGCAGGCGCACAGGAGGATGAGAGCCTTTTAAACACACACAGTCCAAGGCAGCTCAACTGACATCAAACAGATGAAAAGCAGCCTGAGCATCAGGCACCCCGTCCTGCCACCTCATACGCCCTTTTAGACTCTTTAAATGCAGCTGAAAATTAGTTAGTAAATAATGAAACAACTTGAGAGAAACCCAACATTCTCTATCCCTGGACTAACAAATTCTGATCAACGGGAAAACAGAAAACACAGGAATTCACCCTAATAAAAAGTTGCACGATTCTTGAACTGGTAAATAACTGTTATAGCCATGATACAGTGAAACCAAACATCCTGAACACCGATATCTGGCTGGGTATTTAACTTTCCACAGATCACAAAAATATGAATATGATTGTTGTTGCCATATCTAGAATTTTCAAAATAAACAATTCCGCTTTTACAGGCATTTACATTTGTTTTCAGATACTTCAGAGCTCTGTCGAAAATACCATTCTTAAACTTTTAGTGCTTTATGGAAATTACTACTCTCAATTTCCATGGACTTGTTTCACCATGAGAAGAAATAAAAAAGCAAGCTGCTCGATGGCTATGTGAGGAATAACATGCAGATTTCAAAACTGGCACCCTGTGTGATAGAAGACTGCAATATATGCAATCAAGAGATAGATTCAAACAATAATAACTAGCACAGGCTCCAGGGCATAGCAGAATGTGTCATTTACTCCAGACCCCATCCTTTAAACATCAGTCCTATGAGTAGTTCAGTGGAAAATAGATGGGACCACTCTTGTAAGTATAGACTACCCGTACAAGGAAGTTTTCAAAGGCTCTACGTTTTCTCAGGTGCTGAAAAATGTATATCAAGTTCAGTAAAACTAAAAAAAGAGGGAAAAAATAACCTCTTGTAATAAGCCAAATTGTCAGAGAGATGTCAGGGTTAATTTTTAAAGGCACATTTCCCTCCAGCAACAATTCTTTTTAATTATTTCAATGTGAAACACATTATCAGACATGTTCGTTCCCTGTTCTCAGCTCACAGCGGCTGACACAAGATAGCTACAAGATGTTAAACCCACTCCAGCGATGCTCCCACACGTAGGTGCCAGGCCCTGGCCCTTGCTGGCTCCTGTGGGAGGGGAGGGTGGGCAGCACCTGCTGCACCTGCAGCCTCCAGCTCCTTGCACCGAACTGCTGGGGCCACAGCACCACAGTCATGACACCAAAGGGGGGAAGGATATGGTTGAGATGAAGCCGCAGGATTTCAGAGTATGGCCCTTGAGATGTAAAGAGGCAGCAAGCGCAGCAGGGAGCCTGCAGTCACCCTGCTTTAAGGGTTATCAGGTAACCGTAACATACACCTGACAGCCTTCCAGTCTATTTGCATGGCAATTTCTCCAGATATTTTTTTTCTTTTTTATTTTTTTACTTTGAGGTTTAATAGTTGTGTGGAATAGATAGCACCAATCAGGCAAAGTCCAGTGGGAAAGCTGCTGGTGCAGTTGAGGATACGGTCACATAGGACACTTCTTCAGGAGTTTATGAGAAACACTTTACGTTCCTCCCAAGTTGTAAGGGACGCTGCTTAGAGACCCAAAAGAAAATATCATCTCAAAACCACAAGTGATAGTGGTTAGAAGTATAGATATGCAGAAGAAACCTTGATCTAATATTGAATGGACTCAGTGTTGCAAAGCAGCACGTTTGATCAAGTATTTCAGAGGGTGAAGGTGAGTCTTCCATTTTCTAACATAATTTCAAACTGGAGACACATGTATTTAAAGTTCTTAAATATGCCAGAAGTCACATCACACTATTCAACCCTCATTTTGGTGCAAGCAAAGTCTAATCCTTTTCTCGAGCAGGAAGGCTGGAATGGAACAGGCTTCAGACCAACTCTACCAGATCAGCTGTAATCTAATGGTCTTTTTTATACCACCTACAGTAAAACTCACTATATAGCTAGTCGTAAGATTAAAAGCTTTTCAAGTTGCTATCTTGGGAAATTTCTTTCAAGGAAATTACTACAAAGCCTTGTTTTAGTGTGTTCCCCTACTGTGTGTCCTACTGTGTTTTTTTAATAAGGAAAGCTATCCATCCATAGAGGTGTATCCTGTTCTCCATGCTTGAGTGTCTAACAGCAGGCACATACAGTAGACACTCTGATGTTTTGCCTCTTTAATTTTCACTCCATAATGTTGGTGCCTGATTTTCCTGACTGCACCTTCAGAGCAGTTTAATTATGGGTGTGCACAGAATTTTGAGAGGGGATTTTCAGCAACAAAATTCAGATGGTTGGAACAAGTTTAATCCATAAAGATACTCAGAATTTTTTACCATAAAATAAAATCCTGCTACGCAGTTATTACAGGATGGAAAGCGGATAAAATTACCGAGAGAAAGTAAAAAAACCACTTCATGACAAAAACAGAAAAGGGTATAGAGATGCTTCATTTAGTCTTTAAAAAGACAACTGTATGCTAAATATGAAAGCATGGCAGAGACATCACCATGCTTTCAAGCAAATAGGACACAGTCATAGGTTTCTACACTCAAACTCCCAACCAAATGAAAACAGCTCATGGCACTGAATTTATTAGCCCAAGGATTTTAACACTGATTTTGATGAAATTTTTTAAATCAAGTCAAGCAGCTCCCTGATAAAAGGTTACTGTACCACTCCAATATTAGACTTGAAACATGGGGGGGGTTATAATAACGGACCAGGTACCGGGTTATAAATGAGCACTGCTCCATTGACTTCAGACAGGGTATGAAAATTGATTCAATGGAGCACCATCAGTTCTCACCAGCTGAGTATCTGTCCCTCTAATCACAACTAAAAAGATTTTCTTAGTCAATTAAAGGCTTGAAGCCTTTACTCACTCACACAAAATCCCTGTTGAAGTCGGTGCTAACAATACATTCATTTAAATCTTAACAAACTGCAGTACACGCACTGCCTGGTGGCAGTTAGTGCTATATATTGAAATACGCGCTCCCACCATCTGAAGGCATTAACGGAGCAATACGTACCATTCCATACTGTCTCACGTGGCCCAGAATAATACCTGACTACCCTCCGATTCTGACACGTTTCTTTAGTAACTGACAAAAAAATTAGCACATTCTTTATTTTTGCTAACAGGAGTATGAGCTATATGAAGAAAACATGTACCTATGCTGACAGAATAGGAGTACTTTAATTTCCAAATTACATACATAAATAAACCAAGCCATATAACCTGATAAATGAAAGATTATGAAAATAGTAATATCCCGCAAAATCTTGAAAGGCATCATAATTCCTCAAACAATTATCTTCTGTCATATTTGTGAGTAGCCCATGTAGTTCAAGAACAGAAAATACAAATGTGCTCCTTTAAAATTCATGAAACCACTCATTCTGTCATAAAAGCAGGCATCTTTCATGGCTACTTATTTCACACAGTCTCATAACTAATACTGACAGATACTTGGAATGCAAAAAAAAAATGAGCACTGGACAAAGAACACGAGCTGCTCAATTCTTACATTTTAATGCTTAAAAGCGAAAATAAAATCATATATTACATACCGCTTCAGAATTTCTGGTATAATTAAATTAAAATTTGTAGATAAAAATGAGATTGTACAAAGACTGGTGGTATACTGCTACCAGGATTGGGCTGTGCTGCATCCATGACAACAGGATGGAAGGTTGCTTTTAATACTATTATCTTACATACCCACAGCTGAATGCTAATGCAGCTATACTGAGGAAATCAAGTTTCAGATCTGTATCCACTGAACTTACATCCACTAGGCAGGGAGTTTAAAAGCCAGGCTAGCATACAAAGACTAATATTATAGCTCTGTCAACTCCCCAAAGGTCAGATATTTCAAAAGGTATACACAAATATTAATTGTCAGGTAGTTTTGTACTGAAGACCAGAAATGAGGCAAAAATCAGGTTTCGTGACCATAATTTTCTTCCAATTTTTATTTTATAAAATGGAGGTGCAGAAGAAAACATAGAAGATTAACTCTGATCACTTTATGTTCTGCACACTGACACAGGATGATGCTGTTTCTTACAAACACTGCCTCAGAAAGGATTTTACCTGTTTTCCTCAATGAAGGAGACAGAGAGAAAATGTGTGGGAAAGCAGCTGGGCAGCCTTATTTTCCAGTCGATACCAACAGCTCATCTGGCCAATCCTTATCCCGGCTGGGGGACAGAGCTCCTGATCCCAGCCTGCCCTGTGCCTGCCCAAGGAACCCCTGCTCTTCCCAGGGGAACAGCAAGCTCTCCCATGGGCATCTCCATATCTGCCCAAGCTCCTTCTACAGACATTGTCTCCAACTTTGCAATTCATCTTGGTCTGCATTTAAAAACACAGTTTGCTATAAAACAATTTTTTTAAAAAAGTTACTGTTTTCGAAGGCAAGTGACACAGTATTTCCCAAATAAAAGAATTCTGAGCTGTTGTGCAAAACCAATGCATCTCTTCCTCGTTGGTGCCAACAAAACCAAAACAGATCAGCAGGTCCCCGGGTGAAGCAGCCCGCTAAAGTCTGGTTCTACCAGCAGTGATATCGTGACTGGCAACATTGATCCGTCTCCCAGAAGGTGAAGAAAGCTTCACCAACACTTCGAACTCTCCTTAGCGCACAGGTAATTTTCAGACACCTTATGCCATCTATTTTTCCTTCTCCATGCCACTACACTTCTAGATGGAGAACTAGCTGCGCTATTGACCACTTTCTTGCAATGGGCTGTAACCTGTTGCTGCCCAAATCTGACTACTTTATAAACACTGGCTCACGCGCTGTCATACCCTGAGCAGTTCATTTTCATGTGCAGTATGATGTTGCTGCAGGGAACTCTTGCTCTGGCTCCCATCTCCTGTCCTAGTCAAGAGTGTGGACATTTTGGCAGGTAAAAATGACTCCTCTTTTTGTGAACGCGCTCTTAAGAGTTACTGTACATGAAATAAATACAATAAAATAAATAACATATAAATAAATATGATAAAATAGTCCAAACCAACTGAATTAAAATATTGGGAAGAGGCACTCCTGGTGAAGGTTTCTCACGTCCATGAGCAGAGCAAGCCAGCTGTCATGGAAATGAGGGTTCACTGACAAACCACTGCAGAATGCAGTTCCCAAGGGGTTTTTTTCCCCTGTGCAGAGCACCCTTTCTCTGCAAAAGCATGGCTTAAGTGGGGCAGCAAAAAGATGCTTCATCTAAGGAAAAATAAAAGGTGGCAATAACGGTCACAACAACAAAAGCTTTGGCTTCTAAGTGGCAGAATGACAAAAAGTTGTAGTGTTTTACAATATGGTAATTGAAAAAAAGTATTAAGTTGTTAGTGGAAGTGTATTTAAGAAAAGCCCCACACGTGGATGTAATAGAAAATTAATCCTCAGAGCCCAGAAAGTCCCTGAGGATGTAGAATCCATCATGAAGTTAGCTCCTGTCCCAGATTTTCTTGTTGCTTGCCTCTGCTGACAACAGTTGTCTTTTCATTAGAGTATTTGATATCAATTTACTCAGACACCAGGGGCAAAAAAGGATTTCAGTTTCTTCATCTGAAAGACACTGATCCACAGAATTAGTACTTTGAACAGACGCCAGAGTAAAATAGTGACACATTTTCTAAACTAATAACCACAGGTGGCCACAGCAAATTGTCCAAAGCCTCTCAGGGCTGCCCAGGCAGCTATGACTCCTGAATTTCTGGATTCTGGTACAGACAATATCTGATTGCAAAGGTATCTCCTTCCAGTGAGCTCTTGCTGTGGTTCATGATTCTAAAGTAACCCCATAAAGATATGCCACCGTTTGTGCTGCCGTCTTTCAGATAGTGCCCATCCTTCTGCAGCAGGGAATGCAAGTAACTGCTCTGAGCGCATTCATTCTCTGATTAAAAATCTCACAGAGGAGGTTAGCCTCCATTTTGGCATGTAAGTGTTACATCAACTTCACATGATACAACAAATAACCTCAGGAAGGGTGTCTGCCCCACCTAACTTGACAGAAGCATTGGCTACCTTCTGCCTCTAACCATTTCTTGCATTGCACGACCCAATGGAGCAAAATGCCTGGAGAAGCAAGAACCCAGTCGGCAGTAGGTTCTCACATGGCTTATTCCCAGCTCACTTGGCATCTGGTGAAACTGGTGGTTCACCCCAAAGATGGTGTGAAACTTTGCCCACTTAGCAACATTTTCATGGACTTTGGCTCATTTCTCTCTCAAGCCTTGATTAAATTGAGGATTTATCACAGAAACCCTTACAAAAAATGAACTGCCCTGAAACAACTGGCTCTGCACCCACAAGGGACCTGATTTCGGCGCTCAGGTTGGAGCCCAGCCGCCCGGAGGAGCCCCGGCAGGGAACAGCCTTGGCTGAGGCGTTGCAGAGCTGCGCTCCTCACCCTGCTTTCTGCACACCCAGAGTTCGGCTGAAGCAAGAAGCTGACTCTGCAACTGAAGAAACGCTTCTGGACTTGCAGCAAGCCGAGCTGGTGCTTTGCTACAGCCAGAAGCGACCTAAATTGGATATCTAAAATTAGACAGCATGAATTTTCTCCTAAGCATCACTGCATCTTGGTGAAAGAGTGGAAAATGAAGGCAGAAACCTGAGAGCAGCAGGAACAAACCCCTCTGTTTATCAGCAGGACACCTACACCACAGGCACAGGAGCCTCTGTACTCAGCACAGCACTGACCTGCAATGATCCCTCACACACGGCAAAGATCTGTCAGGGTTTGGACTCGATGAGGCTTCTAATGAGGTACAAAAAAAATTGTTATTTTTATCAGCAGACTTGGGGATCAAACTGAGACAACCAATTTATTCCAACAGAAACCAACACATCACCTGAGAATACTTGCACAGAAGGTTTCTCTCCAAAAATAGGGAGCAAAAGGAAATGCAAAAGCATCGGTTACTGCTGTTCCTCCATCATTTTTTTATCATGTTACTTTGGGGCTCAAAGGAGCTTCCTCTGACCCCACCACCTCATGGCAGGTTGCTGTTAATTCGGTACAAGGTGCGAAAACCAGCCCACGAAACTGCGAGACGCTGAGCGGAGCTTCCCTCTGATCTGCCGCTAATTCAACGCCTTCACCACAGCCTCAACGCAGCCCAAATGTGGGACCCCGCTTTCTGCCTGCAAGGAGCCGCAACCGCATCCCACAGACACTGCAACACCCAAACCCATGAATCCAGCTCCACTCGGAGGGAAAGCTCGTGTCCTCAGCAGCAGCCCTGGGCTGGGGTGGGTGCTGTGGGCAGCAGAGGGAGCGATGACCCCAGTATCCCCCCAGCCCACAGGCACAGGACGCTCCTTGGGATGCTCGGACCAAAGGTACGGGGCTGATCCCATCCCCAGATGCCGTGGCTCTGGCTGCCAGCCCAGGCAGGAAAAACACACCACAATTAAATAGGTTCGGACACCACATTTGGGAGGCTTCACTTGAGCCTCAGTTTCTTCCACTGAACATTAGGCTTGATGCTTCTTCCAGTCAACTGTGCCTTTTTGGAAAAAATTAAAGACTAAAGAAATTCAGCCACTTTTAAAAACCAACCTTTAAAGACAGTTACTTGTTATGTTTTGGAAGCTTGTCTGAATAGTTGGAATAAAAATGCTCAAACCAACTTAATACTTCCTGTATTTGAATAATTTGGGTATGTGGGCATATAATGGTCTGAGTATTTTTATTGGCTGCTTTAAAAACAGATATATGATTTGGCTATGATCCTTTAGTATTAACTTCAGAAGAATTCTGAGGTCATATTGTTGTTTATGAGAAAAAAAAAATCATGTTCTCTCAGTCCAATAGTTTTCCAGTTGCCAGCAGTTAATGCTGTCTTCAACTCAGGTATTCAGTTTTCATTTAAAATTATCTCTCTCACATTTTACTCTTCCCTAAACGTATTTTCCAAAGACACACCAAAAATTAGTTGTATTTCTACGACTAATACAGAAGTTTTACAAGACAGGGAAGTTACAGGTAAGATAGCTGCTTGGGCTGATGCTGAGTACCTTTGAGGAACGCCCTCCACAAACATAACATTGGCATCGTTACAGCCTCATAAAATCACCGAGTCAAATTCTGTAAACCCGAAAATACGCAAGTTACTCATTTATCTGTGCTGCAAAGTCAGTCACTTGTTGCTGTGTGGCAGCACACTCCGATTGCCGGAGCTCAGCCCCCCAGCCATTCCTCTGCCCTTCCCTGCGTCGCTGAGGAGCTTTGCATTTTGAGACATAAACTCAACCTCCACCCAGTGACTTCAGATACAGTTCTCCCATTTTTGACCAATTCTCTATTTTTCCAATAATTGCCTGGCAGGGTTTTTCTCGGCATCATTTGCCGGGTAGAGCCGGGCTTTCCCTCCTCCTCCGGCTCCCTGGCAAAGAGCCCATCTGGCATCCATGTGGCAGCGTTTGCTACGTGGGATCTGGCGGAGAAGTGCCACATTACCAGTAGCAATCACGGCCATAAACAGCACAATGACACACAAAGAAATGACTTCCAGATTATTCATTTTTTTTCCCGGAAATGTGGAGAAAGGGTACGTATAAAGCATCACACTTTTTTCCTTTTCACTGCAACTCACAGTGGTGATAATACAGCACCAGGCTGCAGTAATATGTTTTCTTTAAGCCACCCGTTCCCCTCTGAAGGCTTAACACCACAAGGTCTTGCCTAAGCTCGGCTCCCAGCTGCATCGCTGAAGGTGCTCGATGCATAACGCATCGTAGCTTATGATCTAAAGAGCAGGGAGAATACATTTGCTATAGCCAAGTTACCCCAGCTGAGAGCTGTTTGGGTTTAATATATACCCTTTAGGATTCTCTGCATTATGGGGGGAAGGGAGCTATACAAACAGACTTGGGGAAAAAAAAATGCATTGCTCACATTTTTTAAAAGTTGCCTCAGGCAGTTATAAGTTACATAAAGTTTCTCCTGTTCCTGTTGCAGTTATGCCAAAGTTATCTAAGGTGACTAGCATGAAGTGACAATGCCAAACTTGGAAAATAAAGGTTCCTAAATGGGGACTCTTCACATACACAAAATCAGAATATAATCAACAGCCCACAAACTAAGACATGACTTCAAAATTTCATTGTAATCATGAAGGCTATTCTGAGATTTTTTTCTTAAATATACAAAACATCTATACTTAAAACCAGAATAATTACTTGTAGATTAGCAGAGTCTGAAAGAAACTATTCTTGTTTCCAGTAGTTGCATTCATGGAGTTCATTTAGCCTGACACTCGTGTAATAATTTGAATATTTAGCTTTTCTGAGTATTTATTCCTTACGCTCCTGAATTCTAGAAATCCTTCAAAATCTATCACATTAGAAAAAGAAGATAAAATGAGAGATATTCCGGGGAAAATTACTCCCTTTTCTTAACATTCTTCTTCCCCCCCACACACACATTCTTGATTTCCCACACACATTTTTAAGGCGCTGCAATGCAAGTTTTCGGGAGATAAATCTATGAGAGAAATCTAAAAGAAAGGATAATTTTTAAATAATCAATACATAAATAAAAAGCATCCCTAACGAAATACAATGGTAAAAAGTTGTACATCTTTTGTGTCTTTTATGAGAAAGGAATGATTAAAAATGTACCAAGAGCCATGAATGCCATTTTACTGTCATTTCCTTTGATTAACCTTCACCTGACCTCAATCCCTAAGGCAATTTCAGTTTCTTTTTGTTCTTCCATTTAAATTCTTCAGTAAACCAGGTGAGTACAGCTCCGTCACTACAGAACGTTCACAGAGAGCAGATTGGTTTTGGGGAGGATTTCACAGAAAATGTTTTCTCTGGAGAATTATTTGCAAAAAAAAAAAAAAATTAACAAGGACAAAACCAGGTCACAGTTACTGCAAAACTGGTGGTTTTCTAATCCCTGTGGAATTATATAATGACTTTTTCTAGGTGTTAGAACACAGTTGATCAAACCCTCCCCCCCAGTTTACACCAGAGCAGGCCCTCGGTGCCTCTGGGTGGTACAGACTTACCGACCCCGTCACGCCGGCAGTCCCCATGACATCGCCGCTTGCAGATGCAATGGTGTCTGCTTCCACAGGAGTTATAATGTGGAACTTGCCCACTGGAATGGGAAAAAAAGCCAACATGAATAAAAGCTTGAAAAATAGATTATAAACTCTTTGCAGAAGGAATGGATCTGGTGTTCAGCGTTTGCACAGAAATCTTGTAGTACAGTTCTTTCTTATTTTGAAACTCATTTTTTCAGCGAGTCTCATGATCTTGGGGGTTGGGTAGAAATCACGAAATGTTGCATTCTTTCTGCAAACTTTAAACTGTATGATAAAAAAAAGGACAAACAGGGAAAGAGAAAAAAATATCTACAAAAATCATAGAAGGTCTGTAAAGTATGCCTGATCATGAAATGTTAAGGAAGTCTGACCTATTTAGTTCATCAGTCTGACTTAAGGGAGGAGTCAACCCTCATCCATAAGAACTGATACGATATGATACTGAGGCTTCTGATGGCTCATTTTTAATCCATCAGGAAAAGAGAAGAGATTCAACAGTCAAATTAAGCCTAGAATCAAGGTGCATAGTTTTGGCTCTTAAGAACTACCATGACCCACTGTACCAACTTATTTTGGGATGAAAACGTACTACATCACACTTGACCTTTATTATCATTCCAAAAAATATTCTATTACATAAGCAGAAGCTCTGGATTCAATGTAGGCTTTGCTCTTCTTTACTGTCAGCCAAATGTGTGATCTGACTGGATTCAGAATATCGCAGTTCCATATTATTCACCATAGATTAATTTTCAGGATTTGAATTAAAAAAAAAAAAAGGTCCCAAGCTGTGACACAAAGCGTCAACATTTCTTGCAAACTGCCATCCAAAAAAAGTTCAGTTCAGACTGAAATTTATATGCATAAATCATTTTGAAATGTTTTATTTCTTCTGGCCTTTGGCCTTTTTATTTTTCATTTTCTTGCCCTCTGTAGGTAAAAAAAAAATATGAGATTAAACACAAACCTGTTGGGTTTCAAAATGGTAAAATAGACTACCGTGGCAATTTCCAAGCTCAGACATTGCAAAGGAGGTCATTCATTAACTCTGATCCTCTCCTGTTAGTCATTTTCTTCTCCACAAACAGGCACTTCCTGACAACATGAAGCAGTTGCAACAGAAAAATCCTGTTGATCTCAGTCATGATCCTTTTCTGATCTCAAAAATTTAGTAATACTCATCAAATAACTAATATAGACTCTTAAAATTCAGCTATCTCCAGCTGCATTTATGCAAGCCCTGCTTCCTGTACATTGCGAGATACATCCAGGCAGCGACACCAGCCCCGCACATCAGACTGGGTTGTCTAATCCATGACAGATTCTGCCGTTTGCCATCCCAGCATCTCCACTGCATTCTCCAGGAAAACGGCCAGCCCTGGGATGACAGCTGTACTCACCTGATAGAGTGCAATACTTAAATGGAGGAACAAAAGGATCTGAAACTGCCTTAGGGAGGGAGGTCAGGTGAAGGTTAATCAAAGGAAATGACAGTTTGATGGTATGCACGGCCCTTGAGATTACATATGTGTATTTTGTTGGGAAATTTTTAACTGTTTTACGTCTATTTAGGAAGAAACTAAAATAAAGTGCATATATGAAAAAAGTGCAGGAGAATCCATAGATGCCTCTTAGCCCCACAGAACTTGACTGGTGGGATGTGAACTCACCAGCCAAGGGGCAAAGAAAGCCAAAAGATGACAATTTTTCACGTGGTTTCACTATTATAAAACCTTTCACTATTGTAAAATATAAAACAGTAGCTGGGGAGCTAGGGACATCCAGTAAAGCTCTCATTTACCTTGCTCCCATATTTTTCCCTAATATTCAGTAGTCTTCTCCCAAAGTAGGTGCTGGAGTGAAGGAGGGAAAACTACAGCTGGAAAACACTGCTGAAGTCTACAGAAACTTGTTTGTGTCTTGTAATGAACTTGGTTTGGCCATGTTCCTGCCTCATTTGCATTTCCTTTCCAACAATTTTCATGCACTTGGATTTTTACTTTCAGTAGTACTTTCAAAAACTGATTTGAAGCTTGCATGCATGTAGAAAGGCATTTTTAAATACACTCTACTCAAATATTTAATCATGAAATTTATTCTAGTATTTGTCCTAAATTAATTGGGGAATTAAACCAATACCGCATGACTTACCGATCACAAATAAGGAACACACCCTGAATTCTGATTCCTAGTTCTGATTTTAAAAAAACAACCAGTCAATAGAACTTGGGAAAAAATTTTGACAACTATTTTTTCTCTTCCCACAGAATAAAAGGCAAAATTTGCTGAATGAATTATTAATTATGAGTTATTCATCCAGCTCTACTAAAAACTAATCTGTTTCTTTTTTTAAGCACCAAAAAGGTCTTTCAAATATAAGTTGCAATAATGAAATACGGCAGTAGCTCTTGAAGAGTGCCCTTCCCCAGTCTGCGGATACGTAAAAGGTTACGGTACCAGAGTTATTAATCCCCCATCGCTCTGACAATTGATTTTGAACAGTCTGTTGCAGTCTTTACAATGCAGGATCATAAATGTTCAAAACTAATTTACTGCTCTTTGTTCCACCTGGCAAAAATATACTGTCAAACTGAGTTGTGTTGACGCAAAGATGCAGATGAGTATTTAAGCCTTATTTTTATCCACAATAGTAAGTTTGTTTGCAATACCTGTGTGTGGTTAGAAACAGTCACAAAGGAGCAAAGAAAGAGGAAGAGATGATGCTGCCTTTAATCAACAGGGAATATTTACACGAATAGCAAAAACGTATTTATCTTAAAATTAATGGTGAAGAGTCATTATTTTAATTTCTTGGAATTGGTATTTTTGGTTTGTGTCAGATTTTCAAAAGTACACATGTAAAAGCACTTGCTCTATGTGCATATTGCCATACACACCAGGCAAGGATTCCCCACAAACCAACCAGGGATACGCAAAGCCTTTCATCCTACATGGCTTTTTTTAAAAAAAAATAAAAATCAGTAATTTCAAAGCCTGAACCAGTTCCATTCATACTGAAAATTCCTGAACTCTCCTTTTCTGCATTCAGCAGTTGCCACCGCTCCTGCCCATGCCAGGGAAGTACGAACCTCCAAAGAAGAACAAGCCAGAAAAGGAGGGGAGGAGGGCAAAAAGGGAGAAAAAGATCCACTTTTACACTGACCTAACACATGCATTTGTAAAGATGAAGGCTGTTTTTTAAGGATCAAAAAGAATATATTATGAGGAAGTTTATTTTAAGAATAAAATCCTGTCCCGCAGACCAAGCATTCCATAATGAATGAATTACAAGTTTTCTAAAGCCTACTACTGAAGCAGGGAGCACAAAAAATAGAGACAGGGAAGAAAAACAGAAGAGCGTTTCAACATCAAAAATATGCCTACCCAGAAGCTGTTTCTCAGAGTCTTTAATGTATTTTTTCCCAGTAGGAAGATGAACCTGTAAAATTACTCTTCTTTTCAAAATAACCACATAATACTTCTCTAATAACACTTTTCAGTTTTATAGATTTTAAAGACCAAGAACATAAACTTCATCTTTCCATTATCTAGGGCCACAGTCATTTAATCGTCCTGGCAAGTTTACTCCTTGTGAATTATTATTTTTACCACGATTATGAAGTAGGAGAGCTACCTGACTGCATGCTAGAGCTGCTGCATTCATGACTTGTAGACATCTGTATGATATTGAAATTAATTTCCAGTATAAAACAGTTAACAGAATAACCCTAGATAAAGGCAAGTATAATATTCATTTCATTCTTTTTCTTGGCAATGTTGTAAAGTCCGTTGCTCAAGTAAAGAGCACTTTTCTGAGCCACATACGAATTAATTTTACCATTCTTCTTCAAATACAAATTTTAAAAGTCAACTAAAGGCTACAACAGCTTTGAAATACTGCGGTGATTGTTTTAATTACCTATCATACAGCTGTGAGACACTGTGAAAGGGAGGGATGGAGAGAGAAAGGGACAACAACACCTGGTGTATTAGCAATTGGTTTTCTGTCGTAAAGAAGAAAAAAATAGTTTCCAAGCATTCAGACCAACAAAAAGCTCAGCAAAGTCAACACAGATTTTTTTTTTGTCAGTACATTAATATGGTATTTTTATTCCAGACTATGTGTTTTTATTCTGTCAATAACTACTTTCGCTGTTAAATAAAACCACCAAATCTCCAAACTTTAAATATATGAATTCTGACAGCTTTTAAGGATTGCTTTTCAACCCAAAGTTGATGCACACGCTACACTAAGTTGCTAAAGGCACACATGGGGCTTATTTCTAGGGCCTTGTTCTCTAGCAAAAAAGCTCACTGCACTTTTACCGCAACTGCACAAAAAAGGTGCATTTTTTGTCATCCCAGCCCTTAGCAGAACTGGGATCTAGAGGCTGTTAGGACTTCTGATGGCCTTTGACACCTTGGCTTCCAGCTTCAGCAATCAGTCAGTGCTGGGGTAACAAAAGACCACTCAAACGTACAGTTGTCATCCCCACACTACATCTGTTGGCCATGCTGCTAGGAAGTGTTGACCCCATCATTTCACCGTAAACACTGCCGAAATCAACAACAACAAAAACAGAAATAAAAAAGGAAACTGGATGTCAGAAGTCAGGTCAGCACATTTTATTTGCACATGTGTCAGTAAAGATAGAAGGAATCACTGAATGAAATTAAATCAAAGCAAACCTGCTAATTAAAACAGCTAAAATTATGTTTGTGAAGATGTGTGACTGGTTTCCTGCTTATCTGCAAATAAGCCTCCCATAATATAAACATGTTTCTATCTCCACTTCATTTATAACAAGTCTTTAGGCAGATTGTAATTAGTATTTCGAGTTTCTAATAGAAGATGTATTGTGTTACTGCAGAAATATTTTTCCTGACCATCAAAACACTTATTACTTCAGCATCACTCTCAAGGGTTCTCACCTGTTCATCTCATGCTGGTCAAAGTCTTGTATCCAATTTATCTGAATCAAATTGTTTGGGTGCGTGTCTGAATACCATCATCTTCATAACGTATTGCTTGTAGTTAGCCACAAATGCGAGCATTGTATTCCACTCCACCTACAAGCCAAACCAGAAATTACTACCACTTTCACTTGGATTTATTCTGTAGTTTTGAACACTGAAAGCATGATCAAAATGATCACATTAAGGAGTAGAAGAACAGGGTCAAAAGAGAAGTTTTGCACAAAAATGACACTATTTACAAAAATTAACTTTTTGTTTCTGTTTTATTTATCCCCAAGTTCACAATGCATAATTTTATACAAACCCAATTACATAGCTCAGTGATTTACTGGCAAAGCTGGCCAGAAGAAATTATCTGGCTTTAGCTAATGTGTATGCCTATTTACAATCAAAACAAATCCACAGAAAATTGCAAAATGGCCACAAAGTAAAAAAAAAAAAAAAAAAAACCAACACCACAGTCAGAAATGCATCAGAAGTGATACAGTATGCAAGCTGAAAAAGTTCACCTGATATTATGATTTCTCCGGATAACCAATAAACCATGGCTACAAGTGTGGATTCAGTCTTTCCGATCATGTACTATTTATTTATTCCAGCATTTAACTTTAAGCACGTATGGAGTTTCATTGGCTTGGAAAGCATGGTGTTTTCTTTTTGCCCTTTTCATAATTTTTTTAAGGATTAGTTTGCACAGTTAACGGATGCATGGACTGACTTCAACAGGATTACTCAGATGTTTACAGTTACCCATGGGTTTGAGCAGGGGGGTTAGATTCAGGGCTATAAGGCATTAGGCCACGGAGCTGCATGTGCATCACATTAACAAATGGCTACGCAAATGGAGGGTGATCTGATACTGGCATCCTGAACATGAAAATTGTAACCAGTAATACTGCAATAATGTCTGTGTATGACTTATGCTGACAAATATCTTTTGATTTTGTTGAAATGTTTCTGAAACAATACCGAATGCCTCGGGAGGAGCATAGGCTCTTTTCATAGTTTGTATAAAGCGAAATTTCTAAGTCAAGAATATAAACAAAACACTTATGATATTTTAATTGCACAAGAAATCATTTCAGATTATCATCTATACTTTCCCTGGAATGACCACTGGGCACAACTCTCAGAGTTGTTGGACATGGCCCAGAGTTCATTTACGCACTTACCTCAAAGCAACCACCTCCTAAAAATACATCAAATTGCAAATATGCTAAACCCCAAATTTTGCTGTAATTGCATGTGACAGCACTAAGTCCTACATCAATAAGAAACCCCACTGATGTCAGCATGACTTGTGACAACACAAGATTTCCCTCCCCTCGGTACAGCTATAAAACAGGATCCTTGGTGAGTATATTTGAATTATGTGGATTATATATGATTAAACAGATTTGGATTAAATCACGGCAATGGACTGTCTTATCAAGACCACACTGTCAGGACCACATTGCTGTACAGTGATCAAGGTGACCTTATAGACTTATTACAACCCAGAGAAAAATGATCAACTTCAGTGGATGAGGATTTTTTTTTTTTTTTCCACTCTGCAAAGATCAGGCTGCAAGATGTAAAGAGTTAAAATCCTGCTTTCCTGATGAATAGTTTTCATGCCTTAAAATTATGATTCAGGCAACAAAGAGCAATCTTTCTTGCAGGGGAAGCCAATCTCAGCTAAACTCCTTGAGCTCCGTTTCATTCATCAGGATGGAAAATATGGCTGGCTGTGCCTTGTCCTGGTATGCAAGAAAATCTAAATAAAGGAGAACAACATGTGAATAAAGAAATCTGCAGAATCCCACCCAGCCCAAGTCTGCCCTTCATTGCATCACTGCATTATCTCACCTAATTTTTAAACAATGTTCTGAATATTGCTATGAAACCTTACTTTTTATTACTGTGGTGGGTCTTCATTTAACCCACAAGTACAGCCTATCATTTCTGGTATAAATATGCAGCAGGGTTAACCATACACAACAGAAACAAATTTCTCCCTCGCTGGAGGAGGGAGGATACAGCCGAGAAAAGAATTTGGCGACATGATTCTGCAATAAATTCCAGCTAACCTGAGCTGAAGTGTTAACTCCAAACGCTTCAGACAATTCACAGGCTGGTGCTCCAGCAGAAGGGCTTTAACAGCTTGGGCGAGTGTGCCTTGTGGATGCTGATATGCATCCTCATATTTAATATGTGTAACATTTGGCAACCATCGCTACGGAGGTCATTCTGAGGGTAGGGAGGAAAAAGACCTCGCGGATATAAAAAGCCAAAAAAAGACCAAGGCTGCCAAAGTCTGGGGGCTTGGCAGAGTAACAGAGATAAACTCATCAGCCGCACAGCTTTCCTGCACAGAGGCTTTCCGATTTCCACGCAGAATCCTGTGCCTCCATCCTTCGGATTAAGCAACCCAAAAGTTCCTGGGTAACATTGAAGAGAAAAGGGCAGAAAAAAGGAAAGTAATGGTAACAGGAATGCTTCCCTGAAGTTTTCCACAAGTTATACATCAGCTCAAAACCTATTTAGCCTGAGATACCGCATAAAAAATTCAGAAGGCTTGCTGGGGGTGGGAAGCTGTTACATAATCTATTATCACTTCAAACAGTTTGTGCCGCATCCTGCCTCGGACGGACACGCGCAGCAAACGTTCTGGTCTGAGCTTCTGGATTCACATCTGCATTGAAGGGCTTGTGTTACACAGTCGAGTTGTGGTGAAGCCACAGGTCTGGAAACTTCCCTCCCCTCTCCCATCCATCCTCTAAACGAGGCCCCCACCCCGTCCTCTCCTCCACCAAGGACATTTTTAGTAAGATTGCTGTGCAGCTAATTACATTACCATGGCATCCAAGTACCACACAGTCACGAGACCTACTTCTTTTAACAGCCTTTGGGTTTGTGGAGGGGAGTTAACAGGGAAACATCCTTACACTTGGAGGGCTGAGGCACAAGGTCAAGTCGTTTGTCCAACATCACTGCAGGAGATGCACTGGGCGGGGAATTGCTCACTGCAGAGTAGCTGCCAGAGCAGACTAGGTGCCAAAGCTGCCTGACCACCTACTTAACCAACCACCGTGCCCTCAGAGCTGCTCTCAGGAGTCGGTGCTGGGATTCCAAGAGGAAACCTTGAGCAAACAGAGCGAAGTACCTGCACTCTGCAGCCTCCAGCTATGCCATCAGCCCTTGCAGCAGCACCAGGCTAAGCTGATAGCCCCAGGGCCTTGCCAGCTTCTCAGAACCCTTCCTCGTGGAGTCCTGGCACCTTCTTCTGTAAAGGGAAACAGGCCGTTTGGGCAGCCTGCCCCCAGGCAGAACTCTCCCACCTGCAGGGTGCACCAGTGCCCACACCGAGTGTCACAGACCCTGTGTCCTTTGCTCTGCAACAGGCAAACTTCTGTGGCGAACGTCCGGGAACCTGGATTTTTAACAGAACCAATTTCACCAGCCATCTTGTCTGATCTTGGGGCTGGAGCTGCACCGTGTGTTATCCAGGTGGTATTCCCTGACTATGAGCTTCCTATAGACCATGGTCTGAAATGAGCTACCATTTGCACGGAATTCCCATGTGTCCTAACTCACGTGACCTTGCCTGAAACTTGACTTGTCCAGGACGGCTACTCTGATCCCTTTCAGCTCTTCAAGAGCAGCGCACTTACTCAAAGAGCTATTTTCTCCATGTTATTCCTCTGCACCGAACAATTACTCTTTATTTCTAATTCCTCTTACCAAGTTCTCTCCTCTGTTTCCATTTGCTTCCTCTAACCAACTCTTCAGTCACATCTGTGCTACTGGAAGAGTTCGGTCACGACTTACTGCAGCCTGCCGTCTGTTCAGCCTTGAAGGGTTGTGTGCTGCCTCTGGTGTTGCCACCTCTCACTGTTCTGCTGCTAAAACACTTCTTCCTCCACATTTACACAGCACTTTCACCAGGTAATTATTAAAAAGCAACCACAACAAAACTTGGCATGGATAGCTCAAGCCCCACTGGTGGAGCACACACCCTGCCCAGTCCCACCTCCAACCACACCAGCACCATGAGATGTATGATGGAAATGGGCTCAACCACAGCAGTTTGACAGGCTTATAATCTATTCAATTAACAATAAACCCACAGTACTGATTCCTGAACCTGTCAGCCAGCTGAACTAGGACAGCCAGCTGAACACTGAGATATATTCTGCCACCACACCGTCTTGCTGTGTAGAGCTGAGGTCTGTTAAAATTGCGAGGGGATCCCAAACAGCCAGGAGTGAAGGGCTTTGGCCAAAGGTGTAACCACTAGAGACCTCATCTCTGAGCTAAAGCCTGTTCCAACCTTTGCCAAAAAACCGTGCACATCATGTCGTCAGTCTACTCTACATTACTCAACATGCAATACTTGTGTTAACGGATAGATTAATTAATATAGATAACAGAAACAGTAGCATATAATCATAAAAGAGAGCACTGAAACCACAGAGGGCTACAGTTCCCTTATGGCACAGTGGTTTGATGGGCAGGTTTAAGTGTCCAGTCCCTTTTCAACAGTATTTTTAGAGGAATAGCAGTCAGCCAGGCATAGCTATGGACAATCAGCAGTGGAGAGAGAGAGAGGGCAAAGAAAACCCTGCTCCTGACAATGAGCATCTACACTTTAAGCTGCAGAAGAAACAGCTGCCTAGCTGTTCATTAGAGAAGGGATTTGCCAAACACACTCCCTGATGCTCTGTTATGCAAGGTAGTACTACGTGTATTCTCTCCTTGCACAGAGATGTAGTCTAAAAGCATTTGTATTTAGCTCTCCCATCCCCCTAAATCTTCTCCACAAAGGACACTGTCACCACCAAAGCTCTGCAACAAGGATCGTTTATATATCTGACAACCTTTAAACCCCCAAAGAAAGGGAAAGGGAAGCAGTAAAGCTCTCTGAAGAGCTCTTTGGTGGAACAAGCAGAATTATGAGCAGCAGGAGAAATATGAGTAATTAAGACAACAGTATATCTATATCTTACAGCTGACAGTGAAGCTGCAAGTTAGCTCTGGGCAAGATGTTAGCAGAGGAAAGAACTGAGCAGACTGTTTCTAATGTTATTGTTGAAAAGCCAGCCCAGGAAAAAGGCTAAAGGGACAATTTCATTAAAAAGAAGGAAGTAGGTTGGATTAAGAGAGCAGTTAGATGCAGACTCGCAACATTAAAGGAACAGGTCAACAGCTATCTATAACAAGACAAGCAATCGTTTGGGGAGTCAGCCAATGTGGCACCCTTGCTGTTCTTAAAAGAAAATGCTCTTAAATTATCTATCTGTGGGTTATACAGAAAATTACAGCTGCAGAACTGCACTGTGGCACAAAACAAAGCACTAGGGTGGATCGAGGCTGCAGGAGAGCAAAGGAGAGCAAGCCATGGTGTTTTCCAACAAGCAGCCCAAAACAGTGGCTGGTTTTGGGCAGCCAACGCTCATCCAGAGCCAGTGTGGTGAGCAGGACACGGTGTCCGCTCCTGCCCGCCATCCTGCCGAGTGCAAGGCCCAGAGCCGGCAGGGCTGTGCCGCCCAGTGCCGGGGGGGCTGCGGCCGCCGCACGGAGGGCCCGGATCCGCTCCCGCGCCGCAGAGCCTCTGACAAGTGCATAAACTGGATTTCACTCCTTCCTCCTGCCCCAGCGCTCGGCATGCTCCAGCGATTCCCCAGCTGGCGGGACAGCCCTTTGTGGCTACAGCAGCATGGTTTATAGCAGCCCTGAGGCTGTGTTTTCCATCTAGTATATATAAGTGAATTAGTGGAAAATTTGAGCTTACACAAATCACAGAGCCAGTGCACAGTTTGTCATGGCCAGGCAGGCTTTTCTCAGGGCTGGAGCAGCAGTAATGAGGTGCAGTAAAGAAACTGTGGGCTGCATCCACGGTTCCTGTATTACAGCTGGGTTTAGGGCTGGGAAGGGAAGCACTGTTAGAGAAGGAGAAAAAAAAAAGACAAAAAAAAAAAAAGACCAATAGCAGCTCCTACATCTACATAGATCAAATGCATGGCCAGCGCAGTCACCTGGGGCTTGCAGCTGGAAAGGTTGATGCAGGGATGTTCGGGAAGAGCATCCTTCCTCCCTCACCTCCCAGGCTCCATCTGTATGAGGAGGAGATGGGAATCACCCAGTGTGCGATGTTTGCACTGAAGAAACAGAGGAGGGGTTGCTCCACATTTACATTATTGTAAACAAGAGCAGCATTTCTCCAAATGGCAAGAGCTGCAGCAGAGGCAGAGCCAGAGGGCACCAAATGAGGGTCACCAGCTGCGACTGCTGCTGCCACCCAAGAGGAGCTTCAAGGCTGCAGCAGGGTGGGGGACAGGAGAGGCTGGGAGGTGCCAAAATCTCTCACAACAGTTTTCAAGTGATTGCCCCGGTCTGCCTCTCACAACACTCAGTACATCCGAGTTTCTAGCCACGCTCTGGCAGAGTGCCCTGGCAGCCACTCGTTCCTGCCATGCCTCTCTTTTTATTCGCACCTACAAGTCCCAGCCCTTCTCAAGGATTTGTGTGGCCCTATCAACAGCGACAACACTAATTTACATTAAAAATACACCTGCAATGCATATTTTACAGTGAAACACAGAACAGGTATTCCCTATCTCTTTTCCCTTTCCCACTTTCTCAGCTAGCACCGCAGTGAGCGATGGATCCGGCCATTCCTGACCACTCCGTCACTTTGGTGTAGAGAGTCTGCAGTGGAGGGGTTTCTATTCTCTGCCATTTTCCATGCTGTAAAGAAGTAGGTGTGCCTGTGCAAGGCGCCCATGTCACCCTTCCCTACACCAGGCTGAGGGGAAGCCTGCTCTCTGCATATTTCAAATCACAAACTCTGATGGCTCCTTAAAATACACACTTATATCCAGCCCATAAATCAAAATAGATAGTCACATCCTGCTTATGAATCTAGATCCTGCTTACACCCTTATGTAGCTCCATTATGTGCCTAAGGTGTCACACTGCCTATATATTTCTGCCTCCAGCTTCAGCCACATCCTAGCACTGATTGAGAGCACCAGAGTGTGTAGCCTTTAAAAACTCAAAATTTCTCACTTTCCTGCGCACCAAAATGTATCTAAAATTAGGAAAAACGGCCTCCTGTCATTTTGTTGACTTGCCAATGAGTTTATTTACCCACTCACCCCTCAGAGCCATTGTTTCATGGAAAGGCAAAAACGTGTAATATTCCACTGCAGCATCAGGCAAAGGTACCCGAGCCTCACCCTGTGCCAGGCAAAGACAATCGCAAGGCTGAACCTGCTCATCAGCTGCTTGTCGTGTACAGTTGAGCATCTTTACAATTCTTTGGGATATATATTGTTAGAAAGTGAGCTCAGAATTTGGTATTATTATCATATTATAGACGGCATTCCTTTGATAAAGGGTCAAAGATCAGGAAGACAAGAAAAATAAGGAAATAAAACCCAGCAACGGTCAGATCTTTAGCTGGCATAATTGGACACCGAAGTCCACAGAATTGTGTCCATTAGCAGGAGTGGGTGATCTGACCCATATGCTTACCACTTTCAAGTATAAAGATTAAAACAACACGCCTAACAGCAGAAATGGGTTATATTACATTTCAAAGAGGCTTGGGTTGCCTAAAATTCTGGAGAAATTTCCAGCCTGCCATCATACAGACTTCAAGGCTGTTTACCCAAACTTCTCAATAGCTCCTTCTAAAAAAGGCTGATGAGCAACCATGTTCAGTAACACAGATTTTTAATGTGATCTGTTTATAGTTTTATAACAATTTCCAGAATAGAACATTTTTTAAATGTCCTGAGCCTTTAGCATTCTCACTTTGATCATCTCCCATCACGTTATGGTTCAGAACAGAATGAGATGGAGCCAGGCTAACGAATCTGCCAGAAATGACATCAGAAAGCCAAGTGACCTGAAAAGAAAAAAGTGCTCTATTTGAGCACCACTCTCTTCTTGAACATTTTCTTTTTTTTTTTTTTTTTTTATACGTCTTAATTAATGTTTTACTTTCACCGGATTTATTTTGCTTGCATGAAAGCTCGGAGCTTGTTCTTAAGAAAAACTCCTATTGAAAACAAAAAGAGCCTTATTTGACCAAGGGAAGACTGTAGGAGGTCCTCAGATAACAATAGCTAACAATTCTTTTTGGGCTTTAACAGTTTAAATAATGAATACTTTCTTAGGAGGTTAACTCTAAATAATAATTGTGGATTTTGTAGCCTGTGGAAGGGAGAGATTAGTCTTTGACAGAGTTTATATTACTAACCTGATGCGAGCAGACAGCTGCAAAAATGAAGTGATATCAGTGATAAAAATATTCTTTCTACGTTTAGGCAGGAGGAATTGCATAGTAGCAAAGGGCGAATCCCCTGGCCACCGTGCACACAAGCAGTCCTTACACGTGAACGCAGGGACTGACTGACATGGCACCACCAACCAGTGGGCATGCTAACGTAGTATGTATTTACTTTAAATATTTTTTAACACTTCATATTAAATTTCACATATGTAGCATGCATTCCTTTTAAAAACTTGGTCTACTCAGTAGCATTTATTTCCCTTTTAATTCAAGCCATGTTCAAACTGGCGAATAACTTGGTTAAAAAAAATGTCGTAACGATACCCCCCTTCTATCTGATGTAGAAATAGATAATTTCTAGTACTAAAAGTGATTAAATTTGGTGCATTTCCAACTTGTATTTTAACAATGCATTACCTCCTGAATTGCTACATAAATATTAATAGACAGCCTGATATGGAACTTTTGCCCGTAATGCCCTTGGAGAACCATAATCACAGCGAGTGGAGCAAAAGAGATGAGAGGATGCACAGAAGATGGTGGCTCTATCCCCCAGCTTCACAGAGCTACCCTAGGTCAGGCACTTTCCATGCAGTATCACAGATGAGCAATATCTCAAAGCCTAGACTTTGTCTAGTAGGAGATGAAAATCCTACACACATTAATCTGCCTGATACTCCTCTGGAATACAACCCAAAAAAATAATATATTCATTGACACCAAGAAGAGCTACACCGACTTTTCTCCAAATTAGCCAGACTTAGTTCTTGACATAGTCTACTTTTAAATTTCATCTGCAGATGTTTGCTACTCTAATCACCTCCAAAATGATTATATAGCATTTATCTATCCAGATTTCATCCCTCTGATACCACCTCATTAAAAGCCACGATCACTCTGGCTACCATTTAAAAGAGGCCAAGTGCCTACAGAGCCCCCAGAGTCATGCTCAGCCTTCCTGAAAATCTGCCAGTTATTTAGATCCCTAAATACGGACTTCAGGGGCTGAAATTCAGGATACCCTTTGGAAAACCTTTTTGGGCAGCCTTTCTGGTCTGCCGTAAACCATGTTTCTGCTTTCTGAGAAGGCGACGCTATAGATTTTCATCGCTGTAATGCCAGAACCTCCCTTGAAACCTCAAAATACTGGCAGAAGAAAGGGGAAGGAGAAAAGGTTTCTGCCTGCAAACACCTATTGCACAGCTGTATTTTGGACACAAGTAGACTACGCTAAGGGTTAAGTTAATTTAAACTTTCACCAAGTTAGAAAGCTATGAAAGTTTAATCAGAAATGAACTCCAGTGGGCAGTTTGGTAGCTCACAGACAAATGTTCTCATTTTTATTCTTTATAGGCAGTGCTCAAATCATCATAAACCATATTTAAGGAAGGAGAAATTTCATCAGGGGAGGGAGCTGTTTTATATGGTAGAATAAGAGAAAAAGGCAACTTACTGTTTTGAAATTTAAATCCGACAAAATTACCAGAAATGCTGCTGGAAACAGAACGCTGAGAAATCATTATTTTGTTTCAAAGTTAGTTTATCATAAATCTGCCCTCTGACACGTAATAACTAGTAACGTTTCGAAGGTTATTTGATAGTAAGTTCAACAGTGTAGGTGACTGAACATGTGAGCTGCATGATAATGAGTCCCAGGGGAAATCAGGCTTTAGGATGCAGGGTGAAGCATCCCTAGGCTTGTATTCAAATGGAAAAAACATATTCAAAAGTTTATTGTTTATCTCCTAAGAACATCAAATAATACACAGTCCTTTGAATCAAATGTATAAAGCACGCTAGAGAACTATTTGCTCGGGGAAAAATGCCTGATTTGATCCAAATTCAAAAAAAACTAATAGCTTGTAGACTGAAATGCATAGAGTGATTTTGATATAAAAAGTGGAGGGGAGTATTTTGGTTTGTTCTTTTACAGAACCAAAAGGCACAGCCAGTCAATTTGCTCTTGCATCAGACTCTAGAAAGAGGAGCTAGAGAGCATTAAAACTAGTTGTTTTCAAATCCTCTGCGTTTCAGTACAATGGAGTTCTTTAAGTGTGACAAATACAAATTGCGCTACTCATCCTGAATTTCATTTCCAAAGTACTTTGGCTGTAATTGATTAATTTGTAGTGTACAACCTAATTTAAAGCCAATAATGAGAGCAAAAGATTTTATTTTTCAGCAAGGAGGTATGGTACATACACCACACTACAGCAGCATAATAGAGCCCCACCTCTCAGCTCGTTAAGCTCTTAACTAGCGAGCCTGATGCTGCCCTTACCAAAGTCAACGACAGTTTTGTCATTAGCTGTGCTGGAAAAGCATGTAAGGCAGAACTTTTTTTTTTTTTAGATAAACTCTCTGTACCGCAAATGCCAAGGGTTGCGGCATTCCAAGCCCGTAACTACCCACCCGCTGGCATTCTGCCACCCCAGCCCGGAGCTGCGATGGAGGGGACGGGAGCGGGGTCACCCACCTGCTCCTGCCTTCCCCGGGCATGACCCATCTGCAACTTCAGTATTGCTGCTCATCTCGAGCCTGTGCGTCTCTCTGTACATGGAGGAAAAATTGGCGGAGGAGGCATTGCCGTTAAGGATTGTGGTTGAGTTTTGATATATCCAGTGCTGAATTTCCATCTTCAGAGATACATCTGAGCCATTAATAGTGATCAAACATGATTCATGCTGTTTAGGTGTACAGCCATACCTATCAAGCACAGTAGTTGCCTTCTTTTAGCATAGTTACACAGTCCTCTCTGTATCTGGAGGCTGTTATTTCATAATGGATTTTGGACACTGAGAGCAAAATTAGACTTTACTTTCAAGGTATCTTTCAATAACCAAAATCCATTTTCCATGCATCTTTGTAAATTGTCCTCCTTTTTTAATTTGTTACTTAAATTGTTACATACCCTATACTTAAGCAGGGAAAAGTTATGTGGCGTATATCTTACTTAGCATTCACTCCATCAGTCCTAACTCTTAATATTATGATGGCTTTTTTCAGAAATGTAACTGGCAGAGGTTTACTGACACGCCACAAATCCTAATTATCATTAAACCTCTAAATTCTATATTGACAAAAATCAGAGGTTAAAACGCTCTTACCTTGACAAGCTCTAAAATATCCAATGAATGTTTGTTTATTTGCTTACTATATTAGTATATATTTCCAACGTGGCCATTTTCCATACCTTAACTTTAGGAAAACAACAGCATTTAAATATGCACCAAAGGCAAAGATAAATAAAAAGCTGCAAACAGGCAATAATGCTGTCGAAAATGCTTTTTCCTATTCTTAATAAGGAATTACTACCTAGAAGACAATTGAACCCAAAACCTAGTACAATCTCAAAGAAAATATATTTAGAACAGATAGCAAACTTTCCAGATTCATTCTTTGAAACATTACACTACCCACTGTTCAACTTTTGTTAATGTTTACCCAGGTAAGGGATACTGAGAAAATTAAAGCTTCATTAGAGTAGGAAAGAGGCAAAAAATGGCCAGAGAGGTATTCATACAAATATTAAATAAGAACAGCCTAAACCAGAGGGGTCTTCAACTGCCATTATCCTTCCAGAAAAAGAGTTAAAACTGTACACGACTAGATGAAGTTGGCGTGCGCTATTAGAACATGCATAAATCAGCGCGCTTATTTTCCTACGGAGCGTACAGCTCCTGGCTGCCGGTTACCGGAGGCATTCGCAGATCCGCACCGAGCGCCTCGGCTCGGGGTCCTTCCTCTGTGTGGTCTTTCAGAACTGTCGTTATCAGCTTTCTGTTTATTATTGTGCTCAGTTTAAAGGGAATTTGCCAAGTGATCCCTGGACTCCAATCTTTAGGCCTGTTGTCAGGACAAATTAATTTCTGTGGAAACCCACTGTGCCTCAGATACCATCTAGGAAATGTAGGATTAATGGAGTCCCTGTACAACAAGCTTTGTAGTGCGGCTGCTGGGGGAGGGGAGCGACTCTTGGAAGGCAGAAATAACAAAAATAAAGCCCCTGCACTTCAGGTTAGTTTGGGAGGGGCTTTACATTTTTTTATCACAGCAACTCACATCAGTAATATCGAAATCATAATGTAGTAATGGAACACAAACACACAACTTTTTAACAAAAAAAATGGTGGACGGGAACTCCACATTACCAAAGATGAGGGACCTGAGGTCTAATTATCAATATTTTATATTTTACATTCTCCAGCCAATCTCATCAGTAGGTAAAACCAGGATATTAAAAGAAACAGTCTCCCGTGAATCCTAGTAGAAAATAATGAAACTCAATACACGATATTTTGGAAAATGGTTATTAGAGCTGGGTTTCCTACAGGGCTGGGTCACTACTACATTAGCTGACATCTGAAGCTCTTTTTTCAAAATGCATATCATTTCATGCTTAAAAATGTTCAACTGCCACTGCTCTTGCAGTAAGTATACTTTTAAAAAAAGACTTTCCTGCCTAGAAAAATGAAGTAATTTTTTTCTTAGTGACACTAAATTAGAGATGAATTTCAAACTGTAACAGCTAATGTTTTCCCCTTATGTTTTTCCTTTGTCCACAGTATAGCGAGAAGAGGAGAGAGGAGAGGAGAGAGGAGAGGAGAGAGGAGAGGAGAGAGGAGAGGAGAGAGGAGAGGAGAGAGGAGAGGAGAGAGGAGAGGAGAGAGGAGAGGAGAGAGGAGAGGAGAGAGGAGAGGAGAGGAGAGAGGAGAGGAGAGAGGAGAGGGAAGAGAGGAGAGGAGAGAGGAGAGGGAGAGAGGAGAGGAGAGAGGAGGCGGAGGGAGAGGAGAGGAGGAGGAGGAGAGAGGAGAGGGAGAGAGGAGAGGAGAGAGGAGAGGAGGAGAGGAGAGGAGAGAGGAGAGGAGGAGGAGGAGGAGAGGAGAGAAGGAGAGGGAGAGAGGAGAGGAGAGGAGGAGAGGAGAGAGGACGAGGAGAGAGAGAGAGGAGGAGAGGAGAGAGAGGAGAGGAGAGGAGAGAGGAGAGGGAGAGAGGAGAGGAGAGGGAGGAGAGAGGAGAGGAGAGAGGGAGAGGGAGAGAGGAGAGGAGAGAGGAAGTAGGGAGAGGTGAGAGGAGAGAGGAGAGGAGAGAGGAGAGGAGAGAGGAGAGGAGAGAGGAGAGGAGAGAGGAGAGAAGAGGAGACCACTACAATACATCTTTATTGATCCTTTCTCATTTTCAGGAGGATGACTCTGCCCATGGTTAGATATACAGGTTTAATATCTTACAAATTGGGAATTCTTGCCCTTATTTGTTTCTCTCCAAAGATAAATCAGTTGATAATATACAGGACAAAGATGGTAAGACACACAGTTCCACATTCTGTGCTGTGTTACATCTTGTGACTCCCCTGTGGAATCGGTAAGTTGTAAATCAGCCCTGAAGTCAGCCTAAAGTGGCACCAAAACACCTAATAGATCACAAAAAAACAAACAAACAAACAAAAAAAAAAAAAAAAAAAAAACCCAAACAAACCAAGCAAACAAAAACCCCAGAAAACCCCACTCTTTTAAGGTCAAAGACTATAAGCAAAATTTGACTTGCTAACATGGTGTTGTTACGATATTAAACTTTTAAGAGCAGTGCTAATTTTGCCACTGAGTTTCTGGCACACTTCTAGCGCCTTACAAGCTTGGCAGATGCAGATGCTGAAGCTGCAGCAGAAGGCTCCTTTAACATATCTATCCAGTTTGCAAATACCTCAGTGCATACTGCTTTTCCTTCAGAGGGCAAAACCAGGAGCATTGCAAGAATTCATGGGGTTTTGCATGATACCGCGTTTTGTTTGGAACAGCATTTATGGAGAAGGTTCATTTGGGGAGATTATTTTTTTAATCTTAAGCTCACATGCATGTAAGAACTACTCTCTGTTTATTAAATATTCCAAATGAGTGTATTCTTCCCTAACTAAAATATTTAATCTTGAGAGACTTTTTATATGCCAGTTTTTATTATCACAGAAATTCAATTAACTCCATAATTATGAACACAATTACCATCAAGTGTTACATGTGGTTTGTTGGTAGCAGCTACACGGCACACACATACACTCTGGTTTATGGTTAAAAACTTTGAGTATTAGTAATAATAATAAGGAAAAATTCCTAAAGATCATTCCTATTCTTTGGGTTGTGTATGCTGGTTTATGTCTAGAAACAATTTTTAAATATGCTGTCCACATTTTGGCAATTAAGTGTTTAACTGCAGTAAGGATGTTATTTGCAAGCAGTGGGCTGGATTCCTAGCTCATAGAAAGTCACCCAAACTGTGACAAGTTAACTTAGGCGTCAGCCTGGCCCCATTAACTCATTCCGTGACAAACTCGAACCCGCAGCAAAGGCAGTAAGCGGAGCTGCCGTGATTTATGCATGGAGGGGGGAAAAAGAAACTAAAATAAATAAATAAAAAAAGAGAAGGGAAAAAAAAAAAGAGAACATATATGGTGGAGGAAGGGAAACTCTATAAAGTCTTTTGAAACTTTACATAGAGGCACTGCCAAGAAACAAGGCTCTAGGCGGGGAAAGCTGCAGAGGGTTGCCCCAACACTGCCCTGAAAGCCCCCCGCCCCAGGCACCGTGCCCGGGGTTTCGGGGTGGAGCTGCGGGTCAAGAGGCAGCATTGCTCCGTCTGTACCCAGGCGCTGCTTGGCAGGAACCATCACACAAGCCCAGCTGCAGGTTGCTCTCAGGGCGGGCAGGGGGGCTGCGGGCTGGACCACTGCCAGGCTAAGCCCAGCAGCACTTCACCGCTCCTTTAGAAACAGTTAAAGCGTGCTGGGGTTTATGCCATGTGATGAGGCACCAGGCTCTGGGGTCAGCAAGGGGTCTAAGGATGTTACAATTGGGGGTTTTAGGGCTGAGATGGCTAAAAGCAACGTTTAAGAGTACAATCATGACACAGGGAACCAGAGAGCTCCAGGCAGATTTTGGTGCTCTCAGTACACGTACAGTGCTTGCAGAAATGCCTCAGGTAGTGGTCACCGCGGAAAAGTCACCCTTGGCTTGCTGGTGACACACAGTCTGTATATCTGTGACATCTCCCATGTTACAGGCATCTGCGGGCTCCTCACTGATACTCCCTGCTCATGCCCTCACCGCGTCAGGCACACTACACCCTCTGCACAGTGGAGATCATGTCGCATCGCTACCGCACTACACCATGAAGGAGGCAAACCATCTTATATAGGCTTAGATTATTTCAGGCATTATGCAAAATAATTCTGATATCACTCATGCAATCTTTTGCTTACACCACACAAATCTCCTGTTCACGTAACTCAGCCTGGCTCCCCGAATGTCAATACTGCTGTGCCCATTTATGTCAGCTGAAGGTCTGGCTCCACACACCCTGCTTAATCTATTCAGAACCCATTTCTGCTGACGCAGAAACATCCACACTGATCTCCACCTACTCAGCTTTGTAAAAGAGGGATTTTTTCCACCTACAAGTAAGCACACAGGTGGGCAAGACTCCCTCAACACAGCAGCCAGGGCTTCATCAAGAGATGTCCATGGGCTTTAAAAGCACAAGAAATCAACAGTCTTTTACTACAATCACTCTTTAAGTAATTGAAAATCAGAATTACCCATGTGGCTTCTCTGAATAAGAAGTGGTCTGCAACCTACAAATCTGAATTCAAAACCTGTTTGCGTGAAACATTCAAAATACAAAACACAGTTACAGCTCGGTCCTTGGTCACTACTGTAAAACTACCGCATCTTAAGGGAAAAAAGCAAAGGGTATTATAAGAATGGGGGTCAAAGCATTTCCAGATTTGCCAAGGGTTAGGTCTTACCAACAGAGTAAATCATTTAAGTTTTAACAGGAAACTATAAATGTAAATATATATAAAATATATATCTTTATATATTAAAAAATATAAAATAGGGTTGTTATGGAAATTCATGTCTCATAACAGGAACGGTACAAATATTTCATAACGTTAAACCCACTGTATATGTACATTCATGCTTTCCTCACTCCTGGCACTATAACCACAAAAAAAGGTAACTGAACGGCACTGGTAAAGGGAGTTTTCCAGTGCTGGCATACGGAACATATATTTCAAGAACTTGGTTCAAGATCCCAGTCAATAAATGAAAACAACAGGAAAAATGAGAAGACAGCATCAGCGGGCTCAAACCAGCAAGATCCCAACGCAGCAGCCATTAGTCTTAGCCAACCTTTAAAAACACACCAGATCCATCACTGCAAATCAAGCTGCCATGTGATTTGTTTTCTAAAACAACATCTTGCTCTCCTCTGCTGTTGAAGAAATTTAGTCCTTATTCCACTTTAATATTCATAAGGTACAGAGCTACATTAATAACTAAGTTTTAATTTCAGCGTCGTTCTGACATTTACAAAGAACAGATCCCAGCCCTGGTTTCACACCAGGCTTTTTTTCCATTATCGCTGTTACTACTGGTATTAGGACCACTGCAGAAGTGATTAAAGGGTCCCAAACATCTTATTAAAATAGTCTAGATCTACTCCCCTCTTCAGCATCGAGATACATTCTGCTATTTTATGAGCAGGAATAATCTTTCTGGATATGAAATCTGAAGTACTGCCTATTCCTCTCTTGCTTCGGAAAAAGAGGTACTTCTGCTGTTTAAATTGTATGTTAAGAATTATTCTGAATATTTGAAGCAGTGGCAAAAATACTTATTATTTCATGCTGAACACTCCCCAGATCCGCTTATAAGATGTGAAAATAATAAAAGAGCAATAACAAGGCAAATCTTCAAAATTCTCAGGGAAGTCAAGGCGGGAGATCCCTCATGGCAGCCAACAGCATTAGTGCCTGCATCTGTTTGCAGGTGATCATTTGCTGAAGCACAGGTACACAAGCCTTACGATTTTACAGAAAGGGCTGTTTTAGCTGCAATTTTAGAAAAATGCATTTTTGTTTACTGAGATAGCTTGGCAATATAACTGCATATGTTTGCACATCAGACCTATTTTTCCATATTCTTCACTAAATAGAAATTCAAGAGAGTCTTAGGCATAGATTAAATGCTTTCAAAAATCAATTTTAGGCTGGCATAGAAGTTAACCAGTCTGACCTCGTGATTACAGACTGAACACTTCCTTAGGAAACAAAATGGAGGAATACTTTATGTTTCAATGATTATTTGAGATAGTACCACCATATATAAAAAGAGAAACCATGGCAATATTTAAGGAAGTTTATCTACAAATAATTGCATGAGGCATTAAAATAGGACTCATTCAGGGGGTTAGGACATTGCAGTATCGAAACACATCAAGAAAAAGCAGTATCCAGCGCACAACTCATCCAAACTGTAACAATCACTTTGAATTTTATGTAGCATTGCAAAAAAGAGAATTATATAACCTAGTTCCTACCTGATTACTCCAATTCTTTTACCTCTAGAACCTCAATATCAAGCCACGCAACAGCCAAGAGAGCAGTAGCAAGATACACACTTATTCTAATGGCTAAAGAGCATCTTCAAAACTGCCTTGGGAATGATGCAAAGCAGTCACAAAATACACTTCTTTAGTTCCGTATTCCTGAGGACGGAGTGCATGCCTAATACCCAAATACTAATGTGCTTTGCAACAGCATGTTTTTCATTCCTACTAGTGTCACTAGCAGTGTAACCCCAGAGCTTTCAAATAAATGTTTGCATCAATTTGATCATCTAAATGTGCTATTTGGTAATTAAATCCGGTTTGTATTTTTAAAGCACGCACTGAGCGATAGATACTGCGCACAGAGCCAAACCGCATTGTATTTGTATCCACCACCTCTCAGTTCTGGGAAATCCATAAATTCATTTGTCAAAGGTAAAAATACTTGTGCAAAATGCCTTCTAAATCTTTTGAAATGGTTTGTTCAAACTCTTGACATAGCGTTTTGCTCTAAACAAATTTCTAGACAACACTGTGATTTTCCATCTCTGAAAATACACTGTTTTCCCTCCATGAAACTAGAACAGAGGGTCTGAGAGAAAGGAAATTATTAAGCATTCTAGTGGGTTTTTTCCAACAAAAACTAAGATAGAGGTCAATGAATAAGTATGTGCAGGCTGGAACTTAAATCCTCTGGGGTGACTGTAGGCTAATTAATAATTAATGCCAGAGACATGGTGTTTGAAATGCAGATGTGATAACTGGAGGCCTGGCAAAGCTGTTCAGAGGAAGCAGATTTGGATGCTATAGGGAATAGGCACTCCCTTGCCGGCTGGCTCTGAAAGCAGACCTGGGTGCAAAGCAGGGCCTATGGTTTAGATTATATTCCCCTCAGCTGTTAATTACCTGAACCTACTTTGAAGTTTTTCTCTTTTTATCCTCTGCATGAAAAGAGATTGGTTCAGCCAAGGGACTTGAAAAAATGATCAAATACATAGAGTAGAGGAGGGGAATAGAACTTCAGATATAAAAAAAGATAAGGAAGAAAAACACTCAGGGAAACATACAGGAACGTATTAGGAAGTGCATGAGTGTGGCTCGATGTTTCAAGCGAGTTGTGCTGCTCTAAGTTATTTCAGCCATTAAGTAAACCCCTGCGTGTTTTATGAACAGATTTGTTAAAAGGAATCTCTCACTATATGTATATAGTTTACATTAATTATTTGATGAAAGTACCATAGGTGATTTCCTATGCTATTTTTAATTCAATAAAGTCATTTAAACCTCCTTATGTTTGGGGCTATTTAATGAGGTGCGCAACATTAACAGAATCACCAATGAGCTGTTACTACAAGTATTAAGATTTTGCAAAAAAAAAAAAAAAATCACTCGTTTTTGCAAAGGAGAGGGACGGGCACAGCTTGGGTTCCCCACTGAAAGGGGAAGGGGGGGGGGGGGGGGGGGGGGCAGGTGCCTTCCAGCATCTCAGCTCCTTCAGCCTCCGTGGGGGACCCGCGGGTGAATTTTCCCAGCAAGTGGGGAGCAGGGTGGCAGGGCGGCCCCGGTACGGGGCGGGGGGGAGGCAGGGGTGGGGGGATGCTGCCCGCACTCCGCCAGCCGTGGGAGGTGCTCGGGGACCGCACCAGCACCCCCGAGAGCAGGGAAACTCCCCATCACCAACAGCAGGGGGATTACCTTCTGCCACACGGCTGTCGCAGCGCAAGGCGTCCCCAGGGGGAGTGGGGCAGTGTCCCCTGGGCGCGGTGCGGTGCGGGCTCCCCTGGGGCACAGTGCGGGCTCCCCGGGACGAGCGGTGCCGCCGGGTCCCCGGGGGAGGAGGAGGCCACCGAAACCGCCTCCACCCTTGTTGGCTTTGCTGCCGCAGCTCGCTCCCTTTCAAAGCGTCGCCAGACTCTCTTTTTGACGCTCTTCCCCACTCGTTACAGCCTGTCCGTTCAAAGGCTAAACTTCCCAGCAACTTCACTAAAAACCTTTGAAACAGGGGGAAGGGGGTATTTGGAGGGGTGGGAAGGGCTCTTCCTTTTTGGGTTGTTTTTTTTTTTTCTCTCTTGAGTACAGTAGGTGAAGCAATCTCTCGTGAACTCGGGGCTGGCTGTGTTTAAAATTTAATTTGCAGTCGTCTCTCTTCAAGGCGCAGGCGTCTTGCATTTAAGCCTATCACCTTGGCATCTCGGCACAGCCTCTCCTCCCGCTGATGCGGAGAACATCTGCAGCCCACCTCATCCGAAACCCAGTATTTTCCCCCGGTTTCTCTTCGCAAGCATCCTCTTTCACCGTGACGTAGGGGAAAGACGCGGCTGTGCGGTAGCCTAACATATAGGTGTACACCTGCGTGATGCTCCTCGGGGGGGCAACTCGCGGTGGCGCCGGGTTATCCAGCCGCGTGTTGTTTACCTGCAGCTACACCGGGTTGTCCAGCCGTGTGTTGTTTACCTGCAGCCACACAAAGCTCCGAGGTGCAGAGGGTGACTCCGTCCCGGGGCCGGGACCGCCTCCATCTCCACCAAAACGGGTGTGGGAGCGCAGCCGTGTCCGCGTCACGGGCGTGGGGTGGCCCGGGGAGAGCCACGCCTGGGGGGGAGAGGGGCTTTTAATGAAATCACAACATTCCAACAGTTTTCTATTAAATCCTGCTAATTTTCTAGGTGAAGGCTGTGAAGTGAATGTGAGGAAGCATTAAAAGGGAATTGAATTTGCATTCCTTATGCTACAGGCACATGTTTACATGACCTTTAAAACAGAATTAAAGCTGTATCATCAGCAGCTGTAGGCAATTCACATTACTAAGGCAATCAAATCAGAAGGCTAAACTAACTATAAAACATAAATTAAACTGATAGAGAATCATCCTAATTCACTAGGTTTACTTGCAATTTACTTATCCGCTACTAGTAATTTCTAAACAGTTTGGAGAAGCGGCAGATAGGAAACGCTGGGATGTGGCACTTCGGGAACGGATTGTCCGGGGGGCAGAGCTGGCTCCCCCCGGGCTCCGCTCCGGGATGCGGGAGTCGCAGCCGGGCACCGACCCCCGGCCAGGGCGCCTTCCCAGGGGCGCAGGCAAGGGCCTACAAACCGGTACCTGCAGCTCCTGCGTGGCTAAACCCCCGGCTTCCCTGGCTGGCTCAAGCCCCCCGGGGTCCTCTCGCTCCCTGGAGGACCCTCGGGCGCGGCGTTTGTTTTCTAAAACGCGAAATAAGTCAACGCGCGATAGAGCCGGCGCTGCGCCGCTCCCTTCTGCCCTCCACCCCCACGCCCAAAGGGGACACTTTCCAATGACTGAAGCACAAAAAAAAAAAACCCAAAAAACCACCAAATAAAATCGATACCGCCCGTGATTTCATTAAAAGTTTGCAGAGCGCGTTTCCTCGGTTCTGCCCTAGCGCTCCCGGGGGAGCGGGCCGGCACCGGGTGCTCCCCGCCCCGCTGCCCCCGGTGCTCGGCCGCAGCCCCCTCCCCCCCGACTGGGATTTATTCTTATTTATTTCTCGCAGGCGGCGCAGCCGAGGGGCTGCTTCTCTCCCTCCCATGGCGACTTGTCCGTGTGCGCTTCCATGTCTCCCGGGGACCTGCGCTGATTTATTGCCCACCCGCCTTCCCGTGAACTTCTCCCCCGCTGTGCCGGGGCTGCTTGCGGCTCCCCCGCCCAGGAAGGGGTGTTGCAGCCCCCCGGGGCTTTAACCGGCCTCCTCCCGGCCGGGGCGGGGGGGAAGGTGCCAGGAGATGCCAAGGGACCTGGGGGAGAATGGCTGGGGAGGGCTCAGCCCCAGCAGCTCTTTCTGCAGGGGCTGGGGGGCGGCGAAGCCGAGGCAAATGGAAGCACAAGGAGGGGAGGAGGGTGGGCGGGGGGTCCCCGCTCCAGCATCACCTACCCACCCGGGGTGCGCAGAGCACCCCCATCCCGAGGTTCGCCCTGGCTGGGTGATGGGGTGCCTGGGGTCCCAGCCCTCCACCACCCAGCCGGGCCAAGCCTCGGGATGAGGGAGCTTCCCGGGGAGGGTCCAAGCTCTGGCCGTGGGCAAAGCCTTTGTCTGCGGCGTGGGCCCCACCGAGCCGCCCTGCCAGGCTCAGGCTGCGCCACCGGCGGCCCCACGCAAGACCCCAGCGGCGGGCGGGGGGGCTGCGGCAAGCACCCACCGGCGCGGGCATGGTCCCGCCTGGCGCAGCCGAGCCCCCTACCCCTCGACGTTTTCCAAGAGCAATTCCCCAGGGAAACACCTTCCCGCAAGGCAGCCTGGCCTGAAAGTTCAGGTTTTTTAACAGCTTTGATTGGCGCCATCCGGATGAAACGGGGAGTAAACTTTCCACCGAGCTGTAAACGTTTCGTCGGTGAGAAAAGGAAGAAGTAGCAGTACCATCTACGTATTTACAAATGTAAATCTGGGAATGACGAGGCGCTGCGAAAGGCAGGAGGCGTTTAGATCCCTCCGCAGGATCAAGGAGCATCGCTGGATGCTTTGCAGGCTGAAGGCTAAAGCTGGGAAAGCGTAACGTTTAAAAGAAGAAAAAACCCCCACAAACCAACAACCATAAAACAAACAAAAGCAAACCCTGCGTTGAAATTGTTCAGAGAGCTAACAAACAGCGATGCAGGTAGCTGCCACCCAAAGAACACAGCCGTTTGTCTCATTAGTCAGCAGAGGTTAAATAGCAGCAGGTTAGCGCGTTTTCAAATCCAACCCGCTTCCCTCTAAATACATCTGAGCAGGAATCTGTCCGTTCAGGAATTGTGTTTGAATGATTTCTAAAAAATACAGGCAGGATGGCCTCTGGTTTGGAAGGGGAGCGGGACTCCGTCGCCCCCGCCCAGGGCTGGCCCTCACCGGCCGCCTCGCCCCCGTTTGCCTGCGCTGGGGTGGGGGGCAACACACTTGAAGGCCGCGGGGGCGGCAAAAAAACCCCAACAAACCCAAACCAAAAAAAACAAAACCCAAACAAGCAAAAAACCAACCCCACACGGGATTTCGGTCCGGGATGAAACAAGATCATTCTTGTCATCACGCCTGTCTGGATGGCACGGTGAGGAAAGTGCCTACGTAGAAAGGAAGCGATCCGCATCGTGGTGCAGCCCCGGTAACTCCCCCGTGACCTCCCACGGCACCGCCGCAGCCCCGCGCCGCCGCCTTTCCCGGCCACGCTTCCCCGTGAAGCACAACAACGCCCGACGGTTCCGTACGTGCATTTAATAAACGGCAAGATCGCTCCCACAGTCAAAATGTGCACTTTGGTGAGACTTCCTGGAATTTAATTTTTAATTTTTTTTTTCCTGTCGACTGCAAATCAACCAAATGTTCCAGACAATACCTGCTACAAACCAACCCAGCTACAAAATAACGGTGACTTGATCATGACGTGGTAGTGCACAAATGAACGACATCATTTTTTTTTTCCAGCAAGTACCTTTTTCAAACATTAACAACGTGGAAAAGAAGATTAGTAGTAGTAGTAGTAATAATAATAATAATAGTAGTAGTACTACTACTACTAATAATAACAATAAAATAATAGTAATAATAGGCGATTCGAGCAGAGGAGCGAGAAGTCGCTCCAAACGCTTTGGAAACCGCAGCAGTTAGAATACAAATGCTATTTACCTTGTGATTTTCTCTGCCCGGGACTGGCTTTATTGTCCCTCCCTAGCCTTTCTCCGGGTGCAGGACCAGCCCAGCCGCAGCAACGCTCCCTCCGTGCCGGGCTTATTACTAACGGGCTGGTGCTCGGAGAGATTTGGGGGGGCTGCATTCATTCTTACATTAGGACTATTTTAATTTGCAATCTGTCAGTCCATCTCCTGGCTGTGGCTCTAAGATGGGAGTGTGGCTCTCCCTCCTCTCTCCCTGCATTTACTCACGTTCAAGAGCAGCCAACAGAGACCAAAAAAAAAAAAAAAAAAAAAAAAAAAAAAAAAAAGAACTAATTGAGCTTGTGTCGGTATTGGCTAATTTCTGCTAATACTCTGTAAATTCCTCTTTTCCTCCTAACCTTCCCCCAAGCAGGTTAGGTTTTCACAAAGCATCTCCGGAGATCCAGGAGCCGGTTTCTCAGCCCTGCCTGCTGAACGGATGGGTGGCTGGGCTTCAGCGTTAGTACCAGCGCCTCGATGTACACAATGAAAACCTTAACTCCTGGCTTCAGAAACGGTTAAATTGCCCTTTCCCAACCCCCACCCCCGTTATGATTGACTCTGTTTTTAAATTTGCACTTGTTCCCACCAAGCGCAATCTAACTCGTCCTGTCTCTAAAGTGAACTTGTGTTGAAGGTGAAGTTTTCAATATAGAGGTCATGACACCGAGCCACAGCTTACCGCTCCGAGCTTCATGCTGTATTAAACACAATCAAAACGAACCCCTTTTAGACCTTTTTTTTTCCTTCCTCTCCTCCCGCAGACGAACAATGAGAGAGAGAGAGAAAAAAAAAATCTCTAAAATATAATAAAAGCCGCTCTGCCACGATCATAATAAACCCGTTCCTCCCGCTTCTGGGCTGGCTCTCTCCGGTCCCTACCTATCGAGGCGCCTATGGAGCCTATAGGCAGAGGCAGGCGGGCTCCCCGCGGGGCAGCTCGGGGGACCCGCGGGTGCGGTACCGGAGCGGCCGGAGCCCCCCTGCCCCGCCGCCCCCGCCCGCCGCCCCGCCGGCTCCGCTCCGGTGCCGCCGCCTGCCCTCCGCCCGCCGCCGCGGCGAGGGGACGTCCGAGCCGCGCACCGGGTGACCCCCCGAAACTGCCGGTCCCGCCGGTGCCTCCGCCGGGCGAAGGGAACTGCAGACAATTACAGCCCCTCCGCTTCCAAGCGGGGGTTTTTCTCTATAGCGACTTCTAGCTGCCCCAAGACGGTAGGCTGCCTTCGGCTATTGTGCGACCTTTTTCATGCCAAAGATTTAGCAGGGGAAAAAAATAGATATTAAAGGGAGTTATTTGTTGGGGAAACGCGGGTCCGTCCAGCGCCGAGGCACCCAGAGCCAGGGGGCTGGAGCGCCCAGCTCAAACCCAGAAACTTCTTTTTTAAAAAAAAAAACTTTAATGGATTTCAGTCTATGAAAAATAAGTTACAAATTCTTGCAACAGTAGCTTTGCATGTACTTATTTTTCTCCCATGTCCAGACGGGGTCGTCTATTGAATAAGGCTCTTTTATTCTGCATGGGGCAGGGGATTTGTGGCCATGGTCCCCCTTTTATTCCTCTCTCTATGGAAACCCAGATCATGGGGAGAAATATGCGAGGCTGAATAAAGAAAAGCAGCAGAAAGGACCGCTTGAGAGCGGCATCTGTTACACTTGGGAAGTTAGACTGACAGGAAAGAGCTAAAGAAACCCTCTCCAGCAGATTAGTTAGAACAGCAAGAAGATTTAACTATATGCAGATAAAAACACTATAAAATACTCCATACTCTCCCATAGGCGAGATGAGAGTCTCCTCCGTCAGGAGCGGAGTGCCGCGGAGCCGGGCTCTGCCTTAGATACATTTGCAACAAATATTAAAATGGGACGTTCGGGGTTTTATTTCCCTGCTAGAGACTCTGCCTTAATTAAACGGCGGATCTGAACATCTATTTTCACGGGCAATGGGATTTGAAAAATTGTTTCGGAAGTTAAAGTGCAAATTAATTTTAAATAATTTAGTTACGTTTTTATACAGCGCGGATTTCCCCCCCCCCCCCCCCCCTTTTCTTCCGCCGGCTCCGGTGATATTTATTTCGAGAAGCTTGTGAAGGCGGAGAGAGGGGAGGAAAAAAAAAAAGGAAAGAAAGGCGGAAAAAAAAAAAAGCAAGCGGGCTGCTAATATAACTCCTTCCCTGCCCTGCCCGCCTTCCCCCGCGCCGCCGGCGGGCCCGGCCGCGGTGCTGCCCGCCGCACCGGGCTCTCCCGGAGACGTTTTCCATGCCCTGACCCCCCCGCTGACCCCCCCGCCCGCTCCCCACCGCCCCTCGCACACAAACCGCTTCCCCCCGCTACCTGCAAACTTTATTTTTTTGTTATTTCTTTTCCCAAGTTGCCCGCGGGGCTGCGGGCAGGGCGCGGAGCCGGGCGCGGGTGCGCAGCGCAGCGGCCGCCCGTCGGGGACGCGCCCGGGGACCCGCAGCCTCCCCGATATATCGCGACCTGCCTCCAGCCACACACCGCGCGCTACCAGCCAGCCCTGCCTTTGCCCCCTCTCGCACGCTGCACCCTGCCCGAGCCCCGGCGAGAAATTATTGCGATTATTATTATTATAATGAGGCAAGAGATGCCACCCGGCTATAAAGGAATCGGAGGAGCGCTCACCTTATTTATATCTATTTTCTCATTTTCTTGAATTTTCTTCAGATCTGTCTTCTCAGAGAAACTAATGCCTTAATGACTTTCTGGTAGCTGCAAGCCTTCTTTTATTTCTGCTAAATATATGAAAATGTATGCAAATTTAAATCAAGCTTAACCTAGGAGCTCTTGCAATATATTTAATGGAATTTCAAACCAATAAGGGAACTCTGATGCAGTCTTCTGTAAGTGCAAATATAATTACGCAGCTAGGTTACCTCCAAAATTATGCAGGGAAAGGTCATTTTTTAACTCGGGAGCGGTTCGGCGGTACCGGGCTCCGCCGCTCCCCGCCGTTCCCCGCCGCCGAGGGGCCCCGCCGGGGCTGGGGGCTCTGCCCGCCGGGCCCGGGCCAGCCGGGGGGCACACCGCTCCCCCCCGCCGGCCCCCGCGCGGGGAGAGGGGGGGCTGGGGACCGCACGCGCCTTTCCCCCCTTTATTTTCCCATTTTTCCCGGTTGGGGGTGGGAGTCTCCCCCCCCCACCCACCGCACGGCGGGAGCGCACCGCGCCCGGGCGCTGCCTATCGCGAACTTCGAGGGGTTCTTACTGGCGCGGAGGCCGGAAAGCGCCTTTTGGGGGTGTTTTTTTATTATTTGAGGGTTTTGTTTGTTTGGGGTTTGGGGCTTTGTTTTTTGACGTTTGGTTGTTTTTTAACTTTTTGCTCCCCGGCGGGAGCGCCCGGCCCGGGGCAGGCGGGAGTGGCGCGGCTCGGGGCGGCAGCGCAGCGGCAGCCGCCAGCGCGGAGGAGCAGAGCGGGCAGCGCGCACCCAGCGGCAGAGCCCGCCCGGCCCGGGGGGCTGCGAGGGCCCTAGGGGCGCGTCGGAAGCCGGTCCGCGCCGGGGTGGTCCCGCAGCGCTGCCGCCGGTCCGCCGCCGTTTAACCTCTGCCGCGCGCTCCACCGGCGCTAATCGCTCCCCATTTAAGCCGTGCCCCGCGTCCTCCCCTCCCTCCCCGTCCGGCGCGGAGCGCGGCGCGGAAGGAGTTAAGCAGCGGGGCCGCCTCACGCCCGGCCCCCGGTGCCGGCGGAGTGATTCACTTCCTGCCTCGGGCCCGCGCGGCGCCCGGCCCTCGCCCCGCCCCCGGCCCCGCGGCCGGCCTCCCCGCCCCTGCCATTGGCCTGCGCGGCGCGGCCCCGCCGGCGGCGCGCCCCCATTGGGCGGCGCGGCTGCCAGTCGGCGCTCGGCCGCTGCCCGGGCCGCCGTGCCGGTGGATGTCAAAGGCTGAAGCGGCGGCGCCGCCACAGTATAACTCGTGGGGGCTGCGCGGCGGCCATGGCCACAGCCGCCTCCAACCCCTACAGCCTGCTCGGCTCCGGCTCGCTCGCCCATGCGGACGGCGCGGGCATGCAGCAGGGGAGCCCCTTCCGCAACCCGCAGAAGCTGCTGCAGAGCGAGTACCTGCAGGGCGTCCCCGGCAATGGGCACCCGCTGGGGCACCACTGGGTGACCAGCCTGAGCGACGGCGGGCCCTGGCCCTCGGCGCTGGCCGGCGGCCCGCTGGAGCAGCCCGACGTCAAGCCGGGCCGCGAGGACCTGCAGCTGGGCGCCATCATCCACCATCGCTCGCCCCACGTCTCCCACCACTCGCCCCACGCCAACCACCCCAGCGCCTGGGGCGCCAGCCCGGCCCACAGCGCCTCGCTGGCCCCCCCGGCCGCCGCCGCGGCCGGGCAGCCCCTCAACGTCTACTCGCAGGCCGGCTTCGCGGTGGGCGGCATGCTGGAGCACGGCGGGCTCACCCCGCCGCCCGCCGCCGCCGCCGCGCAGGGCTTGCACCCGGGGCTGCGCGGCGAGGCCGGCGGCGAGCACGGCGAGCTGGGCGGGCACCACTGCCAGGACCACTCGGACGAGGAGACGCCGACCTCGGACGAGCTGGAGCAGTTCGCCAAGCAGTTCAAGCAGCGGCGCATCAAGCTGGGCTTCACCCAGGCCGACGTGGGCTTGGCCCTGGGGACCCTCTACGGCAACGTCTTCTCGCAGACCACCATCTGCCGCTTCGAGGCCCTGCAGCTCAGCTTCAAGAACATGTGCAAGCTGAAGCCGCTGCTGAACAAGTGGCTGGAGGAGGCCGACTCCTCCACCGGCAGCCCCACCAGCATCGACAAGATCGCGGCGCAGGGGAGGAAGAGGAAGAAGCGGACCTCCATCGAGGTGAGTGTCAAGGGCGTGCTGGAAACGCACTTTCTCAAGTGTCCCAAGCCGGCCGCCCAGGAGATCTCCTCGCTGGCAGACAGCCTGCAGCTGGAGAAGGAGGTGGTGCGGGTCTGGTTCTGCAACCGGCGGCAGAAGGAGAAGCGCATGACGCCGCCGGGCGAGCAGCCGCAGCACGAGGTGTACTCCCACGGCGTGAAAACGGACACGGCCTGCCACGACCTCTGACCGCGGCCCGGCGGGCACCGGGGGGGCGGGCAGGACTGCGGGCAGCACTGCGGGCAGCGCCGCCGGGCGCCGGCTTGGGCTTCCCGAGGGGCGGCCGACGCGGGGCCGGGGCTCCCCGCTCGCCGCCTGGGCAATAGAGTTTTTCCTCTCTCCGACCTTTCTGCCGATCGGTACACGGTGTTTACTCGCAGACAAGGTTTGGTTTCGGTCTCCGCTAGGACGAAGGAAAAAATAAAAGGGGGGGGAGAAAAAACCCCATCACCACCAACCCACAAACGAAAACCCACGAGAAAAAAAAAAAAAAAAGAAAGAAAAAAACCGACAGAAAAGGAAAGACAGATGTGTGCCTATGAATAACCTTCCAGCGCCTTGGTTATATCAGCTGTATTTCAGGTGAATCTGTTTTACAATAGACTAGTTTTGCATTTTTAAAGACTTATATAGCGTTTTTAAATGTCTGAGGTGTTTTACTACAAACTGTACACAATATTTGTGACCTAATTTGTATCGAATTGATCAGTCAAAACGTTTCTCCCTTCCCCACGCACCGGCAGTCACCCAGCGGGGACGGGGCAGGGTGGCCGCGGCCCTATCGCCCCCCCCAGGGGACGGGGCTCCCTCCGCGCCCGCGGAGCCCCGCGCACCCGGCTACCGCACGCACGGCTGTGAAGAACAGGCTTATTTGTTGCAGCTTTTCTCTTCAAGAACTTCCCAGCACCGTCAAACGGTCGGGTTACAGTCCTGACCTCCCCCCTCTTCTCCAAGGGAAAAAAAAAATGCAATTATTATTTCTAAGAGATTTATCCGAAATTAAGCATTACAAACAAAATCGTGGCATTTGCCAGTCTTTTCCTTTCCGAAGATGAGTTGGGCTTTTTGATCAGCGCCAGACTGAGAGGTCTGTAGTAAAACACCTTTATACTTCTGCGCTTTGGCTTCGGAAATCAGTTTCTCTGTATTTTGTTTCGATGGTGAAGAGGAATGAGGTGTCTCACGGATTTCGGGGCGGGGGGAGGGAAGGGGACAGAAAACGCCCGCGTTTGGTTCATGCTGAGCTTATTTCCGCGTCACAGGGAGATGCTGGATTTGTTGAAAAGCTTTCATTAAAAAAAAACAAACAAAAACCAACAAAAAAACCCCAAACCCAAACAACAACAAAACAACAAAACCCAAAACGAACAGGGAGAAAAACAAAAAGAAAAAAATCCCTAAAATGCTAAAAAATCACCATTTTTTCGGCACAGGGAAGTGCTGAGCTGTAACCGCCCCCTCCCCTCCGCCCGGCCGTGGCTGTGCCGTGCACACGGGCGGCGTGTGCGGCGCCCACGCACGAAGGAGAACCGCTGCGTGGGTGCGTGTGCGGGGCACGGCCCAGCTCACCCGCCGTCCCCGCACCCCCCGCGGCCGGGCTGGCTCGGGGCCGCCGGGCAGGGCCGGGCCGGGCCCCCCCCGCACCCCCCGGCCCGCACCGCATCCGCACCCCGCTCCGCGGTTCCCGGCGCAGCCCTTCTCCCTCCCCGGCGCTCAGATTTTTTCCTTTCGACATTTATATTTTTCAAGTATTTTTCAGTAAGCGCTAAAAAAAAAAAAAATAAAAAAGAAAAACAAAAAAACTCGACACTGAGGACCTGCCTATTTCTGCCGACTTTATAACTGTACAGTTTTGTATATTAAACGTTTTTTGGAAGTTATTAATTTAAAGAAAGATCATTTAGTTTATTCATTTAGTAACTGATGTATAATAAACGCTATTTTCATTAAAGGTTGCTTTTTTCAACTATTTTATCCAAAATTGCCTATTGCAGTTGCCAACAATTATTTATTTTCAATAAATTCCGCATTATGTTTAAAAAAAAAAAAAGAGAGAAAAAAAACGTTTCCGAAAGAAAAAAAAAAGCCTAAATGGTTGTCGGAACAAAAAATAATAACGAAACACACGACTCGCTGTAACGTTTGGTTGTCGACCAGTTTTAGTCAAGGGGTTTATATTGACGCAATATTTTATTGTTGTAAAAGGAAAAAAATTAAAAAAAAGGTTTAAATAAACATTTTTACAAAAAAAAGAAAAAAAAAAAGCTGTAAAACCCACGTTGCGTTGTTTGTGCGCTGGCCGAGCCGGGGGTGCGGGCAGCGGGGGCTCCTCGGAGGGGGCGGTGGGGAGCGCCCCGGCCTCGCCCCCTCCCCCCCCGCCGGGCTCCCCCTGCCCGGGCAGGGCCGGTACCCCCCGGGGAAGGGCTCGGGGGGGGCCGGGCCCGGCAGCGCCCCGCGAGCCGGTTTCCACCTGCCGCGAGGCCGCGGAAAAGGCACTTTTGGGGTGGGAAAAGGGGGGCCGCGGCTTTTTTTCGGGGGTGGGGGGGCCGGGTGGCGCTAGGCGCTAGGATGCGCCGCTGCATGTAGATGCACTATGGATGCAGCTGTTTGTGTGTGTACGTATAGCTGTACCGTGTACATCAGTGCAGGGCGCGGGCAGCGCTGCCCCCTCGCCCCCGCGGCTCTGCGCGCCCGCGCTGCAGCCGCCTCCCGGCTGGTGGCCCCAGCTGCCCCGCAGCCCGTGGGGGCCCGGCCGGGGTCCCCCCCTGCCCCCCCGCAGCAGGAATCGGGGCACCGGGGAAGTTTCTTTTGTTCCCTCCTTCCCCCCGCCCCCCCTCCGCGGGCCGCGCCGCCGGGGCCGGGCTCCTGCGCCCCGACCCCCCCCCGGCCCGGGCCGCCCCCCGCGCCCCCCGGCGGGCCGCGGAGTGCCGGGGAGGAACAATAACAGTTAATCACATCTAATGGGGTGAAACGCGGAAGATCCAGCCCCGGCAGCCGGGCCCGGGCGCAGGGAGGAGGGGGGGTGCTGGGGGCGGGGGGGGGGGGGGGTGCAGGCAGGGAAGCAGCAAACTTCACAGCATCAGCAACGCGATGGCCTTTTATATTTTTTTCCCCTTTCCCTCCTTCTGAGGCCGAACCTTGGAGAAAACAATAACCAACCCTGCTGCGAACAGTGCGGGGAAGGGGACGTTACCTTTCGGAGTCCCGAGCAGCCACCCGAGCCGGGAGTGAGCTCTTGCCTTTACCAACCCCGCAGCAGGAGCAGCCAGCACCTTCCCACAGCAGCAGCCACCCCGTACCTGTCAGCCAGAGAGGATTTGGGCTGTAAACAGTGGGCGATGCTTTGTCTCTTCATCATAAAACTGATTTTTTGCTGTAAACCTTTGCAAGCTGCAGCACAGGGCAGACACCGCGATCCTGGAGGCAACGGGCCTGTGCCGCTGGGGCAGCAAAGCCCAGCTGCTTCTGCAGCTGGACAACAACCTGCAACTCTTTCCCAAAGGATTACAACAGAAGGAGAAGGAAACATAGCCCCCCAGCCCCATCACATTTCTCAGTCAACCCCAGAAACAAAATAACCATGCACCGAGTAGCATGGGTACCAAACCAGGAGTAAATGCCCGTGGTTTGGAAACAGCGCCAAGTACGGGCACGGAGGAAAAGCTTGGTGCGAGGATGTGCCCTGTGTGGTCACGCTAGCTCTGGCCAGGCAGGGTCCGGAGGGGTGAAGGTCTGGAAGGCAGCGCTGGTTTGGAGGAAGGACAGAAGGCGTTTTGCTGAAATGAGCCTGGTTTAGAGCCCTTTGGCTGTTCTGTAAATGCAACTGCAGCCAGGGCTGGGTTATGTGTTATTTTTAAACAAATTCTGTTAAGAGACAAAAGAGATGAGATAAAAGACGGAACCAAGTAAGTTTATAAACAGGAGGACTTAGAAAACTACTTGAAAGCTGGAAAAAATAGGGAAGGAGAATCTGATTTAAAGAAAAGACAATCTCTGTTATCGCCCATATATTTTATTATGCCTGTGAGCAAAATGAAACTCTTTTGTGCCACCTAATGTTAAGTACAGATCACTGTTGTCTTCTTCGCTGCCCATCACATGCGGTGTGCGTGGGGAGGCCTCGGGGTGCTGGGCACATCTGGGTGGCGGGGGGATGCTTGGCCTCCCAAAGTCCCACCGAGCCAGGGGCAGGAAGAGAAACTTCAGCTTCGCAGACACGGGTCAGGTTATCTTCTGCATTTAGGAAACGATTTTAAGAAGAACTCAAGAGGGGGTGGAAAGAAGCATGGAGTATAATCATAAGAGACTCCAAGTTCGGCCTTAGTTATAATGCAGTAAATCGGGCACGAGCACATCTAGGCTGTGCCAGCTGCCCACCGCCCCACGCCCTCTGCAACCGCCCGGCTCACCCGGGAGGCCTTGCCATTGCAGGCTTGGCACACACGTGTCTCCTGGAACGGAGAATTTATGGTGTGTACTTAGCAGCCATTCACATTAATGGAAGATACTAATTTAGCATGGAAATATCTCACACACTCCTTTAAAGAAGAAAGGGTTGAAATCAAGTATTTCTCTGATAACAATGAATTACACTGCTTTTGTGATTTTAATGGAGAGTGTTAAATGGCTCTAACAATTTTTGAGGCTGAGTCTTCTTGGCTTTTTTACATGACATGAAAAGAAGAGAACCTGAGGCTTCCTTCGGGTTTAAATTTCAAATATTCTCAAGCTGTGCTCTCCTCCCTGCTAAAGAGGGCCAGGACCATGGGAGGGGGCTCATCTGAAAGCAAAAATTACTAAAAAGTAAGCAAAGATGGTATTTCACTTTGTAGTGGTCTTTATAAATCATTCAGAATATGGACCATTCAACTCATGCCTAGACTACATCTGACGAATATGCTTTTAAAATACCTCAAAATTCAGTATTGTGATTTTTTCTTTCTTTGTAGCAACTCCATAGGCTCAGGCAGAGCAGGCTAGAGCGCTTGGTCTTACTGGGACTGCATCTGTGTACAAAAACCACCACCCATTCCCAGGGCAGGACCACAGGAGGATGGGGGTACATTTAAAATGTTAAGTCCTCCCCCCAGGAGCCAGGGAGCATGTGGGGCTGGGAGGGGATGCCCTTCAGCCAAGGGTCCGATCCCAAAACCCAGACATAATTCATCACTTCACTCACCAGAGCAGCTTCCATGTAATCCAGCGGGCCGCTTCCCTGCAAATGAAATTATTCATTGGTGTCTTTGCACAATCTAATTCCAAGGCTTTGTTCTAGAAAAAATGTTCATTGAAGGTTTTAGGCAGGTGACCCCAAAAATACTCACGGCCATCAGGGTCTACATTTGTACTGGCTTTCCTCTTTTCCTAGCGTCCTGTAACCAATAGACTGGAAAGGCTCCACAGCAATTACATATTTAGGATATGTGATAGCTGCAGTTAAGATCTTTGCGACTGATTGCAGGATAAAATTTGCTTCAAATGTGCAAGAGCCCATTTTTAAACCCCAGTCTTTCAGCTGCTTTCCATTATATATATTCTGAAGAATCAAAAGCAATTAGAGCATAAAAAGTCTAAATGGTAAATAATTTCCAAATCAAAACCTTTATTAAAGCAATAAGCATCTATTTTTGTTAACACTGTAAGATATGGAAAAGGCCATACTAAATAACTTTTGTACTAATGTAATGAAAAGAAAGCCAGGCTTCTACGCTGAGGAGTGGTATATGAAATCTTGCCTCAGACAGATTTTTGGTTGTTTTTAGGATTCAGGAAAGCAGGGTAAGCAAGAGGATCTCAAACTACCATTTTACGTGGCGGTGATGCGAATGGTGCCATGGTTTACACACGCTTGTAAAGGGATTTGTACATGGATCCATGGCTTGCTGATCCACAGGAAGCCCTGCATGCTGTGCCAGCCTCTAAATATGTGTAGAATCACGTCCTTGATTAAAATGTTAAAACAGTGTTAAATCTTGGAAGGGGATAGGAAGGGGAGAGCGAGGGAGAGCTGTCATTGGGATGAGCCTGTCAACAAGAAGTTAAAAACCTAACGGTAAATATGATTTCTGCCGGCCCTGGTTTTGCGGCGCTATCGATTGTGGGGTCCTGGCTCTGCAGCTCTGCGCGGCTCCTGATTGATGTTCTGCTGGCACGGAGCAGCACTGAAACAGCACCAAGGAGCCTGCTGCTGCAAAAGTAGTTTTTAAAATGTGGGTATCTCTAGCAGAGACTGTGAGAAGGCGGGCAGTAGCCCTCCTCACCCCTGGTACTGTTGAGAAACCAAAAATCCTGCTTCATTATTCTGCCGCTGGATTTTATTTTATTTTTTCAAATTATGCCAGTCCTTGACTTCTGCGCCTCGAGTACAAATAATATTTACCCAACGTAGAAACGCCATTTCTGAACTGAAGTTGTTTTCCTTTTTGGCTGAAGCATGAAGTTTTGTTTTGCATATTTATCTTCAGACTTCGGTAAGGAAAAATAAAATAAAATCAGCCTACAGATCTTAGTCACCAGAAAGTGGCTCGGGGCAGGGGGGAATGACGACGTCTGAGCTCCTCCTGCCATGTTGGCCGGAGTGCAAATGGAGGTAACACGAGCTGCTCCTGTTCGGGGCTGTACTTCTGTCTAGATTATGGGATTAGTCTCTGTTACATCTATCTACAGTTAGGAACTTGTGATCCAGTTAAAGCAGCTTGAAAGGCGCCCAGCAGGTGCTGGGGTCCGACTCCACAGCACAAATTCTGTGCAGTTACTGGGGAAAAATAACTGGCCTTGTGCGGAGCTTTCCAAGGCTCCCACAGGGGGCAGGGAGGGGGGGCTGGGATTCAAAATCCTGCCAGAGCACCCCTCCAGACAGGGAAAATGAGCTGCACCCTCTATGTTGGGTTTGTTGGGGTTTTTTTCCCCTAGACCCTGAAAATGGAGTTGCTAACACATAAATTTAAACGCTATCGACCATGGGTTTGTGGTACTTTGCTGCCCCTTGCTTCACACGCGTTGCATGGGCACAGTGCATCTCTTCGGTCTAAGAAATGCTAATTCAGTGCTGGAATTCTGAGTTTGCAGAAACTGTCTTGTAAATGGCACAGGGGATTACTAAATCTACAGGAAGATTATAGCTCTGCATATGTTTAGACTATTGATTTAAAACTTTATTACCTTCGGTATAGATTCTTCAGGAAGGAAACAATTCAGCAGTGGGAATTCTGTCCATGTAAAGCTTTTGCAGGGTAGAATCCTTCTGTACAATCCTGCTTTTCAATAGAGTAGACAAGTGTCTCTGTAGGTGATGCCACACAACTCATGTTGATGGGCGCAGGGACGACAAGGCACCTTCCAAATACCAAATCCTGCGCTGCTCAGCCAAAACTTCTCATAACCGCAGCAGAGAGAGGATGCAACACACCCAAAGTCACCCAGCCATGACAACCTTTTAGTGGAAAAAGTAATAGTATAGGTTTTCTATTGTATGTTCCTCATAGTATAGTAAAGCTGTAGTACAGCCTAAGAAAATCTGCCTTTGTAACAAGATCTGTACATAAATGAACACATGGTAATGTGACTGGCAACGGTTTTCTCAGAAAAACATGCAGTTGCATAGTAAGATAGTTATAACAGGATTAGATTCCAAGTACAAAGCTGAAGTTCAAAGATTTTTCAGAAGGATATATGAGAAAATTACAAACCGTGATGTTTGAGGTTTCAGTTCTCCGTGGTGGAGAACCCTTGTGGCTGAACATCCCTTGGGCCTTCTGAGCTGAGCCTGGGCAAACCCTGGCTCCTGTTCTGCTGCAGCCATCCCAGCGTCGGGTGCAGAGGAGTACAACAAGCAGTCGGGTAAGGTCCTGGGTTCCCCTCCCTGCAATCTGCCCTCTCTCACGCCTGACCCCATGGAGCTGGGCATCCAAGGCACAGCAGCCCGCGCATCTAATACTCGGTGCTGGCTCTCACCCCCCTGTGCAGGGGCTTTATCCTCCCTAGGAAGAAGCATTGTTGAATCTCTTCAAATGCCTTTTCTTGGGCAAAAATAGCATGTGGAGCAATTCAAGCCCGATACAGTAAAATAGACAGCACCTGTAACAGGATCTTCATCCTAAATCCAGATTAAAAACTAAAGTCTACATCAGTTTATATCCATTTACGATGCTGCACACCAGACCTCCAACCACCCCACATCCAAAGCTTCAAACTCACCGTGAACATTTCCTGCTCTACAATGTTCTTCATTCTTGACTATAAAAAACTTTTCGCTGCTTCATACAACAAATGAAAGAATACCAGACTACTTTTTTAGCAGAAAAGTCTTGAGGGGGGTGTTTCTAATCTCCTGAAGGAAACACACACACATGTCGTTCTGAGTAGCTGCTACTTCTTGTGTATAACAAAGGCAGGACAAGCTGGGAGCCGTGGCTGGAGGAGGGCAGACACCCTGCACGGCCGCAGGAGAGTTGAAAGGGATGAGTTCAGGGGGTGCTCGTTTCCATCCCCATTACAACGACTGTCTTCAGAAGAGATTTATGTCATGCCATTTCTTTCTCTTGCCCCAACCTAAGCCACAAAAATGCGGTATCAGAATTGTAACGCCTCATATATTCTAAGGAAGATAATAGTAAACTGTGCTGCTTTGACCTTTTCGGGATTTCTGCTGTTTGATTCACTCGCCGCGGCCATCCCTCGTGTTTGCAGCGGTAACCCGTGGGGATGCAGTGCAGTGGGGGCCAATCCAGCTACAGAATATTGAAAAGGTTAAAGTCTATGTTTATGAGTCTATTAAATGTTTATAGTCTTTCACAGGCTATACTGGGCATTAAAATTATGATATCTCATTCTCATAACAAACACTGTAACGAGAACAGAAAATGGCAAAGCATGAATCCCTTCTGAAGGCAACGTTTGTAATGACAGCACAAAACCAGCACAGTATCAATTCACTCCTTTGAAATAGCAAAAAAAGGAAGAGATGATGCCATGAACCTAAACCACGTGTAGCATGACACAGTGACAGATCTTCCAACCAGAAGGTACCAGTGACCCATGCCACCCAGCCTCCCGTCTCCAACACTGACCTTCAGCAGATGTTCCCGTGGAAATTAGGAAACCTAAAGAGAGACTAGATGTTTCCATCAATCCTCAGAGGTTTTAAGCTAAAATGCGAAAAATATAACTTTTTGGAGACTACAGGCACAGAGCTGTGCTGCTGGGGATACCGCTCCTGTTCCTGCAAGCTCCTTGAAGCCTGCTCAGGCCACCATAAGCTGTTTACTTTGCTTTTACACATAACAGTGGGTTTTATAGACCAATTAAACACTGTACATATATGTTTTTCTTTTTATCTGTTCTAAATATATCGCATCTTAATTTCACTGTGTGTTGTAAGATGGCTACAGTACATTAACGAGTGCCCATGAACACGGACACTATACTCCTCCTTCAGCCAGGCTCCGAACACACCCCACATCCCCCAGCTCTGGCTGCATCACAAATCCCCATGGCAGATACAATCCTATGAATACGTGGGAAGACCCTACCATGAGCAGAGTTTTCATACCCCAAAAAGGAGCGGGTGCACCAGGGTCTTCTTTATTCCTGAGCAATTTCATATGAGGAATGATGAAGCATGACTTATTTATTAGCTCTCCAGCCCCACGTGCTAGAGTCTCAGCCAGGGCGATGCGATAGGCACTGGCCGTTCCGTCCCAGCAGCTTAGTCACTGGCAACGTTCCTCAGGCACCAGAAAGGAGAAATTTGAAGAGGAACACTGCTGCTAATGGTGGGGAATTTCTCCCCAGCGCAGGGAGGCAACGCAGGAGAAAGTGATGGAGGGCAAAGTTTCTTTGAACTAGGACGGATGGTGATATCAAATCATACATAGGCAGACAGGCACACGTAAACACACAGAGGATCAAAGGAGCCAGCCAAAGCGCAGGCAGCAAGCTCGCAGCCGGGAAGGGCTTGGAGGCTGTCCAGCCGGCACTCGCCGTGGTTTGAAAGGTCCCCCTAAAAGTAGGATACCAGCAGGCTTCAGTTACATGCACCCCACAAATTACCAGGGTTTGATGGCCAGGGAGTAGCCAGAAACTTTAATGGACAGAGAAAAAATAATTTAAAAAAAAAAAAATCTTTCTGCCCTCTTAGCAAGGTCTACATTTCAACGTTTGTCTCAGCAGAAGAAAGGCGAGAAAGGCTACTGAGACATCCCAGTGGGCATCAGTAAAAGCCACAAACTTTGTGGCTCCTGGGGCTGCTGTGGACCCATTCTTCCCCAAAAGTCTGTGTTGTGGTACAGCCAACTATGAACACAGACACCAGCTTCTCCGATACCCTTACCATTTATCTACATGTACCTTAATGCCCATCACCACCAGCACTCATCTGGGCAGCCATCTCCATTTCACATACAGAGCTGTCTACAACATGAATCTGTTCCGTTGGCTCAGGGTCCCCTGTTACAGCCAGTTTGCTTTTTAAGGCAAATGCAAGACCAGAATTAAAACACAGAGAGGAGAAGCCAACACACACCAGCCTTACCTGGAAGACCTTAATGTTTGCACAGTTGATGTTACATTAAGAAATAAGAGTGCGGGGTGACTGCAGACCTCCCGATGATTGCTGGGCTCTGGAAAGGTGATGGAAATGGGGAAAAAAGGGAGCAACAGGGTGGGAGCGGCAAGATGAAAAAACAATTTGCTAATAAGTTATTTTTATTAGCACATCATAAACAGCTTTATGATGGGCCCAAAAATGAGTTTTAGCAGTATTCTTTTAATGTACCCCTTCAGAAACAGCACAGTATGCCTGGTGACTGAGAGGAAAAAAAACAAAAACCAAAAAACATTAACCCCCCCCCTACTGTCACTCCTTGCTCAGATAAGGTCACAAACATTGAACGTGTTACAGAAAAAACAGTAAAAACTCCAGTGGTTCCCTGAATCAATATATGGGATGAAGCGGGAAGGATTTACGCATCAACTCATGGGTCTTGCAAAAGCCAAGTAGTATTTTATTTATGGAAACCATCGGCAGGAACCAGGTCCCACCAGCTCAGACCAGTGCTCCACTCAGTCTCATCTTCAAGACGTGCTAGTTTCTCCTTTTTTGAAAGGTGCAAGAAAATCAAACTCCTTGTGGAATAACTTCTCTGAGGATGCATCTTTCTCATCCCCTGATATAGTTTTAAATCCTACCCTAAATAATATGCAGAAGTGGTTTTGTAATGAATCGTCATGGTCTATTCCAGACTATGGAGTGGTTGAAAGTTTCCTTTGTGTTTTCCTGTCAGAGGTCATACCTGATTTACACCAATAACACTGTGTCTGGTGCTTTTTGGACCCGTTATTCCTTCTAGACACTCTTGTGGCATCATGGCACACTAACACAAAGGCCAGGAGTCGCCAAGAACTGTGCACCAACTCTGCAGTTGGTAGAGTTGTGTAAAAATTTAATTTCATCAAACAGTTCTGAAGACTTGGCAAGCTCCCCTTTATAACCAAGTCAGCTTACAGGCAGCTACAATCTCCTGCTATACTACTTTAGGTTTACTGATTAAAGTATAATTATATATTTATAAGTATTTATATACTTATAAATTTATAAATATTATCTATTACATAGTAGTTGCTTAAACTATAAGTGAACTAAAGGTTACTATACCATATATATCAAAACAATATATAGATTAATTCATAGAAATACAAGAGTCACATCCTCTAAAATTCAACTTTCTCCTTGCTGGGCAAACACGTTTAATAGACCTCTAGCTAAGGTCCAGCTTCATGGTGGCAACACCAGTGAATAAAGAAGAGATCATCATTATTGATGAAATTCTAAGAAAAGTTTTGAGTGCATTCAGAAATGAAAAAAACACCCCACCCAACCTTTGAAAAGGAGCGTTTCACTGAGTAGGAACTGATCCTGTTGGCATTTCACTGAAGCTAAAGCACCCCAGCAGCGCAGGGTCCTGCTGCCTGGGGATCCGAACAGCCTTAAAGGTCTCATTCTACTGCTGTAAAGCTTCTGAGTGTCACCACAAATCGCTATATTTACACATAAATTATCCTGGCAAAAGAATAAACATAGCATTCCTTTCCGTCGGCTGTGAATGATGAAGACACCTATTTGGGAAGGAAAACCTCCCGAAGGAACAGCAGCCTCGCGCTTTTGTGAGCTGCTCAAGGACGGAACTTGAAGTAATTTCTGTTTAAAAAGAGCTGTGAGAATAAAATATGCAAAATCAGTAAATGTATTTTTCCCACTATTACCTCAGACAAATTACTCGAGAAAATTACACTATTTTTTCATTTTAAAATCACTTCTGATCTGATAGTTGGTAATGAAAATAACAGGTCATTAAAATGGCGGTTATTACAAGTATATGAAAAATAAAAACAAGACATCAAATATAATGATGTCATTGATATTTATTTTACTTTCCACTATATCACTAACATGCTTTTTTATTTGTTTTGTAATAGGGTATTAAAAACCTATATACATAAAATATTATATGTTGCCAAGGATTAAAAACATTGTGTAGGCACCAAAGCAGGATTAGTATCATTTGCATAGAAATACATGATTTAAAGGTAACTCGTGTGTGGTACCCAGCACGGACCACGACACTGACGCAGGAGGAGAGGAGGGGAGAGGCAGAACCGGGCTGCTGGGTGGGGAAAGGCGCGTGGTTAGATCGGCCATGACGTCCTGAGCGCTTTATGAAAACCAGACGTTTTCAAAAAAAAAAAAAAAAAAAAGACAGTCCCACAAGGTTTCACAGCCATTTAAACCCGGTAGTAGGAATTCAACGTTCTTTCTTGGACCGTGTCTGCCGTTTACCTCCTGTGATGAAATATCATGAAATTCCCGATTAGGGGCAGGTTTCCCCAGGGCAGCCGCCCCGCCAGGCAGCTCTGTGTGTGGCATCCCAGCCTGCGATGACAAGCTCCCACTCCTTCCCGGTGAGGAAAGTTCCTCCTGCTCTGCAAAACCAAGGGAGGAGGAAGCAGGGACAAGAGGGATGGAAACAGGAGAGCCAGAAAGGTTGTCTGCTAGGGGTTGGGAGGGTTTCAACCTCCCCTGCACCCAGGCGTGCGTGCTTCTGCACAGCTCACTCTATGGGAGGGGGAAGAAAAAACTTAATATAAAAACCTTTACTTGGGGCATGGGCTGAAGCTCAGCGGGATGCTCTGCTATGTACAGCAGTGCTGGTTTTAGACGACAACTTTTTGGAGCTGTTACTGAACTGCATGTTCAGGAGCTTCCGTGATGCTAACGCATGTTTTTGTGCTCCAGAACCACCCGCAGAGTGAAATCACCATCACTGAATATAGTTTAAGGAGTAATTATCTTTGGATTACAGAAAAACAGCCTGTACAAATTCAATTGATTTTTAAGGAAGGAAATAAAATCCCAAAGTGGGAGTTGTTTTTTTCCAAAAAACCTGTCACACTTTCCCATGTCCAAAACAGACTATTTGCTTTCCACTCAAGAACACAAATATTTTTTTTCCACAAATTCTTTTGGGAGTCTCTCTGAGCTCTTCCACAGAAGCCCAGAGAAACGCAGACTGACCATTAATTTTTGCCATCCTGCTTTAAAGTATGGATGTAATGTGTTCCCACAGCAAAAAAGCAAATATACTGGAACAAGCCAAGGCGATGAAGAGCATACAGCAGGGTGCTGAAGATGCCGGGCTGTTGAGCTGAGCAGGCAAGCTTATGATTAGACAAAAATTATACTTTCTTAACGGTACTTAACATCGATGCAATGTATCCAAGCAATATATTGTGCAAACATCTGGTGTTCCAGTGGCGAGATGGATCACGTGGACAGATGATCAAATACAGCGAGGCCCATTGCTCTTCCGTCGGAGACACACGGTCACGCAGCGAAGGCGCATCTTTCTACTTGCTCTGGCTGCTGATCTATTGATTTTGAACTGCTCTGATTCCCCTTGTGTCCGGCTGTAGATGCAGAAGAGATGAAGCAACTGGGAAATCAACAAAGCAGCAAGCTGAGCAGTACAAATTGGTAAAAATTATTTAATACTGAAAAGCTGATCTAGTCACCCCCTGGTAATACTGTCAATTAAGTGCATGAAATTAATATTAATTATCAACAATGCATTGTTTGCAAGTGTAATAATGAATAGAGAAAATAAGAAGAAACACAGCACATTTACGATGCAAAAATGTTGGCTGTCTCTGAATATTTCCTCTGAAATCTGTTTTGGTTCCATTAAGAAATTTAGTCATAAATATAGTTTCTTAGCATTTGAGTTGCAAATTAGCCTAGGCAGATTAGAAACTGCCACGAAGCAAATGTATACACTGAAATTCTGTCTGATCCAAGAAGTTATATTCATTAAAAAAAAAAAAAATACATCAGAAAAAACCCCACAGAGATGCTCAGCAAGAACAGTCATCTTTGAAAGAGAGGAAACCAGCAGCACTTGGAAATATTTTAAAAAGAGAAGCACACACTGGAATCACTCCCAGCCCGTCCTGAGGTGCTGATGCCTATCAACAGATTACAGTAACTTTCTTCTCATGTTGGGGGAAAAAAAAAGGTCAAAATGAAATGCTAAACCTGTTTTATAAGCAAAAATAAAATCTTAATCTCTGATACATAACTTATAATTAGTTTTAATTTATAGTTGTAATCCATTTCTGGATTAAAAGTGCACTTCGATCTGCACCTGCAAGGAAAATATACCATGGGAAAAAGCTGTTGGAAAAAGAAAGGCACAAACTGGGGTGTGAGAGGCAAACCCCGGCTTCATCTGCCTCCCCTCTCCTGTGTGCTGCTTTTTCATCCGTTTCAGTAATTAATGCCGCTTTGCTCTCTAACTTCACATTGAAACGGATGGAAACCTTCAAATGCATGAAAAACATTTTCTGCTGCGTATAAAGGGCATTTGGGAGAAAGCGCTCAGTGTCAAATATTTTTTTGCAATGGTAAAATAGCACAACTATTGAAACAGGAGTGCAGTTTGTGTGTGCACCTACTAGCCCGGGGGAGCCCTGCTCCCCTTGGCATGGCATCTGCCGGGCGAATCTTCTCCTTCGCCATTAGAGCTAGCTGTGCTCTCGGAGATGCAGGAGAGGCCTTGATTATAACAACACTCACAAGGGCATCAGATTATATAGCATATCACAGTCAGATTTGATCAAAAATAAATCTTTAGAGAAATATTTCCCTCTAGGACTACCTACGTCCACCCCCAAAAGTTTTCAAAATACTCCCACCTGACATATGGTGCAAGTGTAGCCAAGTCCAAAGGCACAATAATTGTTCCTCACCAGTCGTGTGGGGTTTTTTTTAGACTTGTTCATACGACTAGAAATTAAATTTTCCCTACTTCGGATCATTTTCCAGTTTTTACTTATCTGAATTGAAAAGTGACATTAGTTTATAGGAAAGTGTTTGGTATGGGAATTCCAGATAACACCTATGGGTTTCCAAAGGCTGGGCTCTAGGGCAGCAGACCCAACGCGAGAGCGTAGGAGGGTACAGCAGCAGGAACAGCAGTGGAAAAAGGAATGCAAGCAGTTGGTCTTCCCAACTGGAGAGGTTTTCAAATCTATATGCAAAAAGTGAAGAAGAAGAACAATTGGTGGAAGCGCCAGTTATCGCATGGTGTTTGCCACCAGCTAGGAGGAACGGAAAGGTTTAATTCCTACTGGAGCAGAGGCATGGGCTCTGCCGGCACGGCAGGTCCCCCTGGGCAGCCATGGCCAGGGGATAAACCAGCTCAGGGCTCTCAAGCCAAACCAGCCCCAGATTCAACACAGCTATTGAGAAACATCAGTTAATGCTCAGTCCCTAAATCCGCAATCTGCAGTCGGAACGAGGAAAAATTAAGCTGCAAACGTTCCCTTAGATAATTTCCTACCAAACACCTGTGCTTGCTTTCCCTGCAGGGCTCCGGAGGAGACGGGCTGGGCTGTGCAGCGTGCCCAGGGAAGCCCTAACCTCAGGTGTCACAGGAGACGTTTTGGCACCACAGCTGGTGCAGAGCTCAGAAACAGCTGGAGGAGGTGACCAAAAACCTGTCACACCACAAAAACTGTAGTGTATGTGCATCGGTCTGCTCGTACAAGTCTCTGTACCAACACGTGGCCACTTTCTTGAAGGACCTGCATGCTAACCGAAGAGCTGATGAACTTCAGAAACCCGCAGCATCATAAGCAGTATTAATCCTTTTTTAGAGCCATGTATAAAATGACGGATCAGTTATGCTGCTTGTGGAGCATAAATATCATTTATTAAGACAATCATGGTTAGTTCTTTGCAATTATTTTTTAATAGAAACATGAATCTCAGTTAAAGTCAGATTTATGCTCGGCTTTGCCTAACCCAGTGCCAGGATCTTTGATCTGGAATTATTTAGGAAGTGGAGAACTCTTCCTGGCATGGGGCATTCCTGCTTAAAATGTGCAATAAACAGCAAGGAGTAAGATCTCTAGGAGTTAAATCTTTTAGCATCCTCACTACACATCATGGACTTTGTTGAGCCATGAAGTTACGCTTTATAGCTGGCACACTCTGGAGGAAGCTCCTATACCCCAAACAAACTAGGTGGTTTTTTTTCACAAGGGAAAAAAAATTCTTCTAACTCAAGGAAATGAAAACAGTGTAAAGAGAGAAAACAACTCTTTAGCTTTATAATGCTGATTTATACTAATCTAAGTAGCTGTTATGATGAGCCTATCTGTGGGATTTCTGCCTTTCCTCCAATCTGTCACAAGATCAAGACATTCAGCATTACTTATTCAACCAAAAAAAAAAAAAAAAAAGTAGATCTGAGATGAGGTGTTTATTCCTGCAAACTGCTCCTCTGGTGTTGCTTAAGGAAAGCAGCAATGCAAACTGAATTGTATTGAACTCATACAATATATACAGTAAAGAAATAAATGTAAATTACTTACCCGGATTCTTCCCAAAGGCCTTTGCAGGTTGGGTTTTTTTTATAAAATAATCCGTTATTAAAGTGCATTTGTAGGTGCAACATACAATTATTCTAAAAGCATTCAGCAAAATGACTTAAAAGTTCAGGACAGAAACTGAATAAAAATATCTTTTCCAGTTTGAATGGTGAGGGAAACTGAGACAGTGATAACGTCACACTGGGAGCTCAATGGGATTGCTGGGGCGAACAGCACTTCCAGCGGGGACACACCTACCACCAACACCTTCAGCAATGAACAGTGAAGGCGTTCCTGAACCTCTCCCAGAGTCAAACCACCGGGAGAAGTTCCCACAAACTAACTGCTGCTGGCAGCCATCCCCATCACCTCCCCCATCGCCCGCCAGCCCTCGCCCTGCGGACCATCGGCCGCCCGAGGCTGCCAGCCCTCTGCGTGCTGCACACACCGGGCTTTTGCAAGAGCCTGGGGGAGTTATTGTGGGGGTTTCCCCCACACCTGTTTTTGGGGTTTTTTTCAGTAATTTCTGTCCCTTCTCCCCATCCTATCTTGCGCAAGAGACCCCACTCGGTTCTCTCCTAGAAAGGATTTCTATGTCAAGCTTGTCAAAACAGGCAGCGGCCCCAGTGAGGCAGTGGGGACCCCTGCGCCCATGGTCCCACCATCCTGCCCAGCCTCTTTAGCACTCACACAGCTCCTATTTTTAACAAAAACCTGGTTCACTTCTCTAATGAGACTCTTTCCGAGCGTGAAAAGGTAAATGCATATTAAAACTGAAGTTCATAGGAAAAGCTTTAGTTGGGACATGAAAAATAGGGACAACAAAGTATATGGGATACAGCTTCCTTCCCAAGAGATGTATGTGCCAGCTCGCACCGGATCGGCTTCAGAAATCCGTTTGCACATTAAAAGCAGCTGCAATCCTTTGAAATTTATAGGAGATTGAGAGAAAATAATTCTGAACAACACAGGTCCTTTGACATTAACAACATTATTTTTTAGATAAATTGAGTGTAGTTTTATTTATAAGCCCAAGCCTCCTGCAGCTCACAGCACTGCTCAAGGGGGAAGACAGACATCCTTCAGCTGGTGTAAACTGTCAGAGCTGGAATTTAAAGGAATTGGGACCATTTATGCTCAGTAAAGGTCTGCTCCGGAGTACTGCTCAGGACCGTATGAATCCCTTCTCTTTCAGGAGAAAGGCTGTCTGAATGTCACTCACATTGCCCTTTATTTTTATCCATTAGACAAACAAAATGAATGATCACATTTATGCCGCGGACAGAAAGCAGACCCCACAGGCTATGTGTTGTGAAAAGAACTCTTTCTACTGAGCAAGATAATGCTTGAAAAGGTGAATGAAAAGATTTTAGTAAAGAGGAAAATGTCCCTGTAGGACCCTTCCTAATTCTGAGCTCTTCAGTAACGTCAGCCTCGCTAATCCATACCTAGCTGTGAGTTCAAATGAAAAATTCATTAACTTTGTGTCCTTTAATTTATTAGGTGTAGCAACACTCCTCATCAGGGGAAGGGCTGAATGGAGGGGACAATCGAGGCGCTTTTATTCTCTTTGCAAATCTACAGGCTCACAAAGGGAGAGGACCAGTTTGTGAGAAATTACACTCGCCTAATTAGAAGAGCTGCTGTTTGCTCTCGCAGGCACGCTGAAGCCAACCAAAGGAAAAATGTAAAATCTGCCATGAAAGACCCGAAATGGCCATGGCTAAAACCACGCCAGGACCAGATGAACAGCAGAGGCACCTCAGTGGCTGTTCATCCCATAGTGGTACATAAAACGGAAACACATTAGGAACAGGAATAACAAAGTCTTTTATCTAGCAAATTAAAACTGAAATCCGAACTGCCTACATGGCAGCAGGACTAGATGCTGCTCTATATTCACTACACCAACTGCTAGATACCTCCTAAGCCCGTTTTATAGCATGTTGTAGCATAAAAATGCCTAGCAAACTGCCTGGGAATGCTGAGCTGGAGTGCGGGAAGCGAGTGCAAGGGACACAGAGGGTACTTTTTCTCTGGAGGCTGTCTTGCTCCAGAGGCTCAGGGACCACATCACAACCCCTCTCTACTCAGCTTCCACCGCTGAACCTGGGGATAACAAACCACTCCCGTCTTTTTCATCAGGCTGATAGAAGGATTCAGTTTTAGTCACAATAACACAATATTTTGTCCTTACATGACCCTCCCTGGTGTGTCTTCCCTCCCTCTTTGGAAAGGAATAAATAATTATCCCTCTTTTCTGCCAGGAAACACAGATAGCGAGTGGGGTGAAATGGACTGCAGCCAGGCCAGAGCCAGCAGCAGAGCCATGTCTCCAGCCTGCCAGTCCCAGGACCTATTAACATTAATGCTTAATTAGTGTTTACTTTTTCCAAGCAAAATGTAAACATGTATCTGCACCAGCCAATACCAGCTGTGATGGAAGAGTGATGTTATCCAAAAGCAATTTCCTCTCCTTTCAAAGGGGCATCTCCAGTGGGTAGGACCATAAAGCAGCATCTGAATCGCAGCACCTCGTATTGTGCACTTACAAAGCGCAGCAGCAGGGTCGTACCACCAGTTCCGAGGTAAGACCAGTGACTATTAAGACTGACAAGCAAGGCTAAGTAAAGTAGTAGGAAAATACAGAAAAACCCCACCAAACCCCCAAACAAAAAAAATTACACACACACACCCTCAACCCCTTTGAGGATGCTGCAGCAGTCATATATGATTTCAATTATGGAAATACAAACTGTCTTGATAGCCATATGGATATACTCTTTGAAGCTGCAAATTATTGATACCAAAATTAATTGTCCTTTGGAACAGCAGAAAACTCTGAACAGCTGTAAAAAATGTTCACAATGAAATCTGAGTCTAGTGGAGGTTAGTCTGGGTTTAAATTTTATTACAGATATTAAAATGAGGTTCAGCTGAGCCAGAAGTTCATAAAATCAGCTTGTTTCTCATGCCCATATCTTGCTTGCAAAAAATGATATGGATGCTCCAGCCCTCCACCCCTCAAAACTGATGCTCTCTTTACCCAAACACGTAGCATGTCCCTGTCACCAGCGGTACCTTCCCAAGGCTGGCTGACCAAGTGTCTCTTTCCTTGTGGTCCAAGTTCTCCCACTCCAGGGGTCATGTAGGCAAATGGTTCGAGGAGAAAGTCACACAGTGGAGGATTTTCTGCTATGATTACTGTAGAAATAAATCCACAATTATTCTCTGTCACAGATATTTCTAAACTCTCTGTCCCCTGGGTGTTAGGATAGCCATTGTTCTTTGTTTCTTGGGGATTGATACGCTGGGGAAAGAACAGCTCACACCTATCTATCATCAAGTGCTTTTTTAAATATCGAAAGTTAGGGAAGAGCTACGCTGCCTCCTGTATGCCCTAAACGTCAAAGACAAAGCAGTTCAGGCTCCCTTCTCCCTAGGGTGCTCCTGGAAGGAAGCTTATGGAGCCGTGGAAGGTGAGCACGTTTCTTGAGCCATGGAGCTGAAGCAAGCTGATTTTCCTGGAGGCGAGTGCACAGTCACCTCTGTCTCACTAGCCGCGTGCCATGCTGAAAATCAAACGTAAGTGTTGATTTTGCAGCCATAAACTGAGTCCCTCTGGGGTGGTGGAAAGCTATCACTAAGAATAACCAGAGCTGGTGCAAAAAAATTTACAACCGTTAACTATATGTAAATGGCCAGCAGTGCTTATATACAACATCTACACAAGGATAGGTGACAGGTATAAGGTGCTAATGCAGTTACTTAAAGGAGGCAGACTTAAAAAAAATGTATGACATGGAATCATCTCAGAGGTGAAAGACAACTATCCCGTGGTGTTACCTAAATGGTGCATAACCTAAAACTACAAGAACTAATCTGGTTACCTGGCAAGAACAAGAGGCCATTCAGGCTCAGGGGAGCACCACAGGGAAAGAGTTGGCAAGACATTACAAGCTAAACCAAGAATAGTAAATAATATAGTAATATCTTTAGACTGTCTTAAGTTATGGTAGAGTTCAAGTTTTGGTACTGTGACAAGGAGAAATGTCTGAAAGCAAAGGGCACCTGGGAACACAGACATTGTCACCAAGACTTGGTGATCAGTGGTAGTGACTTTTCTTTAAATGCAGTCACATACATATTTACTGTAGAGGAATTCCTCAGGCAATTATGAACATATTTGTGATCCAAGGGTCCCCAAACCAACCTGTGATCCCCCAAAGCAAGACACATGAGAGAATGAAGGTGCAGGGCCGTCCCCATAACAAGCGAGGTCAACGTTATCGAACACTTGTCTGCAGGAACCTGCCAGGCTTCTCAGTAAACCATAAGTCACAGGAATTGCTGTGAAAATATACAATGTATGATTTTTTAAGCTGCACCTATATTCTTATTTAAAAGCTTAAATTGGAATTAAGTTTTGAGATTGCCCTCCATGCAAGGCCGACTTCAGCACAGAGTGAGGTGTTACCCATCACTGAGGCACTAGGACAACAGGCTAGCCACACAAGATCGCAAGCCTCGGCAGAACACAAAAAAGGTAACTTAACCTAAAAGAATGAAACAATGGGCAAATGCTGTCATCTTACACAGGTGAGAAAAGCTTCTGAAAGCATACATAACCATAACGATGCTTCTGGGGGTGTATTGCTGCCTGCAGATCTCACCAGCTGATCGCGGGTGCGATGCCAGGCTTGCCTGACCCGACTTTCTCAAATATGATTTATTTCGCAGTGTCCCATGGCCCTGAAGTTAGGTGACATGAGCATTTCACAAAGCAGGTCTCACCTAGAGAAGCTGTACACCAGGCGGTTTGCAGATGACACCCGTGGGAGCAGCCCGGTAACCCGCGTACCGTCAGTGCCGTTAACTCACAATCCGTTGGAAATAACAGCTTCAAGTCACAGTAGGGTGGTGCAACGTGAAGCATTTATTTGCACGCCACATCAAGCTAGAAAGGTAGATTGTGAGTGAGGGCATAAAGGTTGAAAATTATTTATTATGAAACATAACTTTGCAAAGGCTTAGCCAGACACCTTTGATGTTTCTGAAGAGCACCATCTGAGCTCATTTTTGGACTAAAGTAGCTAGCTCAATGATATCTTCATTTCTTGAAGACAGTTGTTCAGTCTCCTTTCTATACTGTATGTTCCACATTAAGTCATTATCTATGCTGTTCACTCCATTAATTCTGCTAGTTTTATTAGCAAAGTTCTGCTGCCTGGTCCTGTAGCAGTGACAAGCATTTCTAAAAGCTAATCTGACAGATAATGACTCCATTAAGTGTTGAATACTAATTGGTTTACATCAGGGGCCTGAAATTAATTGATGTAAATAAATTAGCACCTGAGCATGCATCACCCCAGCTTTGGATTTTCCTAAATACCAATGATTTTTAAAGCTTGTATCTTCAGCAAAACGCAACGGAATATAAACAGACAGGATGAGTAATTAAAATGTGGCAACAAAATAAGGCTATCAAGATGAGCTTAACAAAGATTGTTTACCTATTGATGGAAAGGGTAGTGCCTGCCTGTACAGTCTGTTTACACTGTTCTGACTCGTACAAAAGATACTTTTCTGACAGATTCCCAGAGATATAATTATCATTACTATTAATAACAGTGACACTGACCCCCACACCATTACTAAGATTTAGAAAAGTTATGTGATACACAGGGAATGCGTACTATTAATCATAACAAACACCTGCCCCCCTTAAAAGGGAACCTTTCATTTATTATTTCAAGGAATTAATAAAACTTATTTAGTTTTTAAAGGATAAAACCTCACTATAGTGGAGATTTGTCATTGGAGTGACACAAATAATGACTAATTTCTAAAGCTTGGGAGAGCAAGAGTGTGCATGTGTAGTTTGGGCATGTCAAGAGCAAGCAGTCAATAGGTTATAAGACACCAACAAATACAGTCTATTTTTATATACAGATTTACTACTTTCACTTTCATCTTTATAACAAAAATAAAACGTAATATAAGGCAATAAAAACCTGAGAAGAATCTGCATGTCTTGGGAAAGCAGATATCATTTGGAGTGGTAAAGCAGATTCAGCCTAGGACAATATAGGATCATAGAATCATTTAAGTTGGAAAAGACCTGTAAGATCATCAAGTCCAACTGCAAGCCCAGCACACCCAGCCCACCACTGAACCGTATACCTGAGTGCCACATCAACGTGTCTTTTCAATACCTCCAGGGACGGTGACTCAACCACTTCCCCATGCAGCCTGTTCCAGTGCTTGTCAGCCCTTTTGGTGGAAAAAGTATAGGCGGTATGAGACAATGTATGGGCACACAGCTCATCACCATCAGAGAGCTCACCCGTATCACGGCAGGGGTGCTGGGAAGCTTTGGGAAAGCCACCAGGGATGATTGAAAGACACTCATTAACTTCAGCCTGCTTTAGATCAACTTTCTAATTACTCCCATTGATTTCAGATCGGATACACAGATTATTTTCACATGCACCAAGGAACATTTTGTTTTGACAGACTTATCATCACTGTGAAAACATTTAGTAACTTAAAGTTATCCTGCAAAGGACATGATCAAAATTTCTTGAGGCTGACATCATCTTCCTGAGGGAATTCAGAAACACAAGATTATCAGGAAGAAATTCGTTTAGAAAATTTGTAAAGGAACCTGCTGCAAGATCATGAGATATACAGAAGTTTCTTCTATGAAAAGTAATTTTTAGTATGGATTTCATTTTAGTGAATATTATAACAACTTCTGTGACACCTCCTCCCCAATCAAGATAATTTCAACCCCATGCTATTACTTTCCAGTATTTGACTAACAATGTTCCTGTGTGTGCACGTGTATATACATATACACACAAATATACGACATTTGCAATGCCAACGAGGAATGGAATTGTATAATGGTGTGGGTTGGAAGGGGCCTTAAAGACCGCCGAGCCCCAGCCCCCGCCAGGGGCAGGGACACCTCCCACCAGCCCAGGTTGCCCCCAGCCCCGTCCAGCCTGGCCCTGAGCACCCCCAGGGATGGGGCACCCACAGCTGCTCTGGGCAGCCTCTGCCAGCGCCGCCCTCACGGGGAAGAATTTCTTCCCAATATCTGCCCTAAGTCTGCCCTTGGTCAGCTTAGAGCCATTCCCCCCTGCCCTGTTGATACACACCCTTGTAAAAAGTCCCTCTCCATCTTCCTTGTCCCCTTTAGGTACTGGAAGGTGCTACAAAGTCTAGTATAAGGTCTAATTCCATGGAAGCACATGGAAGATGCTCTTACAGCTGCAGCGAGAGGCAGGGTCCTCCTCTCCCCTCCCACCTGGACACCTGTACCTTGCGAGGGCCCCGACCTCCAGCACCAGGGTCGAAGCAGGAGCCCAGCACTCAGTGCCTGCATGCTTGAAATGCTCCTCTGCAACGGCTGTTTTTATCTTTCCTGCTGTGCTTCTTTATTAATCCTCTTTGATCTGATGCCAAAGTGGCAAGTCATCGCTAACAAGCGGCCAGAGCTCCGTGCTGTGGTCATAAATAACAACACAAGTGTTCCTCGTCTCACCCCTTGCTCCTTTTGGTACCAGAATCGCGAGGGATTGTTCCTCCCATGTTTCAGCGAAGTTGTAGCTTCTGCATGGTGCATTTGTCGTCATCCCGACTCCAAAAAAATCTTGAAAAAAGATTTTTAGCTACTTTTCAGTCCCTGAACCACCACCAGTGATTTACCTCGATCAGCACAGAGTCCGATTCCAAGCAGAGGAAACTCTGCCCCATCCCTGAGCCCAGGTCCTCTGCTACACCAGCAACCTGCTTCTGGCAGTTACATCATCAAGCCATCAGGAGCAGGGATTTTGCTGGGACTGGCATCCCCCCCAGAGCAGCTGACAGACAAAAGCCTCCTATATATCCCTCACACACTACCAAAGCTGAACTGCAAGGAATAACAGAAAAACACTCACCTGGAAGGTAGCAGTAATAGAACCAGCCCTTTCTTGATACCCCAAGAGATACCTTATTTCAGAGCTATTAGCCATTTTTAGTAATAAAGGTAGGAGACAAAAGTATTAATAACTGTGAAGAGATATAGGAATGAGTAACCCCTTTGCCACTTACAATGATGCCAACTAAAATATAGCTCTGAGTGATTAAGCAGCTTTTAAACATTGCCTTAAGCTAAACAGTAAGTTGGAAGCATTTAGTAATATCATGTTTCCTGACAAAGGCTTCCTTTAAAAGCATTCACCCAAGAGCGGTGGAAAGCTGGGCAAAGTATTACCTCTCGGATAACAGCAGCCGACTTCCATCAGATTCTAGTAGATCTATCCATTCAGATACAGGGCCAAACCCAGCTGACACCATTTCAAGTTTTCCACTTTTACCAAAGAAGCAGAGACCCCTGACTCTAAAGCAACATCCTCGCAGTCGGCAGAAGGCAGCTGCTGCATGGGTGCGGGGAGGGTTAGTTGTGTTCCATCCTCCCCTCCATCTTCCAAACATTTTTAGAGCATCTTCCCTCTAACCTCACTGGTGCAATGACTTTGATTCAGCCACCACCAGTACAATGCTGGAAAGTCATCAGGAGTTAACAAGTGAAAATTAATTGCAGGAATAAAACTTCCATGAGTTTTTCTTAACATCAGTATTTAAGTATAATGGATATTTATTAGGCAGTGTAATGGACAGCTGAGCTTAAAGGGTGCAGTTTTCTAGTAGTCACCATACATATGCTTAATGAGAATTCAAAAGACATAATGAATTAGGATTCCCCTGTTGGGCACTGAGTATTTCTTCATTAAATTCTAATGAACTGGGAAAAGTATCAGGTTTGCTCATGCAGTGTATTTTTCCCTTTTTTTATGGTTATGTTTAGATGCATTTAGTTAATCCTCATCATCCTTATGACAAAGAAATGCTGAAAAAACATGTTTGTTATGAATGCAAGGAATACAAATATGTAAAGACAGAAAAGTCAGCAGCACAAATTATGTGAAATAGCAGCTGAGGAATTTTTGCTGTACTGTACAGAAACCATATTGCCCAGAAGAGCCATTTGTTTTTTCTCTTCAGAAATTATAGGATGAGATGAAATCTCATTTAGCAATAAGATTATGGCAAATGATGATGTGATCTCACTTGATTACCACCTTTAGAAAAGAAAGGACTAATTCCTGCAAACAGACTCAGCATGCAGCAGCAGCCTCTCCCCATCCCTAAATGAGAGGGGTCAATGCAGATCAATCCCAACCGCTTGTCACAGAACCCAAAACAGCACAGGAGAAACACCTGGCTCACTGAGTAACTATTTCAAGTGGGACCACGATGCCACCTGAGTAGCGTCCCAGGACAGGAGAGGTGGCTGTGCCTTGGACACCTGCACCAGGCAGCCCCAGCTAGATAAACCCCAGGAGTGAGGGGTATCTCTGTGTTTGGGGGCTTTTCTACAGGGCATCAAGCAGTAGAGGGCAAAGGAGCTCCTGTGGCTTTGGGAACAGGTATCTCTACAGTCCGAGTTACTACAAGTAATTTCCTGTAATACATGGTTATTATAAAGAGTAAGCAAGCATTAAAAAAAAAAATAAATCCGTTGGCCTTGAATCAAAAAATATTTTCAAAAGGGCAATAAGAGAGTGAGAGGGTTTGAAAAAGCATGAAAGTAGCTGCATGGCTTTGCCGTACTTCTTCCAGATTTATGACAAAGTAGAAACTAATTTGCAAACCATTTGTTGTCACTATGCCCTGCATTTTGGGCAATGCCGCACCACCGGGTTCCCCTTGCAAATGCCGCAAAGCTGCCCTCAGCCACGCTCCTCCGTGGTGGCAGCCGCAACCAGCTCCAATGACAGCGAGTCACCTCGCTGGGGAACGAGCCAGATCCCGCTGCGGGGACACTGCCCGTGCAGACCCCGACACCCCAGCATGTCCCCTTAGTCGCTGCCTCCCACATCGAAATCCAGGGGATTATAACATTTCATCTCCTCACTGGCTGTTGGCAAGACAAGCAAAGCAATTAGGCTGTTATGGCAATTTTATGGTGCTTATAAAATTCATTAGTGCCCCATTAATTAAATTTAGTCATTAATAATAATAATAATAATATCTTTTCTTCTAACTCCTGCTCTACTCAGGCTCTATTTGCTGGTCTTTTCTGTTTGTTTTTTTCCTCCCTTGCTTTGCTTTGCTTCCCCGGACAGACCCAGCCCAACTTTGCTCTCCAGCCATAGGAGGCCCCGGAGGGGGCAGCCCGCTTTCCTGGCGCCGCTTTGCTATTCGGGATGAGCCCGGAGCTGCAAAGCCACGGTCCGACCGAGCCCCACAATGGCCCAAAAGAGCAGCACTGGGCTGCAGAGCAGGCGTAGGCTTCACTGGGAGAAGCCTTCCATAAACTGGTAGTTTTGGTCAAGGGACAAGTTCTCTTTTTCCTGGGATACCTCTTTTCTAAAAACAGAGGATGCAGCTAAAGCCTGGTGATGTGGAATCTTCCCAAAAAGGTGATTCCTGGAGGACAGCATCGTTCAGCGGTTAGAAACCAGCACACTTGATCTTGGTGGACATCAGCCAGGGAGGTTTTTTGTTTGCTTGTTTGTTTTTTAACTCCACATTGGGAATAATCTCTGAGAGACAGTTTCATAATATTTTACATTAATTTAAGACCGAAGTGTATTTTATTTGTACACTTGCCAGGATTTTGAAGTCTCCCTCCCAGGCTCCTGTCCTCTTTTAAAATGTCTCCAGAGACTCCTTTGATGCTCCTAGCATGAGAGATCCCACCACCCCACAACGCAAGAGATTGTCTGAATTGGAAACTTTCCCAGAACAAGTTTGCTGGTTAAAGGGCTCTATTTGTGATGAAATACGGCTCAGTACTCTCAAACTGTTGTCTCAGGCAATGTTAACTAGTACTGCACTTGACGTGTTCCTCTCTCTTGTAAGAGAAACCAAAAGATTTTGTTATTGTCAATAAAATTCCTACTGAGGCTCAGCGTGGCTTTGCCTGTTTTGTCCTAGGTTTTCACTCAGTTTTACAGCCCCATATTTAAGGCCAGACAGTGCCGTGGATGTGTCCTGCATGAGCACGAACCGCACACCTGGTGATGCACTGCCTGGCTCCGGGGCATCTCCTGCCACGCGGGTCCTGCCCTGCACTGGCCAGAAGAGGACACGAACAGAAAGGGAAGCAGCAGCAGCACTGTTACACTGTCAGCAAAAATATGCGGGCACAGAGTTACACCAGCGCTGCTGCTCCTGTGTCACACTGTAGGACCAGCAATGCCCCTTCTCCCTGGAGCTTGGGGTCAACCCCTGTGCCCAGACCAGGGTGAACGCCTGAACCCCTACACACTCCCAGTGCTCCCACCCAGCAGCACTGGCCACACCACAGTGTGGGGGACAGCGGCCACCCTCACCTCTCTGTACAGAGCCTTCTGTAAGCAAGCAGCGTGGCAGGAACAGGCAGCGGCGTGCACTGGCGGTGCTGGGATGCACAGTGTAGAGGTGCACTGGTGCTGCTGGGGTGCATGCGTAGGAGTGCAGTGGCGGTGCTGGGGTGCACAATGTAGGGGCGCACTGGCTGCGCCGGGGTAAACAATGTAGGGGTGCAGCAGCGGTGCTGAGGTGCAGAGGGCGGGGGTGCAGCAGTGGCAGCAGCAGCGGGGTGCCGCGCACAGGGGCGCAGCACCAGCAGCACCGGCAGCACCAGCGGCGGCGGCAGGCGCAGGGCCGGTGGAGCATCGCCACCTAGAGCACGGCGCGCAGCACTGCACAGCCGCGGCCGGCCCCGCTCCCCCCCGCGATGCCTTTGCTCCCTGCCTGGCCACGGGCGAAAGGAACAGAATGATTTTAAACCTGCTCGGGGCAGGCGTGGGGCGGCGTGCACAGACCTGGGGCAGGTCCTCAGCTGCACCTGGCATTATTTTGGTTGGGCTGTGAGTTTTATAATTCACTCCTTGCTCAGAGAAAACTTTGAAAAACCTTGGAAACCGGACTTAGTTTTTACTTATTTGAACCTAAATGATCAAATGTGTTTGAATAGTTCAGACAGGCCTGTTGGCCACCACACTGGGGCATTTGCTATAAACTCAGACCATATCCCTCATGCCATAAACTCAGACCACATCCCTTCAGCACTAATTTCTATTGAATGATATAATCCATTTTGTTTACTGCTCACCAAAGTGTTGTGCAGAGCAACACCGAACCCCGCCGGGATTTGCTCCAGGCTCTGAGAACCTCCAGATTCACTTTTCTACAAGCCCTTACCACCAAATGAGTCAATTATCAATTTGTTTTGGAAGTGTATTGCCTGGGTCTGAGGTGCTACATGTTACCTGTGCTGCAGCCATTGTGTCACTGCAGCCAATGAACTCAAAGTGACCACATATTGCGGCAGGGAAAAAGCATAAATTCAAACATTAAAGCATACTAGTTGATACAATCGTGTTAAAAAATAACATTTGGACCCTATTATAATATAATTCAATATTGTTGTTGGTAACATTTGATAAATGGCCGTTATATGTCATTTTAAGGGTGAGTTAAGGGACCGCAAGGCTGTTAAAGCATTAAAGCACCTGAGCGTTGCTGCGTACCAACAGAGTCATCCTTCCGACTGAAGTCATTCTAATATAGTGCATTGTTAACTCAAAAAATCATTTGTCTTTTCAAGTGATGATCTTTCTTTTCTATTAAAGTCTTTGTTGTTTCTAACTTACTTTCTTTGTACTTAAAAAAAGCTTAAAGCTTCTTTGTACTTAAATAAGAGACAAAACCTGCCCGGGGGTTATTGCCTGCACGTTTGGCTCTGTTAGGTGACTGATAATATTTGTACCTATCGCTCACACATGTTAGGACTTTACAGCTCTAGGTCACTTGAGAAATAGAATTTTAAGAGCCCAAAGAGAGGTGGGTTAGGCTAGCTTTCCCCTGTGCTGGTGCAGTTGCTCAGCACCAAATGCGCTGGGAAGTTCATCAAAGGGAGCACCTGGCCCACCGCTGGCACCGCGTCCTGGGGCCAGCCCCGGTGCCACCACCCTTACACCCTGTGCCAGGGACCGCCGAGACAGGCTTACCTTACAGGAATGCCCCAGCTGCAATCACCTGCATCCTTCATTTTGCAGTACTGGATTGCACCAAAGGCAGTAATACAATAAGCCTTCACTGTTACAGTAGAAAAATTAAATTTGCTGTTATTATGCCTTCATGCAAATCCTCGCAGAAGAGTTAGCTTCTATTTGCGTTAAGCAACTTCATATTGCATTGGTTAATACCAATGTCTTTAGAGGTCATCAAACTCAACAGTTAAAAAAATTAATCTGAGAATTTACAGCAGTTAAATACAGCTAAATAATTAATGATGAGGAAATTGAACTTCCCATTGAGATTGGATTAGGAGCCAATGTGGGACACTACTGCTGTAGAGCATGTTTCCCTGGGGAACCTCCCAGCAAAAATCAGCCTCTTTATTGCTTTCCATATCACTAATAAAATATGAAAGGAGAGAATACAATAATATTTTCACATCATATTAATGACCTTCAAAATGCAATCAGACTAGCAGCTCTCGCTGAGCAATTTGCTAACACAATATAAACCTGTTAATTCGATATGAAGGTCACTAAGACAGTATAAAAATTAGTGTAATGACAGCAACTAACCCAGGCCTTTCAGCAACAAGAACAGTTAACTCGCAACTTCATTTTTGCAACCCATACCTCACATGCATGTGTCAGGCATGATACCAAGGAGAAGCCACGTGGAGTCGTTCAGCTCCGAGGGCTTCCCCGCCGCCTGCTTTGCACTGCCTTTGCCGTTGCTGGCTCAAACCTGGCACGGGAAGGGGCACCTCAACCCTGGACGCCTGCTAGCTCAGTGCAGGGAGTAAAGACAGAATGAAAAAGGGAGGAGCAAATGCAAAATTTGAGATGACAATTTAAAAGAAAAAAAACAGAATAAAAGGAAGGAGGGAATACAAAGAAAGGCAGCGAAGCACTTTCAGAGCTATTTTGCAAACCCGCCGAGCTGGGAAGCAGGACATCAGCTGACATGCAAGTGTAGAGATCACTGAGCCACAATGGAAGGAAAAGGCAGCACAGCAAGGAGCCAGGAGCCAAGGGCTCCCCTTTGGTTTAGCATGGCAAGGTGCTGCTAGATGCCAGGCAAGTCCTTCACAGGCTTTTAGCTCACATTTCTCCTTCTGCAGAACTGGGAAAATACTTGTAAGAGGCCCTGCCACGCTGACCGGGTGCCTCGAGCTCCTTGGAGGGACGTGGCTGTAGCAATGACAAGTAACTTACTAAAAGAGGAGGTGGAGATCTCCAAAAGTCTCGTTATTGAGAAAAGCTTTGGTTCAAGGGGGGTTATGGGAAAGAAAAGAACAATGGTATTGTTAATGGAACTATGTATTTAACAAATTAAATATTTCTAAGTTACATAAATAATTTTCATCCTGGGTAAACCAGACATGTTTAGAATCTAGTTTTGGTAGTTTAAAAGTAAGAATGTCCAACAAAAGTTCTGAACAACTTTTCAATCAAGGATTTTAAAATAATTTTTAAAATATAACCCACTCCACTTTTTAAACCCTACTCTGAAGTGGGATAACTTTGCTTTTCACCATGTAATCAACGTTGCTGAAGTACTAGAGAGCATGGGAAGCACTGAGCATCTTAAAGTCATTCTTCTAAGGTCTGCTTAAGTAGATCCAGCTAGAAGAGAAGCTCTGCCCTTGATCCACTGTAACCTGTGAGGCTAAGGCCTCCTTTTTCAAGTCTGCCCATTCGGTCTCACACTAAAGGCTGCGGGTGGAGGAGCACAAACTCCAGGCATCTTTCTGAAGTTTCAGCATTAACATCCAGGCTTTCACTGCCACCACTGGTGAAAGATAGCCACAGCCCAGAGGAGGGCTGGAGAGGGTCAGACTGATGTCCTGCTGAGCCCCAAAACATTCCCTTGTGGGCCCTGGGGAGGAACACAGGAGGGGGACAATCACACAAGACTCCTTTTCCAAACTCTCCAAACCTCCTTTCCTCCCTGGAGCCCACCTACATTTCACCATACACAACACGCTACAACAAAGCTATCTGCAGTTTAACAAGTTGCTTCATGACGAGTCATCTCATTTTATCAACTTTGGACATTCTAGTTTCATTTGATGCCTTCTCAGGGCACTGACTCTACAAGGGACCTTCAGAGTTATTCTTTCCTCATCAGAGTTTGTCTAGTTATACCAACACCACCATGACAAAGTGAGGATCTGATTGAAATAAATGGAAAAGTCCCTGCGAAATCTCTTCTGAACAGGTCAGACTGTGGCTTTGTTTCCATAAACAGAGCTTCGCTACAGGTGCTTTAGCATTCTGAGTGGCAAATACAGCGGGGAGACGCGGGTGGGAAGGCATTCTTCAGCTGCACAGCGTGCTCGGGGGTTATCTCCTCCTGGAGACTCATTTTGCTGTCTGAGTCAAAGCCCCTTTATATCTATTTTAGACAGGAATTGATTGGTATTTAATTAACCTATACTTTATGCCACAGTCAATCTTTAATTAAATGCATCCTTAAGCATAGAATTTAGAGTGTTACCAGAATGACTTTAAGTGCAGAAAGCGTTTTTATGTTTTCCTCATAAATGAGGAACAAGGAATGAAGCAAATAGCTGTTTGAAAGGAGTCTCCTCAGCCAAACACAAAACTGTTTGCAGGAGCCATCCACCTGCAGGAGGAGACCTCCGAGCATCTCGCCTCGGGTGTGGGGATTTGCGGAGGGTGAACCTAAAGCCATTGCAAGGCTTTGAAGGAAGGAGACCCTTCAGCTCCCCCAAGCTCTTTGAAGCCTCAAAGCCTTGTGTGGCCTTTGGAAAACAAACTCCAGAAAAAAAAAAAAAAAAAATTATTACAAAAGACTTTCTAATGTAAACTGTGGTAATTAATTTTAATATCTTAAGTAGCAAAACATTGTTTAAATAAGAATACCTAGCAATGAAAAGAACATCTTCATTATTTTACAGTGTGCAACAAAAACCTCTTTCCATGCAAGCCTGCATCTGCTTTCTTTGCAAAATTCTGAGCCTTCTTATGCAAAAATGCTGAACACAACAAAGTTTAGTGTCAGCTTATTTTCCATTGCCTTGTAATACTCATGCTCCTCTGTTTACCTTTACTCCCTAAATACATGCAAGCGTAGTATTTGTTACAAATGTAAACATGCAATGACCTGTCCATACCTTTACCTTCCTGAACATCCGTCCATCCCTTGCTGCAGCTTAGCTCTGTCTCCCAGCAGCATCCACCCCCATGACATCTCACTTGGAGCATCACGCTGAGCACCAGCACCGCAGACAGGAGAAAGCAGCTCAGCTCTTCAAAGCTGGAGAACATCATGTGCTGCAGGGGACAGCTGGCACAGGTGGTATCTGCTCAGCGTCTTCTTGGCAAGCTGGGAAGACGCCTGCATATAATAGTCTCCTCTGGTAACCGACTCCAGTTTTCTTCTAATGCTATAGCAAGATGACACCCAGATGCTTTGGCTCTCTAAGATGGTACCAGGAGCAGCAGCAGTCTGGCAGCTCTTGGGATTGCGTCACAAACCTCCTGTGCCGGCTTGGTTCTCCAAATGGTCCCATTCTTATTGTGCTGGGAGGAATATCTTTTCCATTGAAGACCAGAAGAGCCAGCTAGCCTGGGCTGTGAAGTCACCATGCTCCCATCCGGGAAAGCCACTGTGTGCTGGAGTGGAGCCCGAGTCCTTCCTGGGGAGGAGGTGCTGGTGCCTTGGGGAAGAGCTCCCACCTCTGTCCCTGCATGTGGAGGAGGAGCGTGGAGCTGCCAGAGCTTCTGTCCCCTCGTCCTCTCTCCCTGCCCAAAATCTGATGTTTCCCTGCAAGAGCCTGTTGATTCCTACAGACGGAGGTTCAGATGCTGATGGGCTCAGGTATATTTGTGCCCAGACTTCCTACCTCCAGTTTTTCTTAACCGCAACCAATTTGTCTGTTCCCATTTAAAAGAAACAAGTTTGTGAGCAAAGTAACCCTGTTCCCTCCCCAAAGCAATGATTCTATAGTTACCACTGAACGCCCGCAACTGACTATTTTCACACTGATAACCTGCTGGCTATCCGTCAGTAACGAGGCATGGCAGGCTGCTGCGAGGCTACAGCCGTGGGCTAGCCCAGGGGGCAGGAGGCTGCAGAAGGAGCCCCCGTGTCTGGTTGGGGTCCCAACCCCAGCAGCCCCCAAAGCTGCTTCCCCAACCTGCAGGGACCACAAAGGCAGTCCCTTATGTACTCAGCTCTCGGTAAGTGAGGGAGGCGCTCATCCCACAGCATCCCACCACCTGACCACGACAGGGCATGAGTTGTCAGAGGATTAAAGTGATGAAGATGATCTGGAAAATTCATTCTGTGTGTGAAAACAATGGTAATCAATTTTAATAAATTTTGAACAAGTGATCAAATGAATGATTTACAGACTTACAGATTTACAGATTTACAGGGCAAGCAGACAGGGACAAAAACAGGATAGAGAATACAGGAAAAGCCATTATTTAAATCTATGTTGTTAATAAAATTTACAGTTATTCAGATGCAGTCATTTTCCAAATCTCGTTTACTTTTCAGCATGAATGTTGCTCATTGCACTGTACAATGAAAATAAATGAGCTAATCTGCTCTGTGATGCAGTGATGGGGTCCAAGGTTTCAAGGATTATCATTTAAATATTTCTTCCCCTACAGCTTTTGTTTTGTGAATATAATCACCTCTTAAAATAAATTACATCTAAAGACAAATGTTTGCAACTATATCTGGGCTACATCTGACCACCTAATTTAGGGAGTTTGACATTAGAAGAAAAGCTGCCACTAGTCTACACATAAGTAACTATTTTTTGCATGTCTGACCTGCATCGGTTGGGCCAAGCCCGTCCAGAGCTGATGCTGTGAACACTTCGGTGGTGCAGCCAGGAGGGGAGAGGAAAGGGGTTGTGGTGGGAGGCAGCTGGGAAGTTTTGGTCACATCCAGCTGCACCCCAGCTCTCTGGGGAACCCAGCCAGGCTGTTCACTCCCCCTGAGGCTCATCTGTTTGATGCATCACAGTGCTCTGTCAGCAAAGAGGAGTGTTAATTTTTTAAAGAACTTTAAACACATAAACAAAAATACCTGCCTCTCCCCGCAAAAAACACCCCAACCCCAAACAAAAAGCGCTTCACCCAACAACCAGACCTGAAGAAACATGACCTGTATGTACAAAAAAGTAGATGATGGAAGAGACCTATTACTTGTCATAACCATCACTGGATCAGTCTTGGTAAACTGCTGTATCGAGGCTCAAAATGTCACTTCAAAATGAAGCATCACGTTTTTTTCAGTTAAAGGAAGTGTCAAAGTATTAAAGGAAGTGTCAAAGTATGTCTGTCTTTTTCTTTAATTTTTTGCCCCATGTGGAGCATAAAATAATTTACCGCCTTTAATGTAAATAACTCATTCAACCTAAAAGTTTTCCATCTCTGAGGCAAAGATGCAATAAAACCCACACCAGGTACCTGCCTGCAGAACAGTGCATCTGCTAGCTCAGGGCTTCCTGCCCTGCTCAGCTGGTGCTCACAGGGTCCGACATGAACATGGCTCATACAGGTGTTAAAGCCCTTTTGCTCTAGAGAATATCTAGGAATTGGCTGACGTAGATCTCTAAAAACCCAGAAAAGTGAAGTACGATGTCATGAAAACAATGCTTTCTTGTTTAACAATGCAATAACATTGCACGTGCCAATTACGGTGAGCTTGGTTTCAAGGCTGCTCACAGGACTACGTCTGTTGGCCAAGGAGCAACATCTGCACATGGTGGAGATTCCAGAAGAGTAAGTAACAGCAAGAAATAGTTTCCCTTACTCTATGAAGAGTCCTTAGAGTTCAAAGTTTTTACTTGGGAAATTAAAATTTGCTTTTTATGCCACCTAAAGAAAGAAAATAGGTATATTCACATGCTGTGTTTATAGTTTCAAGAAATCACCTATAACAGAAAGTAAACAATTTATATTTACATACAGCATTATTACTATACTTCCCTTAGCAAAGGAGGGGAATGGAGGCTTCTCTCCCTGTTTATTAAAGGCCAAGACCCTGCTAATGGGCTTTAGCCAGGTTCAAAAAAAATATTTTCAGTATGTCATTAACTTACAGAAGGAAATGCAAAAAAATGTCAGGAGAAATCAGATTTGTTTTCTAAGGCTGTGTGTGTATCAGCTGGGACCTTGCTACTGTTTCATTAAAGAAACTGAAGTACAAGAAAGTTTTCAACAAACTTACTAAAAAACCTCAAAAAACAACCATAAGGCTTTTGAGCCCAAGAGCTAAGTTAAAGTCCATTTTCCCCCTCAGGTATGTTGAAGAAATTTAATAAATGTTCCAAGAAGATGAAATCCTGGATGAAGATGTAATGGAAGATAAAAGCACAAAGAAGGAACCAGACCTCTTACAAGCTAGCAGTAATTCCCCTCACAAAGCCAAGAGTGATTCCTCTGAAGATCTAACCACGGAACAGGCAATGAAAGAAAAAAATAATCATTAACATACTAAAACTAATTTATGATAGTCTGACGAAACATGTAAGAAAAAGAACCATGACATTCTTAGAAACCAGACCCCTTCTGTTGCAAATCTCCCTGTGAAATTAGTAATGGTTTGGACCGTGTGAGACAGAACATGTTCTGCAGACATGGTTTATAAAGGCCTTCGGCCCTTCACCGAGTGACTGTAAACTCACCTTAGGCCCTTCACCAAGTTACTGCATAAACTTACCTTAGGGCCTTCACCAAGTTCAATCAGATTTCATAAAATCGTCTGTATAAAATAGCACCTCCTACCTCCATTTTCTTAAACCCTCTATTTTTTACAATTACTTGATACACAACAAATCTCAGCAACCTCTCCTACTGGGCTGCGATACTTTGGGACACTGATCAAATGTCACCACAATTAAAGCAGAAGCCGTTGAGTTTACTTTGGCAGCGGTTTATATAAACTGGGGCTTTTTCCACAACAATGACTTCAGCTTTCCATTTTCAGTTTCTCCGGATGTTTTAAATCTGTTCTCCACAATGCCGCATTAAAACCTGACTAATAAGTAACATTTGTAATATGTCTCTCAAACCAAGACATATTTTATAAAACGACAGTCAAGACATGATGGTAAAAGCAGCATAGAGATGTCCTCGTTTGGAACTGTTGCTCTTTTCTGGACCTAGATTCAGTTTTGGAGAAGGTACCAAAGACTCTAATCAAGACCAGCCTCCTTTTTCCAAAACCTGCACATCCCAAGACATCAACAAGACATTGTCCCCTTCCCACTAATGCGCAAGCAGTTGACATAGACCTTGTGAGCTTGTGTAGAGGAACAGTATTTTTGTTCATTTGTTTTGTTTTCCTCTACAGCTGACCAGGGCCTGCATTGCACTGGAGAGCAGTCAATGAAAGGACTTTAAGTAAAATCTAAGCAAAAATAAAATTACAGATCACCATGGAGGAGGTAATCTTTTCAGAAAACTTGTCTCCATTCACAGCTCTGAAATAACCACTGAAAACCTACCCTGGAAAAATCACTAATGGAAATCCAGGTCTTCTGCTCTAATACAAGTAACACCAAAGACAGGTCTGTAACACAAGTGACACTGTGTAAGACAACGTAGTTCAATGTAAATACATAAAAATAATTATTCTCTTTTTCTGTAAGGTACTTGACATTGAACATGTTCCTTGTCCTAAAGAGAAATGTCTCAACCAACAAGAAATTGTATTTGATTGTTTGGAAGAAAAGAAAAGAAAAAAAAAAAAAGAGAGAGAAAGAGGCAGAGAAAATTGTACTGGAAATTCTGAAGATGTTTAAAAGGTCAATAAAGGTGGTAAAGGAGTCAGGGGAGGAGGGGTAGGCAGGTGGCCATTTCCACCGCATCCAACACACAGACTCAGGGTGCTGCTGAAATTCTCTCCCTACCAGCAGACAGCTGAGTTTTTGATCCACGAGTCTCATCAGGCTCATCACCATCTCAGACTTATTTAGAGTGTGTGCTTTTGTCACTGCAGTAAACGTTTTGCAACTGTCAAATACCTGATCGCTAATGGTGAAAAGAGACCAATTAAAAATTGTCTTGAGGCACATCTCTCAGAGGTCACCATCCTCTTTAAATGAAAATAGTGTACTAAGCACCTCCTGGATACCACTGCAGTCCCATAATATGCATTCATTTCTGGTTACGCTTTACAATTTTCTTTGTATAACAGAAGGAAAATAACCACTTGAATTTTAAACTCAGAACGGCTCAAGTTTCAATATTGTATTATAACCTACAATAGACTTCTTTTTTTTCCTCCCCAGAATCAAAGATCTCTCTAGGTGATGAAATAGGAGACGAGGAAGAAAAAGTGGGGGTCCTGAAAAATGCCAGCAAGACCAATACTGCACAAAAACATTTGATGCACATTGGAGGGATGTTCTTCACGAGTGAAGAAATACGATTTGATCAAGTGTAATAGGCTCACAGGCTGAGCAGCAACAGCAAGGACAACTTTGCCCTGCTCTGTTTCACTGCTGCTCTCTCCCAGAAAACCCACCCACTGGAAAACTCTGATCAGACACCATTTAATCCGAAGAGTCTGAATAAATGGAACGATCTTTGTGAAGGATTTGGTGATGCGATGGGCATCAAACGATGATCATATAAGATTTTGTATAAGGTACGTAAGATTTGGCTGCAACCCCTGACAAAGAGCAGGTAACCAACAGGTAATCTCATCCAGTTTGATATTTATTGGGAAGACGTGGCTCCTGCCTGCATGGATTAGAGCTATCTGACTAACAGAAGCTCTAGTTTGTGCTCAGCATGTGGACAAAAGCCTAGTAAGGCAAAATATCAAAAGTAGTAAGATAAAGGTTTTGAAAGGAGATATGGTTGAGAGAAACTTGCCAAGACAAGCCTCACTTGTACCTGTGTTGAAATCTTCCCCCACTCTCCCCCCAGATGGCTTTCAGGTCAGGGTCCCTCCATGACCCTCAGTGGGTTTCCAGACACAGTACCCACTTCATGTTGCTCAGTATTCCAGTCTATGAATAACATTACTCTTACCAAAAGTTTCAAAAAAATGTTATATTCCTTTACTCTTATGATTTGCATGCAAGGAAGCAGAAGCTGCTCATTTTTTCCCCTATCTACTATTAATTTCAACCTGATAGCATGCGCTAAGGGGAAGATTGCTTTTTCCTCATAAAAGCCAGCTCAACACTTCTTGTTTACCCAAGCACTGAGACAGGGTCTTCTGTAGCTGCCCCTTCCAGGGACAAGCAAATCCAACCAGGCATGAGAATGTGAATAAAACCCCCACTCTGTTCACATCACATCCTATTTTCAAACGGCATAAAGATGGCTCAACTAATTTTCCTCCAAATGCTGCCTTACGTAAAGGTCAAGAGTCACCGCACAGGTTTTGAGTCATTATTTGCCAACTCACCAATATCGATGTGATGATTTAGGAGGAAGTAACATTATGGATCATTTACACGAGTAAATGATGTTCTCGCTTACAAACCAACAAGGCAATTTCTAACTAGACCTAAGTAATTTCTGGGAGAAAAAACCCCGAAGAATTTAAAAACCCACACATTATCTCACACAGAAAAGAACCTCCTCTATATGGCAGTGTATTTCCTCCATTTTCATACAGATTTCTTAAAAAGACATTTCTCAGACATCCCATGGGCAATTGTTTAATGCTTTCCCCGGCTGCAGCCTTGCATACAAATCAACCAGCCCCAGCGCGCAGTACGCCTGAGCAGACCTGCTTGGTATGCCTGACAGCAGCAGGATTTTAGCACCACGCCAAGTCTAGTATGAATCCAACTAATGCCCACCTCTCCTTCATTTCTATCAATAATCCACAAATTAATGGGTAGAAACTTAAAGACTGGCATCAGATCACGGTCAAGCAAGATAACTATCTTCTCACATCATCCATATTGATGTAATATGGAGAAATCAATTTTGTAGACTAATCTTGCCATATTAACAAAATACTGTATTATGGAAGAACTTATTTTAATGCAGTTTTGAACTTAAATTTCTCCTCTGCTCGTGAAAGATTCGCCTCCCCCTGGTTCGCAGCATTTCAATAGCTGAGATGCCACATGCAGCATCCGTGTGGCAAACGGCAGATGCAGAAACCACACCAGATCCCTAGCAGGATTCCTGCTCTCCTTATGATGTGATCTGCTGGGGCAGCAATGCAGATGTCATCCATGGGAGGAGAGTAAGTGCTCACAGACACTGTGTGAGGAAACGTGTCTGACTGGGAAGAGCGTAGTAGTGTTGCAACAGCTTATGATGTGTGGTTTTGAGATGCTGTCCTGCTTTACAATAAAAAAAGAAAGGGGGGGGGGCACAGAAAAAAGAGTTTTGGACAAAACAGCAATTACTGAGTACTGCAGATGATGACAAGCAGGAATCTTGCTTACTGAAATATATGCTACACACTAACTTTAGCCCACAGTTCAATTTATGCTGACACCTTTTTACCCCCTTTATGTGTCAAGAATGGGGAAGGAAGGTGCAATAAGCCAAAAGGGTAATTCCCAGCCCAAGTAACTATGGCTGCAGGAGGAAGAATCACCAGATTTTGAGCAGCCTAAGGTCACAAATAATCAGAAGTAGACTACTAGGTATTTCTGTTTTGCACTAACCCCAGAGTTTCATGTGACCAAAACCAAGTGACAATGCTCACCAGCCAAGATCCAGGATGTCCGTTAGCGAAGAAACATCTTTGGGGCTGGGGGCCACGTGTTTTGGTTCAGTTGGGTCCTGGGGATTTTTCCTCTGCAGACTAGTGCATATCAGAACCCATATTGGAGGCCACCAAACCAAGTTCTCACATAAAGAAATTTTCACGCTGTTTTTCTCCCGGTATTAAAAGTATATTTGTCTTACCTCTAAAAAACTAATCATACATGAAGCTGACCTCACCTAATCAAAATTAAGAAAAAGTGCATTTATAAATATCCCAAAATCTCAGACACCCCAACTGACTTCCATATTTTATTGTAAAGGGAAAAGAAACTTGTGTGTCCTGGCTGATCTGTGCCAAAATCCAGCCTTGCTGTAGCTCCATATTGAGGATTTTTTCCTAGGAAAGCATCTCAAGTACAACCATTTCTTTTCAAAGCGTTGACAAACATTTCTATGGCTCCTGACTTACAGCGGTGGAAGGTCACCAGCTCAGTTCACACTATTCGGGTCTCTTTTCCACAGACGAAAGGTCTCACTGAGCAACTCAGTTTGGAGACAATGATCCATGAAGAGACTCATGGCTTTCCTAGAAAATAGTCTGTCTAAATCATTTAAGCAGGATAACGCCTTCTTCCTTCGTGGAAAAAAGTGTCTTTCACCGCCTGTCTTATCTTTGTTATGAAAAAAAAAATGCCTTTCATTCAAGTTGCAGTACAATGATCTCGTCCTACCAGTACTAGACATTCCCTCTCTCTGAGTCCATGTCTCCTAGCATTGGGTCTCCAGCATGAATAATCGCTCTGCACAGGCCTGGCAATGGGCAGAGCACAGGTTTTCTTGACATCTCTACAACAGTCAGACTTCACCACGGCTGGCTCCGTTCCCTCCTGGCGGCGCGCGAGCCTGACGCAGGAAGTGGTGCGTGTAGGCGTAGGTACTAAGGGAGCAGAGGTTCGCAAGGCGGCAGCACACAAGCCTAGAGCGGGCACTTCTGCCAGGATCCCCCTGTTGATCAGCAGTGAAGCCCTGACAAGTGACTTCAAAATACCCTCAGCTGCCCAACATCTGGGTGCCCTCCCATCTGTCCGACCTCTGGCCACCTCCGTACGCCCACAAAGCCCCCGTCTGCATGGACCAGACTGGCTGGCTGTCACTCCCTCTGTGGCTGCATCCATCTCCTCTTCGATCCCTAAAACTATCCCATGTGTTCAGCTTTATGTCCCTCCTCCAAGACTAGGTAGAAAAAGAAGCCATTTTTAGCAGAGCTAATTAAAGGGAGAACGAAAGGCGTTGGTTAAAGGTAATAAATGAACACAAGCTTTTAGGTCAGTTGAAATGAGCGTACGTAATTCCCAATATACTTACAATACAACCCACAAGGGTTCACACCTCTAAACCACCAGGTAACGTATCAACAAAGAGGGGCGTGCGGGATCCTTGGTATTTTGACGCCTGAAATCTTGAAACTGAAGAGAATTTGTACGTAGGTATCAGCTCGAGTACAACCAGAGGCCAGCACCTGCCATAGCAAATGCTACTGCAGTCAGCATCGTCTCAGGATCGACCATCCCTCTGGCCTTAAAGCTCAGCATATGCAAGTACTACAGTGTCGAGACGCTAAAATAATAATAAAAAAAAAACCAACCAGCACTTTTCTCAGTAAACCAGCAACCTGCATCATGGCAAGCCACAGGAAAGTCTTTTTTTCAGGGCTAGACGGCAGCAAAACAAAAACTTTCTGCCTGCCGAAAACAAACCTCCCCGGTGAGCATCTGTCTCCACTCATGTTCTCAGTCTCTACAATATACTCAGTTATTTGCTTTGTTTTCATGATATTTAGGATTAAGTTATAACATTTCCAGATATTTCCCCATAGACATTTTCTTAAATAGCTTATGTTGAAATAGTAATAATCCTTTGGATGGTCCAGCTGATTGTTCACCTTATTTCTTTTCACTAGGGTAGGTCTGTAAATTAGATCTCTCTTCTCCAAAGTTTTCTTGGATGAATGGTTTCATTAATAAGAAAAGAAACAGAAATCGATTCAAGCATACAAAAGGCTCCAAAGAAAAATAATTTCAAAGTAAAAAGAACTTTGGAAATTTCAAAGCCCAAAGACAAAAAAGTCTTTATCTCCTTCTGTAAATCCTAGCTTAAAACATAAGGGAAAAAAATACAGGACGTTAAAGAAACTTGCCGAGAAATGCAAAATTTCACAGTTAGATAGCCTGATTTTCTAGCGTTTCTTTCCTGATGACACCTTTTTATGATAACTTTATCCTTTAAGCCATTAAGAAATTTTGTTTGATGTTTTATTTTAGATTTTCCTTTCTAGTTTTATCCAAGTACTAGGTTGCGTTTGTTTTTTTTTTTTAATCTCTACATCTCAAATAATACTTCTCTCCCCCTGATGCTCACATCTTTGGAAAACAGCAGGGACACCTTTGTCAGACTTCCAGCCTCGCTGAGCATCTACACTTCTGGTTCTCGAAGTTTTTGTGTCTTCTACTGAGGAGGAATGGGGGCTCTAAGGCATAAACCCAACCCCTGCTAAGAGGTAACTCCTTGTAGAAGAGACATTAGGATGCACACGCACATGTGTGCGTTTCTGCATTCTCAGGAAAGGAAAATTTGGAGGGAATTTGTATTTTATTGTCCCCACTGATGAGCAGGACCTTCCCATAACAAGATCTGCAAGCAAACACGCTGAATAGTCTACAAAGTGTCACTGGCAGCAAATCATCCTATTCTTAGCTCCGTATAATTTGTAAGGACATTTGAAGGCATGTGCTAGGGCATAAATCATTTACAGTACACAATTGATTCATGTGAAATTTCAGTTAGTTCACTCTGAACTCCAAACAATTACCACTGTGGTGATTTTATAAAATGTCTCTTCCCTTGGGAAGAAAGCATCTAAATCAAGCTCGGTTTCAAACCACAAAAATTAATGATAGGTATTCTCATCTCAACGTGCAGGAAGCTGTGCACATAAATCCCCACGTCACGATGAGGCTCATATAATTTTAAGCATTACACAAGCCCCAGATTCAAAGTTTAAATTAAAAGCTCACCTAGACTACAAAAATCTCTACATTCTCACAACTATTTATTTTCACTTAAAATAACCCAAACGCATTAAAGTGGTCAGAAAAATACGGGCTTATAAAATCACGTATCCTTGATGTTGTGCTATTCCAACTGGTTACACCGATTTTTATTAGGGTAATCGGCTCTTTCCACAGCCAGCTGTGGTTCAGAGAAAGGTGGCACCCGCTTCTGTATCACCGCCTTATCTGAAGGGTACCACAAAAGGGTTGGGGACTCATAGAAGCAAACAGTGTCACAAAAAGTCCCAGCAGGTCACAAATGCCGGGCGACGGAGCAGGGCAGGGTGACAGAGCATGCCACCCTCAGCAGCAGCCTCCCAAAAGCGGGGTACCCCCGAAAGGCAAAGCAGGCTGAAGCTGGGCACACAGACCGACCTGTCCGCAGCCAAAGGGGGAGGAATCAGTTGTCTTTTCCCAGTTACAGCTTTCTCCAGACCATAAACCAGTAGCACAGAGATCACCTGCAGGACACAAAGCCGCCTCAGCGCCAGGCTGAGCTCCGCTGGGCTGTGCCCTGGGCGCTGCTATTGGAGATTGAACGGAATAGGGTTCGCTGCAGGAGAGGGTGACAGCTTAGCTGACATTAAGCCAAAAACGTATTTTTAAGTCAGGAAAGAATGTTTAAAGGTTGTTATATTATTTACAACAGTATGCATGCATTACAGTCATTAGCAATACACGACTTGCTATGTGTTTAGAGCACATAAATTTTTTTTAGGATGAACATTTTTTTCCCTGATTGACTTCAAAAGCTACAAGAACATTTTAATCATCCAAATATGTCTAGACCTGAGTGTCATGTGCAAGTTAAAATGGCTTTTTTCTATGCCTGTCATTGTCTTCTAACATTCAGATATTGCAAATTTTCATTTAATGCAACAGCCAGGAATGATTTTTTTTTTTCCGGTGTCCCCAAAGCCGTGCCAGCCAGGGACAAAGCCCCGATCAAAGCCATCAGACTTACGTGTCTCTAAAGTTACTGTGAGCATTTAAAAGGGTCACTGTCCTTCCCTGATTTAAAATCAAGCTCAAAACACACGGGTGTCCCAGGACCATGGGAAGGGAGCGGGTCCTCCTGCCCAGCACGAAGGGGAAAGGCTGTTGGCCGATGTGAGCAGCGTAGGGACATTCAATAACAATACACAAACAATATTCCAGAACCAGATCACCCTGAGACCTCAAATGGTCAAAAAGCCTCCACCACACCAGCGTTTCCATGCCAGGGGCTGCCTCGGTGGGGGCACACTGGCACTAGCCACCCCCTGCAGCCACCTGTGGCCATTGGCACCGAGCCTGTGGCCATCCCAGCCCCAGCCTGGCCAACAGCACCCGCTGGTTTTCACCATTGAGCAAAAAAAGCCACCTCCCTGCCTGGAAATCACCTTGCTGAAGGAAGGATTTGCCAACATGACCTTTCCCAAGTTACAATGGAGTCACCCACTTAGGGCCAGCGTCCTTACGATAGCTGAGGCTCAGCCCCTGCAAGGAGGGACCCCTCAAAACACCGGGCACCCAGAGGGCACAGGCACAGCTCTGCACCCTTGGCAAGGTGGCTTCTGCCAAATGATGGGATTTGACTGAAAGGATGATTTAAAATTTGTCTTTCTCTGCAGGTGAGCCTTGCCAATGATGGTGGTACCTGGGCAGGAGGGGGCCTGGGCACCCCCGTGACGCATCCCCTGATCACCCTCCCCAGGGGATGGCATCCAAGGGAGTCCCAAACGTCAGCACTGATGGAACACTGCTCCTCCCCAGCACCAGCCTGCAGCAAAACATCCCGTCTTGCTTATTTATACCAAGGATGGAGGCGCTGGTTTAATTGGTAAATCTGCAGCTCCAGGGGTTGCTGTGCCATGGGTGTAGAGGGTGTTCCAGCGTCATGGGAGGGGGGCCCCAGCACCAGCAAAGCTTAATATTAAGGATATAATCTGTAAAGAAGAGCTCAAAATCATGGATAAGCCCTCACCTAAGCGTTAACATCATTAGAAAAGGGTTTTTTTAGAACAATGTTTTACAGCCTGGGGCCAAATGGGTCCGTAAATTCCTGTAGAGTGAAACCTTCTCCAGCACTGTCACCAGTCCCCCAAGGATGGCACTGCTTGAACCGTGCAGCACCAGGCAGAAGTTTCCCAAAGAGTATATTTCTGCTTCAGAGCTATTTTCTAGAGCCGTTTTCAGTATTAAAAAAAATTATCTTTTTGTCTGGGGTGGGGGGGTCGGGGAAAGGTAATCACGTCCCAGCTGGAAAGAAGCATCACAACAAGGATATTCCAGAGATCAAGAGGAAGCTGGTCTGACTCAAGCCAAAACAAACTACAGAGTGAGCCCCAAAGGACAAACGATGCTACAGTACAGTTTTGCAGGCAGCACCACGAGGAGATGATGCGGAGGAGGCACTGCTCTCCCCTGTCTTTACTTTAACAAATGAACTTTGTATTATGGGAAAGGTTTTACCAAATGCTAAGAGGCTCAGGAACATCCCAGATCCAGGCGAAGACTGGGAACTAGATCACGTAACTACTACCGAGCAAGTGCTGATAATTAAATCCAACCTCACCACTCAGGCCCAACTCGTGCCCTGTAGCACGGTGACCTGCAAGAAGCAGCAGCAAATCAGGCAGCCAGCACTGGCACGGGTCACCCAAAAGGGACTCGAATTATCACAGGTCACATATTTTAAAAGGTACGGTTGGGTGACTGGTACCTGATAGCTTACACCTTAAGTCACTTAGTTGCTTCTGTGTGTTAAGCCCCAATTAATTTCCCCACATCTGTGACCAACCCCTTGTACAAACGCACCGTATTTAACCCAGACCGGTCCTCAGATCGCTGCTCTTTTACCAGCAACCATCTGTGTGTCTCCTCCGGAGGGAATTTCTTGTCCTGCCTTCTAGGGGAAGAAAAAAAAAAAAAAAAAAGGATGCTTATGACTGTTTTTTATTTATTTTGCAACATTTTTCTTTCAGTCTCATCACTAGTATCATTTTATCGACTCTTTACTTGACAACACTGAACGAGGGCAGGATGCAGGGGATGCTCATGATGGAGTAGAGCCCAACCCTGCACAGCACGAGGAGCTGGAGCCTCCCCGCCCCAGCCATGCCACAGCAAAGGGAAAACAAGTTGTGATTTAGTCAGTTAATCAAAACTTCAATTGATCCACTTTGTATTTTCTTTCTCTTTACTTTTCAGCAATTTAAGACAATTTTTTTAATTAAATACAAAGGCCTTTCCACATTTCAGAAAATTAATCACTTTTGGCATTTATTAGTTATTCATTTCTGTTTAAAACACGTTTTATAATTCATTAAAGTACCTCAAAAATTAAATTCTTAACAGCTCTAGGCCCGAAATATATTTAAGTAAGAAAATTAAGCACAGTAATAAATAGGGAAGAATTCTGAAATATTAATTTGGCCTGTAGCATTTCAAACGTTTATTTGCAATAATTAATTTGAAACCAAGTTTACTTTGCCTTTGTCAGTAGTTTGCTGGGAACTTTCAGGTACGTTACTAATTTCCTCAGATTTGTCCTTCTGGTGGCACATTCCATTGCTGACAACCACTGCCAGCGCATTTAAATTAATTCTTCCAGTCTGATCACTTTCTGTAAGGCACAGAGAATGAGGAAGCCCGCTGAGGGATACTGGCGCAGGGAGGATTTGCTAATGGGAGCTGAGGGTTAACACCGCCGAGCCCGAGCAGTGACCAAAAGCGCCTCTTTTAAGACTGGCACAAGCAATAACACAGTCAGTGGCAGAAGTGAGTGTATGTGCCCCCCCTTTATATATAGAGGCTGCCTCTGATATAAATAAATTTAAATTAATGAAGAAGAAATCCCAAACACCTAAGAGAAGCCTCAACTGGCGAGTTACCGCAATTCCCCCCATACCCACCAGCACTTAAGGACGCGGTGACCCAGGGCAGCGGTGCCTCGTCACCGCACCACATCGTGCGCTCTTTAACTTGGCAAGGCAAGCTCTGAAATAGTTTTTATTCCTAGATTATAATTTTACTAGCAGGATTTAATGAGAGCTTTTCTATTGTAGACTTTACTCCAGATGCTGAACCCTGGAGTATCATAGCACGTTACATTGCAATGAGTTCCCCAATCAAAATAGCAAACACGTACAAAGTTGCATGTATGAGCGTACAGGTGTTTGTCACTTTTGCTAAAGGAGAGTGCAATAGCTTTGAAAAATCACTGCAGATATACACCTGATCCCTATTACAATCTCAAAATATTTCTGTTTATCTAAAAAATGTGTATTATATGTATTTTGTGGATTTTGAGATTTTTGCTCTAGATCAGAAGTTTCCAAATTTGCCTCTTTTGCTATTCCTAGATCAGAAGCTTTTGTATTGGGCTGCACCGATTGCACCTGCTGAGGAAGGACTGACCAAGTGTTAGAAGAGACGAGTTCCACACCCAAGTATCACCCAAACATTTCCACATACGGTGTCCGTGTGGGACCCCTGCCCTCCCCACTGCCACCCTGGCCACGCACACATCACTCTTCTGCTCATCCCTCCCCAGCACGGCTAATATTGGGAAACCCTCGCCACGGGGCTGTGGGCTCTGCATCCCTGGGGATGTTCCCAGGTTGCTGCAGAGCCTGTGGTGGGCGGGCAGCTGCCTGCACCTGCCTGTGCTCCCTTGGGCCCATTGTGGCACAGAGTGATGGCAGCAGGAGGTGTTCCTGGGGCACGAACACTGAAGCGATGCCACAGCTGGGAGAACAGCAAACTGTTCTCAGCAATGCAGCTGCAGGTTAAAAAACCCAGTAAAACCATAAAAAAAAAAAAGAATAAAAATAACGATGAAAACAATAATAAAAATAACGGCAAATAGTAAAACCAAGGGTAAATAATAAACATAAACCCGATAAAGATAACAACATAATAAAAAAAAGGTAAAAAATTATATAGATAAGAAAAATACTAATAAATCAGTATAATGGGGATAACGGCATGCAATAGAACCCCGCACCGCCCTCCCCCGCGTGCCCTCCAGCCTTAACGGGGCTCACACGAGGCCCGCTGCGGGGCAGCGCGGGGCGCTGGCTCCCCCTCCTGGGCGAAGCGGGGAGCGCAGGCACTGGCAGGCACGGCACGGCACGGCCCCGGTTGCCCGCAGTCCCCCGGGGGGAGCAGCGGAGCCCCCCGCCCCCGCTCAGCGCCCGCCCGCCCGCCCGCGCGGCTCCCTTGGACCCCCGCCCAGCCGCAGCGCTCGCAGCACGGCCGGCAGGCGCAGGGCCAGTTGCAATCTCCCCTCCCGGACCTTTGCAATTAAAAGCAAACGACCCCCCAGGCCAAGCATCCCCCGCCCCCGGGGGCTGACAGCCGCGAGGGCCAGGGACGCGCCTGCCCGGGGCCGCGGGCATTTACGCCGCGGGGCGGCTTTGGGGCGCTGAGCTGTGCGGCTGAGGTGCTGGGGACGCGGCAGCGTGGTGCTGCGGGTGCCGAAGAAGCCCCCGAGAGCAGGCGGGGCCCTGGCGACAGGGGCAGCGGGAGCCAGGGAGGAGCTGCGGGGTGCCCCGCCCCAGCAGGGTAAAACCATCCTTCAAGGCTGTGGAGCAGAGCAAGAAGGAAAGGGAGCCACAACTGCGGCAAAAGTTTTCTTCCATGTCTTTCCAGAGGCATACAAGAAGCCCCAGCCCCTTTCTTCCAGAGAAAATCCCCACTTCTGGGGAATAAACATTAATCAGAAATTAAATAGAGTTAAATCCACATGTTGGCAAGTGTACCAGCAGCCACCGCTGCCTCTCACGGGTGGGTGCTAGTGGCGGGGCAAGGAGGCAGCACCCCAGGCAGCCCCGCGTCTCGGCCCTGGCCCCATAAAGACCAGGAGGAACCTGGAACGGGGTTTCTGCCAAGGTGGGTGTATCATGACACTGCGGAGTCAACCCTTACCTCCTGCCCTGCATCCTCGAGGGCTGTCACCAAAGCGGTTATGCTGAAGAACCACGGTCTGGTGCCCCCAGTGTCACCGTTCCTCGTGCCCAGCACTGTAATACACCGTGACATGACCAACGACGTGAACTCCATCTGGTGACCACCTCTGGAAAGCTACTCAGCTAAAGGAAGCATATTTTAAGTATCTTTGAGAGCATTTTCTTCACCTCAAAACACTTTCCGTGCTGTACAAGCACAGAAGACAGACACGGGAAGGTGCATTTTACAGCCATAAAGCCTCGGAGATCAATCATGGGGAAAACAGCCTCCAAGAACATTCCCTGGGAAAGCGAAACGAGCAGGATGCAATTAAGGCACATTCTGTAGTCTCCTTCCCAACATGAGGCTTCTCCCCGTCCCCAGTTCCTGAAAACATTCACTGGCATCCGATGAGTAAGGCTGGTTGGCTCTCAATCCATGCCTTGCCTCTTCTCCCACAAGCCACATCTTCATCAAGCCTACAGGAACTCGCTACCTGAGACTTTGGGGCTTTTGTTGTTTTAAAATTATTTTAATCCTTTTGTTCAATTTGGTTACTCTTTCCTGCCTGCCTTCACTGAAACGGGGGAAACTCACCATCATCTTGAAACTTTTTGATGTTACCTCCTATATGGCTTCAGTTGCCCACTCCTTCGCAGCCCAAGGCATGGCTTTGCCGTTTGCTCTCCTGCAGTGGGAGGAGGCCCCAGGACCACCACCACCACCACCGCTCTGCCAAGCCCCAGCCCAACATCCAGAGCCCCCAACACGCCGTGGGTGGGCTGGCACTGCTGGGCATGGGCACAGCTCCTGCCACAAAGAGCTTGGTCCCTGGTCAGCTCCTGCTTTTTCTTTCCTATGTCACTTACCAGTTTATTAATGAAAATATTAAAAAAAAACACCACAAAACATTTCAAAGGCTGAAGCAGTTGATCTTTCCCCACATTGCTGCGGGGTTTGTCTCAGGGGAGTGCAGAGCTCCCCCCCCCCGCGCTGCCAGTGCCAGACGCAGCCCCCCTGCAAAGGCTGTCCCCAGGCCAAGTGGCTCCACCAAACCAGCCCAAAAGTGCTTTTTAAAAGCAGCACCTCGTGTGAGCAAACATCCAGGAGGTGGACTTACTGCAGGGGACTGTGGAAAAAAAACCCTGCTTTTAGGTTATAGATATATCTATATGTAAGTATATATATTTATGTTTTAGGTTTTTAGGTTAAAGACTGACAGGGTAACTAAAAAAATAAGCTACCCGTAACCCATTTTGCATCCAAACAGCAACACTAGTTACCAAGTAGCTTAGAAGCATTTTAAACCCAGAAATGGCCATTTAACATCGATGCCATTATATCAAAATCTCCTATTCGCACCCCGTGATGGGGATGATGAGCTGCATACTGAGCCGTCCTGCCACCTCGCCCTGAGGACTTCACCTGGCTTCCCAGAACGGTGCACGGAGGGGACAGAGCAGTTCGGTGACCTGCAGCGATTCACCAGCCGAAACCCCACGGCAGCGCGGTGCCAGGAGGCAACGCCGGCTACAACAGCTCCGGGAACCGGGAACTCTCCTGGCAAACGCTGGCGCAGAGCTTCGTTCTGCCCGGGCATGCAGGTCACCTGTAATGTGGTTACTCTCATTTATAATGCCAGTGCCGGTATTCCAGCATTTCCAGAGACCCACATCTTCGCAGGAAAATTACTTCCTCTTAATGGATCAAGTCAAATCTGACTAGATACCTGAAAAACATAGAAGGCAGATCTTCCCACCCTGAAGTAATACATCGATCCTATCGGTGAACGTGTGCTTTATTGAAAGTCTGGCGTAAAACACTTGACTGCGAGTATAAATTTATAAACAGCTCTTGATGTATGTGAGATTTTTGGCAAGGCTTACCAAATAATGCAATTCACTGTTCATTTAATTTATGAATGTTTGCTTATCGTTTTTTATAAATTAAAAAAAAAATTAGTGAGCTTCCAAAACAGAAATGATGGATTTTTGTCAATTATAAAATATTATGAATCTGCAACCTTTTTAGTCTATTACTCAAGGAACTGCCAGCTATTTAAAACTGTACCTTTATCATTATTCACAAATTTTAACAAAAATAAATACAGTTTGGAGGTTGTCTTTGGCATGTCGTAATTCAAGGCAACAGTGCAAAGAAAAACAACATACCATACAATGCACTACTAGATTCAGCCTTACAAGGAGAAGAGAACGTAGTACAATGCAAACTTTAATGTCAATATATACAGAGCTTTAAAGAAAACATTTTTTTTAAAATTAAATGAAATAAATACAATATGATACAAAATCCACAATATGCTTAGAGAAAGAAATGACAGTTACAATATCTGATAACGGGGACCTTTTGTATAGTTTCATCTTTGAAGTACCTCAGAGAGCATGTATTTCATTGCACACTGTTTTCAGTTAATGCCCTTTCGTATATTGAGATTTATCGCCAGTCACGTGCCAGAAGAGTTTTAGCTCTAATCAGAGTATCAGTGCAAGATGCCAAAGTGCTTGGGACATTATGACAATGCAATTACTTAGCAAATGCTGCTCATAAGCCTAATGCAAAACACACAAAATGAGAACACTTTGTCCTGCAAAGGAGATCCACCTCAAGCATCTTTTCAGTTCTCACATAAACCACTCCAAAACAGGATGAAACGTTATTCAAACTCACTACTGGTAATAAGCTATTGCCCAAATCTTAATAATTAAGAGAAAAACAATCAATTAACTATCTTTTACAGCTTTCAAGAAAGTTTGCTTTCATTACATAGGAAAATTCTCAAGAAAACCAGTCACTGATTTTTTTTTGGGGGACACACTTATAATTCCATAAGTTATTATCATTACTCGTCAGCTTTAGCTATACACTAAGGGTGGGGTTTTAAACAAAATCTGTATTCATTCTTCTATTCCGAAAGGAAAATGTTAGCTTATCAACAACATAATTAGGGGGAGTAAACATGAAAAAAGAGAGTGAAGTAGGGACGAACAGTATTTGGAATGTACTTTAACTGAAGGGGTGTTAATGCAGAAGGATGGTAAGGTATGAACGACAGCGCAGGCATGCTACCAACAGGTATCAATACACACCCAAGAAAAGTTTCTGAAGTGGCTTTTGAGGAGGGTTTTTTTTTGGGTTTTTTTGGTTGTTTTTTTTTTTTTTTAAATCATATAGAGCTCCCACAGGATTACATCAGGACTATTTGGCTTCAGAAGCCTTCTGAAAACTTTGAGAAAGAAACACCTGCTCCTCCATCCCCACCCACAAATATTGGTAAACTTCTAATTCTGGATAGGACTGGGTAACTTAAGTGCTACAAATCCCCTGTTTGCATTGATGTTTTAGCCTAATTTCACTGAAACAAATCAGGATAATTACTATAGTATTGTGTAATTAATTTAACAATTCTTACAAGCTATCTCAACGTTTTAATTGTAACATCTGAGGGCAGAGTGCCGAGTACTGGATGCAGCAATCTGTCACTGCAAACGACTCGTTCCCAAGTACACTGCAAGTAACTTCCAGCTGCTGAAGTTTGCTAGAGATAATTTTTACTATTGGACATAGGAAGATTAGCTTTGGAAAATTAATTCAAGCACAGAAGACAGAATTCAGGCTCAATACGACTGACTCGGGTGAAGTTTTGGATGCCTTCTCCGGATGCAAGGAGAACATCTGAACCATACTACAGCACAGGCCTCAGCTGGACAGGAGGCTTGGACCACCGATACCTTAGTGTCTCTGCATGGTCAAAGAGAATTTAGTAGATTCAAGCACAATGGGAAAACACACACAACATGCCAACAATGGCATTGAGACTACACAAGCCACAGAACAGTGGCTTAAACGAACCCACCAGCGGTGATGCTGTTCGGTACGGGCACTCTTCGCTGGGCGCCACTGGCTGATAGCGATGCCACTGCATAGGTTTTGGATACATAACAGGAATACAACAGAGTTCCTCGCTTTTTATCAAACTGAAGATAGAAACTGCAAATCACCAACGGGTGAAAGAACCGCACAACGCTGTGAGCCTGCTCCCGCTGACATCTGTGGGAATCTGCTCCCATCAGTGAGAACGCATCAGGCTCTGTGTGCACGCAAGAACTAGCACTTACTTATAATTGCCATTACCAAACATCAGAGTAGAAGGTATTTTGCTGGCAGTAACAGAAGCCATATCAAAAGAATTATATAATTTAAGATATTCATTAGTTCTCTGGAAATTCCTCTAAATACAGAGTACATGTGCCTATTTCTTTGTAAGTATCTGTAAAAATTGTACTTATTAAAAAAAATAAATCAGTAAGATCATAATTAGTTTCTAATCTTGAACTGTGTGGAGATGATAGGAAAGTGAAACAATTTAACTTTTCACTCCAGTCAAGAGCACATTCAAATTAAGCGTTCTTCAGTCTCAAACATTTAACTGATTACACATGAGCAGACCATCCTGCTTACATACAACTGCTTAACTGAACAAAACCCAAGGTTGGGGCAGGGGGGGCAAAGATGAGAAATACACAAGAAATTTAAAAAGAAGCATCACAGAGTATCATCATTAAATACTATACAGTAAGAGTAAACCGCAGTGAACTCTTTTGTATCCCTGCATAACCATAATGTTTCGAAGACTGATATGCTGAAATATTAATAGCAAGTGAACTTTTACCCCCAAATTAAGGATTAAAATTGGCATACTAGGGTACACTGGCCTGTCAGACATAACAAAGGTGTTTGTCCATGTGTTTTCCTTGTGATAAGACAACTTTGTAACATTGCAGTCACTGAAACCTTGCTTTTTCCCCCAGGACTAGCACTTGCACTAAAGGGTAGTAATGATATAAAACCAGCAGGGATAACTTTATAGATGTTTTACATTCTTTGCTGAGAATCAGAATATCTATCTTGTTTGTGTACTCTTACCACCTTTGTGTTGCACGCCAAGAAGGACTTAAGTACCTTCAGCTGCTTACAACTGCTTTTGTGCAAAATGCTTTTAAGGTGCTTCTAAGCAAGCTAAAAGAAAATACCAATGTGAACACTGTTAAATGATTCATGAATAAAGCCATTAAAGACCAGCTGCTACCTTACGGGAAAGCTGAAGACAATTCAAATTTGATACTTCAGTTGTATTCCACGCCTCGCATCACCCTCTATCCTCAACAGTTTTTAATGTTTCAACCCACATTATACCTTGACTGGGGGGGGGGGGGGGCTTTATTTCCACCACTATTTATTTTTTCTTTTCCTTAAGAGTGAATTCAAATTCTTCTGGCAGTCATTTATAAATTCACAAAAAAGTTATACTAACAGACTGTAGACAAGAGGTTTACAGGCATTCTTGCTGGCAAAGGTCTTCAGTAATGAAAAGAAGGATGAACCAGCTGCATAAGGGGCACGTTTTGTACTGAACAATAAGCTTTCCAGGAAGCAGTTGTGTTCTTTGATAAGCTTTCAAGCATTTCAAACAGGCACCTCAAAACTAGGCACAAATGGCCGCTAAAGCTTCCAACACCTATCAAACACTCAAGAAATTTAGTAGGGGGTATGTTCTGCATCATACAAATAGCACACCTATGTTTCCTATATTCGTTAAGTCTCAAATCTACATATATTCATACCTAACTATTTTGCCAGATAATTTCCATCTTCCCCCACCACAACAAAAGAAAGCAGCTTATCTAACCGTACTTCCAATGCCACCAAGTACTTCACAGGTATGAGCAAAAACCAGCCAGCACCCTCTGCCTTTTAAGATCTGAGTTACTACCACCGCTCTTGGCAGTTGGGCCAGAAGTCTCCCGAAAGCTTTTTTTTCCTATCTCAAACAACTGATTTCTGCCATCACTGGCATCTTGTAATTGGCTACCAAAAGGTATCTGGAACAGAAAAATCAATTATGGCATATCAGTCTGAATTACATGTGAGTTTTGGTCACTTGGATTCTCTAACTGTACACAGCCAAACCGCTGGTCACCAATACACTTCAGATTTTCATCCTACTATGACAGTACAAACACAGTCGTGTCTACAATTTTGAAAATACTTCTAAGCTCATCATCTCTGAACGCATTAGTTCCCACTCTACTAGCAGTTAGCACTGGTTTTGAGACTGAAAACCCCAAGATAATTCTGGCCCTGGAATTAATTTTCTTTCCATCACAGCATTTAGAAACAGCTGACACCTAACATCAAGTCCTAACACCAAGACAAGAAGGTGAGCGAGCACTGGCAGCAGGGTGTTGTCAGTATCTTCTCCGTAACTGTGAAATTTCTTGGTCAGAATTCCCTTATCTGGGCACACTGTAAGGCTTATTTATTTTCCCAAGCTACCCCTACAGTTAGGCAAACAGAATTTTGCATTTATGTTCTGTAATATTTGTACATGCAGCGAGAGATTCAGATAGAAGCAATGTTCTATAAAAATCAAATAAATAAAAATTAAAATCCATGTGCCAAGTTTGTTATAATAAAGTGTCAGTTTGTCTTCTATGCCAAAAAGCCTTAATATTGGGTATATTCAGTGGAAAAGGCTGCCAAGGAAACAGAAACATGGCCATTGTACTACTGGATAGACAATATAGATAACAAGTAGTATTAGATTGCATGACGTTGTTTTGAAGTGGTACCAACGTTACCAGGATCCTTAATTTTGATAGTTTATACACATACTTACTTTCTCCAGCTCGGTGCAGGACACAATACCATTTGTAGAAACAACTAGAAATGTTCATTTTTCCTGTAAGAGGCCATTTGTTAATCAGCATTTCTTTTGCGTCACAAGCAATCAAATTAAGTTTAACAGGTAAAGTGCAGAATCTTACACATCCCTTTTGTTTGTGTTTTCACATAAACTTATCAGTTACTGGCACCATGCAAACACAGGCCTTCCAAATTAGCACTAATGCATTTAACACTGGCACAATACATTAGTCAGCTTCTCATAATAGTAATGAACAAGTTAAATGAATTAAGTTGAATGAATTAAGTGCCCAATTACAAAATTAAGAATTTGTCCTTCAGAGCAGGGTCTAAAGGTGTGAAGAAAAGAAAACTTACACTGACACTTTATATACAACTTGGTCATTGGCAACGGTCCCCTAAACTATTTTTTAAATGAACCCAGCAAAACTATACAGAATGTGAAAGAATATTTGCAACAGATTTCTTAAAGGACAATGTAGAGAAATCCATTATGGTGTACCTGATGTTTAAATTAACTTAACAGATACAGCCTGTAAAACAACACAGTATGAACCTGTGGATTTTTTTTTCTTTTTTAAAAAAGGACTTTTACAGAATTCAAGTAGTGTAGCAGGAAACCATAGATGCCTTTTGATCACAGGTCAGGCAAAATAGAGCCACTTATTGGATTTTCCCCTTGCTTCTGTTTGCTAAGGTGTCCCAGTGGATCTATAAGTCTGTTGATGTTAGCTTTTTCATGCTCCGTCGCTGAGCTAAACTTGAGGCTGCAACAGGCTCTAACACTGGCTGAAATGTCTTGTGATTCAGTGCAGAATATGTAGCAGCCATGGCTCCCTAGAGAACAACAAAATATATAAAAGGCTGTAAGGGTCATTTTAATCAGAAAATAAAAACAATGGAATCTTAATGTCTTAACTCTATTAAAAAAAATACAGGACTTATGGCAGGTCATGCACATTCTCTAAAGTTTCTCCTGCAAAAGGAAACCCAAAAAAAACCACCCAACAAAACCCAAATCCATTAAAAAATGTATTGCTGAAACTGTCAGGCTTCCAAGCACAGGTGTCTGAGATTTTTCTTTCTTACGTATTTCTTTTACGTATCTGAGATGTAGGAGTAACCTTTTAATGTGGGTCAGAATTTTAGTATCTTTCAAGCTACATTAGCATCAATTTCTCAAATACAGCCACTTAAGTGACTATTCGCGTCCTGACTTACGAAGACAACACAATTAAGACTGGCTATCGCAGGTCCTTGTTTTTGAATCCGGCAAAGCTAACGAAGTCAACTTAAAAGCCGCCTGCATACAGTAGAATGATTGTGTTTCACAAGTCAGAAACACAGATACAGAACAAACTGGTAAAATACTGGTGGGAAAACTGTGGTGTAGTTTATTAATTTATGTTAGGAAAGCACAACATGAGCCAGTCATAGAAACAAATCCCAAAAAAGTGCCTGAATAAGAATACTAGGAGACTTACGGCAGTCTCAGTCTCAGATAACTTACTGGTCAGGTTCCTATATGGCCAAAGCTACCTTAATCTTTGAAAACAAACACCCAGAAAAATCTCTCCCTTTATACACAAGTTAAAAAAATTAGTTTACCAATAATTTGTCTGCTCACATAATTTAAATACGTATGTACTAGGGAAAACAAAAGAAAGCTCATTTCTAAAGAAAAAAGAAATAGTTCTGTCTGTAGCTCTAAAACCAACCCAATTCATTGTGCATTCATCATTTCCAGCAACGTTCAGCCTCCAGGCAGTTTTACCTTTACTAGATGTGGTGCATCTTGCCTGTTTAGTTGATAATGTGGCAACTGGTCCCTACAGGCTATCCATGAATGTTTTAGTACTTGCTCTGCTGTATATCGCTGATGTGGATCTACATGAAGCATATGTGATAACAAGTCCTAGAGAAAAATGAAAAAACACATACTATTCAGTTAAAATAATCTTATACAGACTATAAAGCATTAATTACGGCAGCAATGAAGAAAGTACCCTGTGTGGCAGGGATTAACACAATGCAAACACACACACACAAAAATCAGCAGATTGATTGGATCATTCTGTGCCTTGACACTGCAGAGGTCCAAAAACAATGTGTTGTACTATTTAATCAGTTTAACAGAGCAAGCCTTTATTGTAAAGAATCTTACTGTTGTTTTTGTGTTTCATATTTCAGTTTGTTATTAATATTTTAAAGAATAGAACACCTATTAAAATTTAGTACATAGGCTTTATGGAAGAAAGCTATTTACAAACATCTCATTCAGACTACACATTTGGAGTCTGCTGACTACGTATTACAACTGAATTCATATAGTGATATATTATCAATGAATTTTTCCTTTGAGGAGCTAATGTACAGAGCAAAGCCAACAGAAATGGACACTTGTTTTTGCCAGTTTAGCAGCATTAGCAATAAGCTACTAATTACAACATTGGTCAAAAGAAGAGCTGGGTGGGAAGGGCACAGAACAGAGAGAGCCTGAAAGAAAACAAAATATGAACAAGCTGACAGAATGTTCCCTTTGTTTTAGGCACAAAACGTTAACCATGCTTAAATATACAGAAGTGAATTACTTGTGCTAAGGCAGCATCAGCCAACAAGTATTCTGAATCACTCCTACTGAAATGAACAAACAGTGCTGTTTCAAAGGATCAGGAAAAGATTTAATATTAATGCCAAGCTTTATAAAAGGTAATGCTGGTGACTAAGATACCTACAGACCAGGCCAACACCAAACCCAGAGAACACATCCAGCAACTGATGAGACATCCAGCCTTAAATAAAAAGGACAGCTACATAATCAAGCTGATCAAGATTTTGGCAAGATATCCAGATATATTTGGTTCTTAAAGTACTAGTTTAATTGCTGAAAGTACTACCAATGACAAAAGATCCAATGATTTCAGCGTTGAACATTTAAGAAATCTCACTACAAAAAATTAACTTATTCATGCAAGACTGGTTAGCTACACTACTAGAATGAACAGATAATTGTAAAAACTCATCCTTCTGTTTAAGGAATCCCAAACACCAACTTTTGATCCAATAAAAATAAGGAAGAAAAAAATACTGATGATCCCAAAAGTCTACATTGGGACCTATCTTCTTTAAAATCTTTATCAGCAACTTGGGGGAAAGGACGAGAGTGCATTCTTGCCGAGTCTGCAGTGGGGCACCAAACTGGAGGTGTGGGGAAAGAGCTAATGAGTTCAAGGGCAGGGCAGGATGGAGTAACGGGCTAACCAGAGCCATACTAAATTCAGGATGGAAAAATGCAAGGTCTTGCACTTGGAAAAGAAGAAATTGTCACCTAAGTGGGACTGACTGACTGGCTGGGGACCACCTTTGCTGAGCAAGACCAGGCCATTTTGGTAGACAGCAAACTGAACCTGAACTACCGGCGTGACCTGGCATCCAAGAAGGTTGACGTCCCTTTAGTCTGCATGGCCAATGGAATGGAGACAGAGGATGAAGTAAAACAAGAGATGTTCTGGCTTGGAATCAGGAGCAGCTTTTTCTCATTACAGCAGCCAGGTGTTAGAGAAGGCTGCCCAGGAAAGCTGTTCAGTCTCCACCCTTGGAGGTTTCTGAAGTCAGACTGAATAAAGCCCTGAGCTACCTGGTCAGATCTCACAGCTGACCCTGCTCTGAGCAGGAGGTTGGACTAGACAGCCTTCATTGCAATAAAGTTTGCAGGTAATAATAGGAACTACTCTTTTAGACTAGTCTATTCTATACAGTTCAGCAGATGTTCATCTGCATTCTACAAAAGCATAAGAACAAAACCAAAACACATTTACACCTTTGCTGCATCTGAAACAGTGTCCCAGTTGCCTCCACTTAAAGAGAATTTTCCACTGCCTATCCGTACCAGGATCTCCTCTGGAGTATCGTTGGGACCATTGGCAAATGGAGTATAGCTGTTGAAAGAAAAAAAAGCAGAACAAAATGCACTGTTATACGTAAGGAGCTGCAAGAAATTGGTAAAAACTCATGAACCATTCTGATTAGATATCCCACTGCCAACAGTGCCAACACACTATATACTATTAAATACATTAGCATTTCATCTTTGAAACTATATTATTTTCTTTTTCCCATAATCGTGGTTAATCAAGTAGAATAAATAGGAAATGCAGACTAAAAAGAGGTCTTAATATCTTAATAATGCATCCTAATGAGCACAGACTTCCAAGTTAAACAGAAGTGATTCATCAACACAAATTATGCTAGATTACAAAAGCATGTGAAGTAATCCAAACCTGGAACAGTAACCTAACAGAACGGCCCAATAAAGCTGGAGCAATATTGTCTAATTAAATGCACATACCCTAAACACAGAGAATGAGCACAACGTACACACATCTATCATTTGTGGAAAAGCTACAACAAAATTTTCATGATAGTTTTTTTTTTACATGAGTGAGTTTGGGAGGCTGAAACCATATGATCATTGGGTTTGGGAGCTTGTAACAGTTCACAGGGTTTTCTGTAAATATGGCTTACTTTCTACAAATCCTAGCACGATGAGCTCAAAGTAAACTGGCAAATCTGAAAACTGATCTGAATCACTTAAATACACCTTTTAACAATGTCAAGAGTATTACGATGTTCTGGCATCTCTTATGATCATAGGCTAGCACCAAGTTAGTTTTAACTAAAACACCCAAATCTTACTCTGATTAAGCAGTTACATCATAATACCCCTTAGATTGCAAATTAGCTTGCAAACAATAATAAAGCCTAACGCATTCTATCTTAGTACTTTGAAAGCTCTGCATGGCTGAAAGATCAACCAGCACCAACAGATATTTAGGAACTATCCCAGCCAGTTAGTTCTAGTCTTCCAGTTGATGAGCTTAAGAGGAACAAAACTGGAAAGACAGGAACTCGTGCTGGACCATCCCTCCTCCACATTTTTGACCTGTCATACCTTTGTTCAGACAATGTTTCTCAAATATGCAGGCAGTATACTGCCCAATATCTGCATACTTCCACTTAAATCATACAGCAATCTGAGTTTTGATGACAGCTGTAGTGGTGATGGTGATTTTACACAGAGAAAGTACAAATTTACCAAGAGGAACAGTTTCCAATAGCTAGTAGTTATCTACTAAGACACAAAAAATCTGCTATTTTTCCGTTAGAGCAAAATTCAGAAAAACTTTTATCATTCAGCCACTAAGCACTTCATAGCACTTAATTAATGTTTAGTGGTTTTGAAAACTTAAGAGGTTAAAAGCCAGCATGTTCTACAACAGGGCCAGGAGTAAGCCTGTGGCAGTGGATACAAGAAGGTGGACTACAAGGGTACTAGGGTGGGAAGGACAAGAGGCAGAAGGAGATAGAAGAAAACCACCGCATACTTTCACAGACTAAACTCTCTCCTAGAAACCGGGAACAGTCTTTGGCATCCTCCATTCATGCACTGCAGAAGACAGAAGTCTACCTGAACCTACCTGTAAGATAAGCCCATTTTATGTATGCATTCATTTATAGCTTCCTGTTCCACCTCAGTGTCTTCGTCACTCTGCATTCAAATCAATGAGGTAATACCTCACAGTTTTAATGAAAGCATGGATTCATGCAGCATGCTGGAAGTTTAGCCAAACAAAAAAAGATAAGAACTATTTCTCACCCTGCCAACATTGTGTAAAGAAGAACACCCAAGCTCCATATGTCACAAGCAGCATCATATCCCTGTCTCATGAGAACCTAGAAAACAAAGAGTATTGAAGACTTTTCCTATATTAAAAAGGCACCCCAAACCAACAGCACTACACAGCCTAAGGAAGGGTAAGTCAATCCCAGGATAATTTCAGAGGCTTGATTATTTCTTTTTCAATATACAGGTTACTTACAGTACCTACCTACAATATTTTTTTCCCCAGAACATCATCTCTTAAGATTCTCAACAGGCTTACATTTATTTTTGAGGGTGGATTCTGCTATTTTTAAGGCAGGTTTATTATAAACATATGCATCAGTGTTTATAAAGTATGTATAATTATATTTAAGGAGAACTAGCAGAATTATTTTTTTTAAGTACTGCTAAAAAGCTTATGTACTTGATGCATCAAAAACAGCACAGACAAAACACACGGCAGCTTAAGATACCTCTGGTGCAACAAAGTTTGCAGTGTAGCATGGAGTTAGAAGTAATCCATTTTCTCCTCGAAGCTGTTTTGCAAATCCAAAATCACAAATTCTGATAGAATCAGCATTATTTGAATCATCCGTATATAAAATATTACTAGGTTTAAGGTCTCGATGCACTACCTTTAAACAAAGAAATTTTAAAATCCATCACTTAGAAGTTGCACGTACATTTATCTGCACACAATTTGCGATTTATAAAGGCTATTCTCTAGATTAATACAGTTATTAACATGTCTAGACAACTGTGTAACTTTCAAGTAACAAAAAATTCTAGTTCAAGTAATGTCACAAAAAAGTCTGCGGGCTCATAACACAACTAGAACTAACATAACCATTTGCCAACAAGCATAAGAGAACAAATACTTGCCGTTTCATAAACTGTAAAAGTAGAATCAAAAGGGCTTGCCAGAGTAACAGGGCAAGTTGTTTATATTATTCACCTTTGCCATAAAATACTCAAAAATCTTCTTCCCTTTTGCCATAAAAAACAAGCCAACCAAAGCACATAACAAAAGGCATTTGTTTATTCCAAGAAATATGAAAGAAGCTATGCCAGAAGAAGTCACTCACTCCTTGGCAGTGCAGGTAGTCCACAGTCTTTGTTATAGTGTATAACACAGCGCTAGCCTCTCGTTCCGAGAAGAACTTCTGTCTGAGGATTCGATCAAGCAGCTCTCCTCCTTTCATCAGTTCAGTGACAAGGTATATGAATCTACCATCATCATACACCTGATGAGAAGTTTAACAAGTGCATACACATATGAATACACACATATCTATTAAAAAGGATCATCTACAATTACACATACTGATAAATGAAGATTACAGACTAGATTGTTCACCTGCTCACATATGAGCATAAAGCACAAACAGCAGGGACTGTCCAATTTTATTCTGCAATTCAGAGCCTTAAAGCATGAAGTATAAGACAGCTTATGTGTCATTCTGTGAGATGTCTAGGTAATTGACTGTTAATTCATGACTTGTAATGAAATTTTTCAGCCTAGGAACTTCTGTTGTAGAAGAAGAGTAGCCCTACCACTCCCTATTGCCTCCCCTCCATGGGGGAATTTTTAGCTGCTGGCATTCTGTGTATACAGGACGACATACAACCGCATTTTCAGATTCAGATTACCAACACATCAGCTACTCATGTGAAATAAGAAACGTGACATTTCTTACCTTTACATCATCTCTTACTTCAAGTTCATTAAACAGCCTTTAGAAAAAATTAGTATCAGGACATTTTCAAATACTTGGCACTTTACTATATGTACTGCTCTCCCAATATATTTTACTATGTACAAGAAATTTAAGGAAGCCATACAAACCTCCCTACATCTATATTTATTTACTGAGTACTGTATAGTAAGAGGTAGCAGAGAAAAAAGGTACATACATCCTTTAAGGTAATAATATTTGGATGTTGTCCATAACGCATGAGAATCTCAATTTCTTCTGAAGGATCCCTCTTACTTTTATCAATTATCTGCAAAATACAGCAACAAGAAAAACAACTTGGCTACAGATTTAATAAAGACTTTTTTTTTGTTCTGTTGAAGAATATAAATACAAAACAAGTTTCTAGAGTTCGTTACTTCTTTTTAATCACAACTAATGCATCTTCCAGACTCACATTCCACTGTTAGTTCACCTCTTGCTCAATCCTTCCTACCAGTTAATACCACATCATCAATACAGTCTATTCTGCTCCAATGGACAAGGAAATGTAACAGACTATCCAAAGCATCACTAATTCCCTGCAGCCCAGTTCCACCCTTGCGGACCTTATTTTTTTTCAGGTGTTCTCGTCATCATAGAGTATTCTCAGCCTTCAAGATCGCAACTGCAAAGCCAGTTCTTCAACACCATAACTTTTACCCACAAAAACAGCTATAAAAGGCAATACACAACTCCAACAAATAAAACACTTTTTCATTTCTCACAGCATATTCATGTATTTAAATTTACAAATCCACTACACAATTTCAGAACTGTCAAAGTGAAATTTATTTAAGTACCTTTACAGCAAACTCCATGTTGGTAGCTATGTGTATACATCGCTTGCAAACAGAGTAGGAACCAACACCAATATCCTCCTTCAGTTCATACACATCAGTAAACTGGGCGCTGTTTCCATGAAGTTGCTTTAAAACACAAACACACGAAAGCTGTCATCTAAAGCAACAAGATGCTCTTTACCATAATATTGTTTCCAACAGCAAAAGTTTCTTCTGCTTGCCCATGCCTTCTCTTTCCAATTCTGCCTCCAGAAAAACTACAATTCACTTTTTAGAATTCAAAACTATCTCATGGAAGCACTTTAATAGAGCAAATTTTGTAACAGTCTCCCCAACAAAAAAAGAATAGACTGTAAACATTAAATATTGGTCAATCTTTGGCATGTCAAAACAGTTTCCCAATGAAAAGCGTTACCTGTACTATTGGCAGTATATTGGTGAGTGGTGATAGTTTATGATCTTCTACAGTAGTAGTTGCCACAAAACTAAATCCTTTGAAGAGCTGATGTGCATTCGCACTAGGTGGGACTCCTGGCGAATCTAGCAGCATACACATTTGATTAGCATGACTAAATCCCAGGAAGGCTATTTTTGAACATTCAGAAGAGATACATTAGAGAAATATTCTGAGGGAAGCAAAGTAAACAAGAGTAACACCAGATGTTGCATAAGACTTCTAGTTAAAGTTATCAGTCTTCTCTTACTTCTATTACACAAAGCAAGTATTCCTGCGTTTTAGTAATACTGCTAAACACTGCGGGAACTAATGTACAAATTCACGCTTTTAGGAAGAAGTTTATTGAAGCACAACACTACTTATGAGGAAAAAACCGAAGATCACAGCCTTATGTTCAAGGACTGCGTAAGCATGCCTGCAGATTTTGCTGCTTCAGTGGTGCATGCGCCACTGGCAAGGCAGAAGCGAGGCAATACAAGGATATTCAATTAGTAATACTATCAAATAATTAGAACCAAGTTTTCCTCAGGTTATATCGTGTGCACCTCCAAGTTCAATGTTTGAAATTTCACAGTAGGCACAGCTTGATAATTCTGTGTGGCCCATGCAAACCACAGACATTCTCCAAACAAACATGAGAAGTGGTTTTAAAAGTTAGATGCAGCAGTAAAGCAAAAAATTCACAAAAGAAAACCTGAAGTGAAACTTGAAGCATACTAAGCAGTAAGTGTTTACACTCACTGCCTTTGCTTCCAAGTTCAGTTACTTGGAAATTTTCATAGTGCGATAAATCTAAGGGATATTTTAAAGACAGTTTCAAGAAGCTTATGAAAATTTGAGATGTCTTTGCAACTGATCTAGCAGTACCCACTGTACGTTTTCCCCGCTCTTCTCTACCTTTGAATCACCATTTCCTCAAAGAGTAAAGTCAAATTTGGCATGGGTAGTGAAGGGAACAGCTCAATGAAGTAATTATGATTATGCTAGTTTTATAATTATTAAAATTAAATCTTTTAATAGGCTTGAGAAAGTTACTTAAAGCAAGTCATTTTCAGTGGAATACTGACCATAAAAATAATCACTGCTGTGATCAAGTTTAGTTTAGTTTACTTTTGGTATTAAATAATTCCCCCTTGCCAAACACTGCATGTCTGACTTGAAACCATAACTAGAAACTGTACTTAAGCTGTTGGTACTCCTTTTTTTTGTTGGCGAACCAAAGTTTAGCAGAATATTTCAAAGAATAGGAACCTGCTGAGCAGAACATACTCCTTTCAAAGTACTGGAACCCTGTTGCATCCCTTCCTTTTAATTTTGTCACTGGCTTTTTCGCTTGTTGTTGTGACATTAGCTTGACCCCTCTTGTCCTACGAGCCTCACCAATTTATAACCATGCACAATTACCTTTTGGTGTTTTTGCTGTGAATTCTGGATCAAAACAGAAGGTATCTTCCGGCTTTCCAGAAGCAGGTTTAAACGGGGGCTGAATTTCTCTTCTGAACAGTTTCTAAAGTAGAAGGACAAAGTCATGTAGTTAGGAGTCATTGAAACTTCCACAGGTGCTGTAATTTTGCCAAGCTAAAGAATAAGTAACTAAAATGTTATTGTTGTATTAAAACAACCTTCTGAAAGCGTGAGTAATATACAGCAAGTAGAAAACCACAAATATACATATGGAAAAACTGAGTTACTTTCACGTAACTTTGATTTGAAATGGTACGGGAAATGTTACCAAACAAGTCAAACGATACAGCGTCCTTTTTCCTTAATCTGCCTCATCTACCAGATCTGTACTTTTAAAACTACAACAGCAACCTCCTACTTATCACTAGTTCATCTCTCGCTTATTCAGAAGAACATGCAACAGCCATAGCACATCTTACCTTCCATCATCATCTCAGACCCGGGTCACTGATGGTGTTCTTAGAACCCTGAGAAACCCACCCCAAAAGGAAGATACGGAATAGTCTTCACCTTTCTGTTCCGGGTACCAGACAAAGATCTCCCACAAGTGACAGACATGTCCCTCTTGACAAGGAACTGTCAACTGTCAAAGCTCTATTCCAGGTTTTTCCTAATCTACTAAACTAAGTTGGGGAAGGAAGGGAAAGCAGAACAACAGCTCCTTTTTCTCCTCCTTCACTCAACATGCTTTAGAAAAATGCATTCCCCAACGCATCCCAAATCAGCAACAAGCCATGTTTACATTGAAGGCTGAGAAAATTTCATGTCAAACTATGTCAAAGCCCCATGTAAAGTTCAGAAAGTTCTGAGAACATTTTTTGGCATTTCTCTCATCCTTTCAGACCTATTTTTTGCAGTTTGCTACATTTAATATTCCTGCACAAGAAAATGCAGTGGATTTCATTTAAAAAAACCCCAACAAGCCTAAAACCCAAGGAAGAGGGACCTGAATTCATCCCAAAGAAATAATGAGATAAAACACAGAAGTGGTCATCAACACCACTACAGCGAAGCAAGTACAAAGCACTGCCAAATAAAAGAAAAAATAGAAAAAAAGAAAAAGAAAGAGTTAGAAACTGCAGATCTTTCAAACTTCCTTGCTGGTATTTATTTCAATATGAGTCCCTTAAAAAAAAAAAAAAAGAAAAAGGAAAGTAGATAATGAAGCCATAACAACACAACCTTCTCTTACAAAGCCTACTCACATAAAACAGTGAAGTTTTGCTGTTACTGGAATCAAACAGGACTATGGTAGCTGCTGCACAAACACAGCTAGAAAACCACCTTCTCAAATGTAAATACAAGGATAATGACAACGGGCTCTAAAGAAACAGCTCAGCACAGTACTGGCTAGCACTGCAGGTAGTCCTGTCAGCAGAGAAACATCTTATTTATTGTGTCTATCCTTTCGTAGGCATTATAGCAAAGGAGGGTTTTCAGAGTGGATTTATTTGATATAGAGGATCTTGGGTTTGAGAACGCTTCTGGGAAGCACATCTCAAAAGATTAGAGAACAGCAGAGGAAAAGCATCAAGCTGCTTGTTAAAATTTTAAACAAGCAATCACGAACTCATACGGACTTCTGATCATCTCAGAGCGCTGCAGCCAATACTTTGACTGTGAATGGGATATGACTGGTAAGATCGGAACGTGCTGTGGCTGACTAGAGAGAAGTCAAAGAGAATTAGTCACACCGACTTTTTGTGCCCTGCACGGATGCACTAGACAGACACTCACTGAAGAGAGATTCTTGTACACAGGAACACCAGCACCCTCCCCCAGCTACAAATGCTCTAACAGATAATTTAAGCTTTAGAATGCTGCAACTCTTAACTATTTAAAAAGTAAATGTGCAACTTATAATTAATACTCTCTATACCATAAACACTACAGCTCCAGATGCCAAGATTATAGCAAAGCCAGAATGTAAGTCAGCAGCACTGCAGTGTTTATTGTGCCCTATTCAGATGTAAATACTTGTAACCCTATAACACATACAAAAATTAAAAACAGCTTTATTCAAATAATTTTGTACTTACATTCCAGTCAACAGTAGAAAAAAAAGGATGTCTCTTGATTTCTTCAACTCCATCTGAACCAGCTCCTGAACAAAGAAAACACTGTATTTAAAACACTTCTGGGCAAAGTCTTTGAAGAAGATTGCACTAAAAATTAGTTTATTTGAACGAATTTTGCATAGACATGGTTATTTGAGGGAATTTTAAATACAGGAATATTCCAAGGACATAAAATGTTCAATTAAGTTGTGTATAACTCATCAGGGAGGCACACAGAGCACAAGAAGCCCATAAATACAGAGAATCAATATTCTTTGCTCTGACACTGTCAAAGCTTTGGCATGCTGCTAGAAGTCACTGGTCCAAAAAAGTAATCATTCATTAGCCAAACCCATGGAAGTCATGATCCAAGCTAAGAAGAAATGGTATCTAAGCCCAAACGTTACTGACCATCTGGCGCATGACTCTAGCAAATATTTTCTTTAAATACTCAACCAAACTTCTTTTATTTCAAAGATGCAAACAGATGAACCAACCTAATCTATTCGATGGGTTCCTTTTAAACAACATCCTCAAAAGACTTTGTGCTTCAGGGCTGAGGAACTGAGGCATTCCAAGTTTCGCTCTAAAGGAAAACAGAACAAATAAGAGGAAGAAATGTATCTTACTAAAAAGCTGTCTACATAAGACTTCATTGCACAATTTGATGTATCAAGGATCTATTCCAAAGTCTTGTAGAGTGTACACATTTAACTCATTAGCACTTAAGTTTCACATTGTATGAGTGGGTTAAAAAAAAAATAAATCCAAACCAAAAATCAACACATTGCAAACCTAAACAAAAAAACCACACCAGACCAAAAACCTGAAATCCCACCCAACCTCCCAAGTTTCATGCCAAAATAGAGTTAAATTATCATCTCAGGAATATGTAAGTATGTTCAAAGATATCTTCAAGTCACCAGGAAATTATCACCAAAATACCTCTACCAGAATCCATGCCAGAAGAGACTCACCAAGTCCAAATTACTTGCCCCTGAAGTGATTGCTAATATTTCTCTTGAAGCAAGAGCCTCTCGTTAAGCCATCATATAAAAGCTTAATGACTTTACCAAGCTTATTTTATGAAAACAATTGCACTAAGGCAAGAAATTCCTTATTTCTTGATGCAGAACTGCATCATCACTTACAGCTACAAGTGAGGACAGCGATCTAATCCACCTGCTTTGGCAGGTAACATCAGTATAAGCGCATAGTCGGGTAAGTTCAGACTGCTGTGCGTCTGTAAGAACACAGCTCCCCTCTCAACCCCTGCCTGCCTATCACCCCCTCCAAAGGCCCAAGGCTCTGCACGCGCTCCAAAGGAAATTCTTTGTTAGCTAAGCACAAATAAAGACGAGAACACATTTGCCCAACAGTTTCACTTACTAATCACCAGTTTACCCAGTCTGTCTTGTTAGACAGCTTCTGTTGTAACTGAGGTAATTTAATATGAAAAATATGAGCACATAAGTGCACTTTCCAAACATACCTACACAAAGCAACGCCTGATTAACTACTGCTTACAAAATAAGGTATGCTGTAACAGTAGCAAGAGAGCGTAACAACGTGAGCGGTAAATAATGCTGCTGTAATTCACAGTACTGCTTTACCTTCGTTATACACCTACAATGAAAACATGAATCCATTCCTAAGTTTTAATTTCTGTAGATGCTTACTAGTATTTGGATGGTCTGGGATCTAAACTTTATTGGGAGGCACTTCAGGTTTTTTATTCTTGTTCTATCTTAATGCTCTTCAAGCACAAGAAGTTATAACAAGCTGTTCAAACATGTTTAAAATTACATTTTCTGACTTTCCAAAATAGTAAGAAGGTATACTTACTTGAGTATCATATTCATAGTTTCATTTCGATCTTTACCTTGAAATGGTAGTGTACCAGTAAGCATTTCAAACTGAAAAGAACAAATGTTAATCTAAATCAACACTTCTTCCCCCAGTTGCTCAAACAAAGTGTTCAGTACTGTACTCTTCCCTATCTCTACATTAGGCATGCTGGCTTGAGCTTTTAAAAAATTATTTTAAAACCTTCACAAATCTAAATCTTGTTTTCATTGGCAGTTTACATGATAACAACAGTGCCAAGTGTAATGTAGCGGTGATGTAGGAATATTTTGCATCCATAAACTACTTTTAAACTAAAGTAATAAAATCCCTCCATAACCAAGTTTTTTAGATGTCGGCATGCTCTGAAAACAGCAAGAAGAATAAATTCTAAAACAGTACTTTACTTTTAATGTCAATACGCATATTTCAGCTGTTTGCTCTAACACATGACAGCAAAGGTGTAAGTGCTAGTGGTTACTGGCCTATTTCACTACTCCACTCCAGTATTCATTCAACAGTCTTACTCTTACAAAAAACCCAATTAATACTCCATCAAACCAAGTCTTCAGGTTTGGGTTTTTTTTTAAACTATCAACTAACATGTGAAATAAATATACACACTTAAGTTTCATACTGACTACAACTGTTCTAAACTACTAGTGGACTGCACACATGACTTTTATGGTTCCTGGTAAGTACTCCTTACAAGGCTAAGCAGGTGAAAAGCAAGTTTTATTCAAATTATTGCCATTTCAGTAGCAATTCAGTTATTGAATTCTCTCTTCCCCTTACCCAAGCATTTGTAATTAGACCTGGACAAGCTTATTCTAAGTACATTATTTCACATTGACTTAGACAAAGGCAGTGTGTTTGTGACCTTAAACAAGGTAAGCAATGAAGCATACAGTACCATGAGAACACCAAAGGACCACCAGTCAGCACTCTGGTTGTGCCCTCGCCTGTTTACTACTTCAGGTGCCATGTATTCTACAGTACCACAGAAAGAATAGGCCTTCTTCTCTTGATCTACTGATTCTTTGCTGAGTCCAAAGTCTACAACAACAGCATTACAAGAATACAGCCAGTAAAGAATTTCAGAAAAAACACAATACTGTATACAGTATTTCAAAAATCAAAGTATTGACAGCTTTTGTTTGTTGGCTTTCAGGAATATTATGTGATTATTCTAGCTCTTCATGGAACAAGAAACTCCAGATATCTAGAGATAGCATTAGACAGTTCAATACACACCACCAAAACCATTTTATAAGTCACATTAAATTGGTGATTAGCCATCAATATTACTACTAAAAATAACTAATTATTTGAAATACTACACATTTAGAGCCTTAAGATAATCAGAAGTTCTTATTTTCTGTTTACTGCCTGCCTTATTGACTCAAAAAATTGGATAGAAGTAAAAATAAGTTTCAAAGAGAACACAGCCTGCATGGTCTAGTATTACTGGATGATGAATAAATAAATCAGACTAAAAATATTGTTGTCATGTAAGACAGCATGGTTCTACAACCTGACTGAGGTTCAGTAAGGAACAGTCTGGCATATCTGCTCGCTTCATTCCCAGGATACTTTTTTCCCCTAGTTTGAATAATGCCATTAAACACACAAGTCCTTGATATCAGCCCAACTCTCAAGTAGATGCTCTCAAGCATCCTTTTTTTTTTTTTTTTTAAAAGGGAAGTGATTGCTAATCAATAATCCCATTAACTATTCTTCTACAGTTTCAGAAGGAAGCAAGAAATTTAGGATTTAATTGGATTTAAATATACCACACAGATTTTTTTAAATTATGCATTTTATAAAATTTTTTTCCATCATTATTCCATCAAGTCTTTTATGAAACACCTTCATTTTCTGTTGTAATCTAATAGCAATATCTATAGATCAAAATATATGATGAAATTTATAATACAAAAGCATCACCTTAAATGTAATTTAAAGCTTCAGAAATTCATTATTTGGTTTCCAAATAGTCACAGTCTTCTGTATACATAATTTATTAGAATTTTTAACTAGTATTTTAATTGTTCCTCACAGAACATTTTTCTGCAATTTTACACATTTAAAGGTGATAATCCAGAAATAAAACAAAAAAAAGTAATTTCTCAGAAGTCTTATTGTGCACTAAAGTTGTCTTACACCGAAAGCACCTCTGCCCCCTTTTAAAAGCCTCACAGTCAGCAGCTTTGGCCTGGGTCTACGCTGTCTTGATCCGCAGTTAAAAGGCGTTCCACAGCTAATCTTGTTACAGCTCCCTTTCTAACCTGAATAGTGGGTAGTTTTAGTTCAGGTGGTGGTGGTATGTTAACAAATAAAGCTCCTTTAAAAACCACATTCAACGTCTGGTTTTGTATTTGTAGCTACATTTCTTCTATTGTAACCACAGCAATTAGGATCTGCACTTTACAGCAATATTGCTGTTAACACTGCAACTTGACTTATGCAAACATGAGCCAACACGAAAACTGACTTCAATGGAACCTGCATGGACATCAGGATCTGGTAATTGATCAAAACCATCAGACACAGTCTCCGACTACCTACAATACTTCAATAAAAGTACTTAATACTATATAAAGAACCATTATATAGGGAAGGGATAACAATAAAAATCTTTCTAAATACTGGCTCACATACTCCAGCCACCACTATACATATGTTAGGCTTATAACAAAAAGCTTATACAGAAATATATTCAAAAAGTGCTGTACTAATAAGAGTTACCTACCTGTTAACTTGATATGTCCTGCTTCATCAAGCAAAATGCTGAAAATTAAAATTCACATTCACCAATACACATAAATAGGAATGTTTACATATAACATTTAAAATATAAGAGTTAATAATCTTTATCTCCAACTTCTGTTATTAATTTAACAAGCCAATATTATTTCATTTAAATCACAGATATATTTTTTACATTTTATATTTGTTTACGTAGTCTAACAAAAATATTCTTAACATTTTACATCACTATAGTGGAAGATGCAAAGCAACAAGCAAAATACACGTAATAGTGGTAAAATACATTTTACTTTACTTTTCTGGCTTCAGGTCCCTGTATACAATTCCCAAGCTGTGAAGGTGATCCAAAGCAAGGGCCAGTTCTGCGAGGTAGAATTTCACATCTTCCTCTGTAAACATAACCTAATAAGAACTGTATAGATTTACCTTCTGATCTTGTCTTCAGTTTTTAAAACTGCAATCTAAAACAAACAGTCCTGTCTGCCTAAATTTCAAAGACTTAGAAGTACCTTATGAACTCAAATTTAATGAATTCACCTAACAGAAATTACGTCTTAATATAGGCTAATCAGCAGGTATAGAAAAGAACTACCCGCAATACTTAAACAAAACCATCAGCAGTTACTGCAGAGCATTAGCTAACTTTTAACGTAATAAATTTCATTGTTATCTTTGGTGTTATTGACCACCAGCACTCCTCCTGCCACAATCCTATACAGACTGTTTTCCACTGCATCATAAAATTTAGTATATGGCTGCTGTATTGGGTGACTGTCTCTGTGAACTCACATTAACAGTAAAAAAAAAAAGTAGAAATAATTTAGAAAAAAGTATGCAAATTAAACACTTTGGTGAAAATAACAACAATGTGAAAATCTGCAGCAGGCGTTAAAGAACCTACTTCACTCTTCCTAGGGAAAGAAATTTGAAGAACCCCATCGAGATACTCAAAAACTGAGTGAAGTTGCACAGAGAGCATTTGAGAGATGTGTTTCTATCCCAAACACTCAACAGGTTGCTTCTCATTTTATATACAAGAATCATACCTGCCTTGGCTCTTGTCATGTTCTACAAATTACTGCCAAAGCTAGTAATCTTTAAATTACTGGAATTGAATCTGACATTTAAGTGAACTATTCCCTTATTTGTTGAAAGCACCAGGAACAAGAACAACCATCCCAACTGCACGGCAGACAGCTAACAAGACTTATATTAACGTAACTGGGCTTATTGATTTAGTAGTACACTGATCTGTACTTCAAATTGCACATACGTTACCCGTTCTACTGGCAACAGAAATATTCCTCATTTCCATAAAGATAGGTATTAACATTGTATGAATAAAGCTGTTAAGCTACACAAAATTTCACCTTGATTTTTTAAAGAGCAATTTTCATACTGTTTTCATCTACATCCAAAAGAACAAGAGGAAACCTCTGGGATATCATTACTCCTTGGAGTAGCCAAAATGCAAATCTCAGAGTACAATGATGCTAAATGGTAACCTAAAACCTCCCAACAACTTCATTTAAATCTGCTTTCTATGTTAAATTAAACACCATGCAAGCCAACTTCATTAAAAGTTACCAATGAGAACTTCATTACGTACTCATTTCACTTCCACAGCTGAAACTCTCATACCCATGTAGAATTTAAAAGACCAGTGTGTTTTAATAACCTCATACTAAACACAATTAATTAAAACAATCCTAGTGTGGAAAGTATGAAATACCATGGGGAATTTACCCTTGCGTATTGTTCACTGTCTTCGTTTTACCATGTACTTTAGAAAAAAACCCTTGTCTTCCCACCAGAGAGCTGATTTTTTTTTTTCTTGTCTATATACAGAGTGAATGTTTAAAGCCATCATAGAAGGTAACTGAAGTCTTCCAAAAACATGTAGAGACTTAACAACAAGAACACCTGACACCTACTTCTTTATTCCCAAAGGGAACACATACCTCTTGCAACCGCCTAACTAGTATTATTACGGAGAGACTTGCATCCCTCAAAGAATGTTGCACACTCGGTAATCCCAGCTGTGCTGGTGAAAAAGAATAGTTCTTCCTGCTATACCAGAATTTCCTCTATAATTAGACATCCTATATCAAAGCACAAATTGACCTCTTTCCTACCTACTGCTCCAATAACCCTTTACAATCCAGTCAGTTTTGTTTTAAGCTTTTAACCTCCGTTTTATCCTCAAGGTTAATTAATTTTAAGCTCAATTTTTAGACATTACCATTGTCTTACCAAGGTCAGCTTTTTATAAAAATAGGAAAACAAAACCCCCTTAAAATTCTTCCTTCTCTTTTGCTTGTTCCTGGAGTAAAGCTTCATTTTTAAGAAAAGTGTATGGGGGGAAAAAAAACCAATTAGCTCCTGACCTTACATACTGAGGATACAACTACCTCCATGTCACGAGAAAGATCAGTCATATACCCAGTTTTCTCATTTAGGAAAGTGGCTTTTCCTATGCATTAGAAATAGAGAAGTATTTACAGTGGTGAAAGCACCGAAAAGCTCTCTTACTGTAAAGCTGTTGAGAAATTGCCATTAAAAATTTAGATCTTTCTGAAAGATTTGCAGGAAGAAAATACAAGTCTTATGAACATGTTCGTAATACTTAAGGTAACATATAATAAATATTTAATGGCAAATGTGTAAATAAAGAAAAAAAAAAAGTTGTATCGTATTCCCTCCTCTGAAGTTTTCTGCCCAGAAAACAAAAATAGAAATGAAAAAGTAAAGGTCCAGTTGTATGCCAATGTTAGATGAAGGGCAGTGGTCTCAAAAATGCTCAGTGTTCACACTTTGTGAGATTAAGCATTAGGATTTCTATTACAGCATTATGAAATTTTACAATGCAGCAGAAATCTCTTAAAGATGTGGGCTTCTTGGAGCACTGAAGCTGACTATAAGCAGAAGAACTGTACATCCCCTTCGCTCATAGCTAAATCTTCATTTATTTCAGCTAGGTCTCCAAGCAACAAAACATTTTTAGACAAAAGAACTGTACTTTGCAGATACCAGATTAAAACTTAAGCTACTAATCAATGTGCACTCAGGTTTCTTAAGGTTACATCTATAAGGGAAGTCCCACTGAGTTATTAAAAACTAGATTATGACAAGAAATATGGGAGAAACAAATACAGAAGACAATCCTATACTGACAAAAAAAACCCCAAACAAACAACAAAACCCTCTCTAACACTGAGTGGAGATAAAATCTTAAGTACTTACCTCTTTGGATAATCGTGTGAATACATCTCCTCCCCTGAGAAAATCCAATATTAAATATAGCTTCCCTTCAGTCTGAAAGGCTTAAAAAAAATAATTTAAAAAAAAAATCAATAGTTGTGTGACAAAGATTATCTACAAAATGGATCTGAATGCTCTTACAACTTGGCAATTCCCATGAAAGGCAATATTTCTGTTACGGAACTGAAGTAATTCAGCAGCACATAAGGTAGTTCATTGAATGATTACTTGCCTCTTCGCAGAAGTCAATCTTAGTTATAAAAGATCACTAAAATACTGTTCTTTTATTTCTCCTTTGTCAAACAGGGTAACACCAAGTATATTAATTACCTTGGTTTTAACTCAATGAAAAGAAAAAATAAGTCTCTGTAGAAATTAAGAATTTTCCATTTCTTTGATTTCAAGAGGACTTCACCTAAAACTTTTATATACACGTGTGTTTACATTCCCTTTTTTAGCTTTTTGTGATTTAAAGTTGCTAGAACCTAATTCGGACATTAAAATGGACACCACAAAACTGAGAAAGAACAAGATCAGCTATGCCTTAAAGTAATGTAAGAAACTGTAGCAAAAAAAAAATACCAACCATAGTGCAGTTTGACGATAAATGGATGATTTACTTCTACTAATATATCTCTCTCCATTTTTGTACGAACTCTATCCCGAACTGCAGAGAAGGGGAAAAAGAAAAAGACAAAAAGACCAGCATGAAACAAATGTATTTGGTATAATACAAATTGAGCAGAACCTAGCCTACGGGAAGTCTTTGCTGTCTAAAGAAACACTTTTCCTTGTTATTTATTTGTTTTTAACTTTTAAGTCTCCCACAAAACACAAACGTTCAGACAGCAGAACTCTATTCTGTTTTTTACCTGCCCCAGCTTCCTTACTGTCTTCATTTTTCCCCAATACATCCCAGTATCTTGTGGTAATCCATATCACTTTCAAGAAAAAAGCTCACATCTACATTTCCAGGCAGCTAACTTTAACCTCTGAATTAACTATTTGTACTGGATACGTATTTTCTGTCTTTTAAAATTAATTTTTCCTCTTTAACTAGTAACAGTCCCTATTTAAACAGGGAGGACTTGCATTCACTAAAGTGTCTTCTGAAAGCCAAAACGTAAGTGAGCTTGCTATGGCACCTATAACAAGGGGGAATGACTTATCACAGTAGAGTTTAACTTAAAAGAAATAATGAAAATTGTTTATGAATTTTTTGTTTGTTTTAATATGATAAATATAATTTAATAATTATGATTTGTTTTAATATAATGAAAAGACTAAACAGAATTAAATAATGCAATTTTAAAACCTTGAAAGAGTACTTTCTACCACATAATTAAAGCTATTTGGCCAAATTTGAAATATTTCTTAAACATGAACTTACAAGTTACTCCAGAAAAAAAACTACTGTCGGAGAAGAGTTATGAACTCACTGAAATATATTTAGGATTAACAAAAAGGCTTTTAAGTATTTACAAGACTCATATAAGAGATACAAGTGTATTGAAAACCATTTTATAAAGTTCCAATCCAAAAGCTACACATACCTTTTAAAGAAGCTTTTTTCAGTACTTTCATTGCATAAAGTTGCCCAGCATCAGGACCAATTATTTTCCGTACGAGGAAGACCTGGTAATACAAACCCCATTTTTAAAAATTCTGCTAAAAATATTTTATGTAAACACTAAATCAACCCGACTAAAAAAGCATTACTATGTCTTTACTTTTAACTTCATTAATAGAGATAAGGAAATAGTGTGTTCCTAGTCCCATCCCATTCCTCAAAATCTCTGAGGAATAAAAAGATGCTAAGTATTCATAGCAAGTCTCTGTACATAAGCAAGCTTAGCAATCAAATACACAACTATCACAAAGCATTTGTAAACCTCCTATTAATTTCTGGCAGCTTTCAGTATTCTTTCCCAAGCATACACCTTTAAAGGAAGAGCAAAATTGCATTCCCTTAATCAGATTAGAGGTACATGCACCACCAAGCTCTCTGAAGTATTCAGATTGGTCATAAACTATACATTCTTTCCTACAGCAAGCTGTTTAAATAAGTACTTAACAAGTAAGTACTTATATAAATACTTTTCTTTATATTACTTTCTTGGAAAGTGACAATTCTGCCTGGTCTGCCACCTCCTAAGAGATTTTGAGGTTTAAGACCCAAGTTTCAAGCATGGAACAGGCTGTATTAATGAAATCTGTAAGAGTGGCGAGATGAAAGCAAGGAAACCTCACCATTTAAGATCAAAGCACCCTTTCCCTCTGGAATAGCAACTCCAACAGGTTTTTCTACTCTTTTCCTTCCAGAGCAGTTTTAGAGATAAACTGTATATAACTTGACACCAAGAAAAGCATAGTATTAGATAAAATAACGCAGTACAAATACATGTAGCTCCACTGACTAATATCCTAACTACTAGGTCTTTCAATTTACAAAACAGTTTGGTACGTGCTCCTGTTTCTAAGTTGTTGTTCTTATAATAGCAATTTTTAGTTATGAGGAATGTTTGTACTGTTAAAAAAAAAAACAAAACAAAAAAACCCCGTACAAATCACAAGGGAATGTCAAGAGCTACCCAGAATTGCCTCTCTGATCTTACCTTATTCAGATTTTCATTAACACTAGATTTATTTACATATATACTTTGTTAGAAATTAAATATCTAGAAATATTTTTTAAAAAAGTAATGAAATAAACTTGTCAAATTTTCCATTCTAGAATCACAAATTCATACACTGTCACTAAGTTGTACAGGGTTAGGAAAGGGGTTGTTTCCATTTTAAACTCTGGTTAGAAGAAAAATGTAATCACTTTTCAAGGTTATCAGGCTTTTTGTTTTAAGTTTTGCCCAACGATTGACCTACGGCACTGCTCTCCTATTATATCACGCTGACACCAGCAAATAAGAAAACAAACATCTGTAGATTAAAACACTCACAATTACCAAAGCAGAAGATTAACAAACACGTTCAAATATGTTAGTGCTTAATAACTAGCAGCTTGTAAGGAATTCACACACAAGTCACAAATTCTAGCTAATAAGAACTAAACCAGCTGCCACTAAGAACTACTCAAGTACCATCTATTTAATTTGCAAAGCCTCCATAATCCTGCACCTTGCAGAGATATAACGATCGGTTGTTCAATTGTAAAGCAAAATCAAGATGGGCACGTGTTACACTCAAGGTGATACACCGAAGTGAATTGCGGATCATCTTCAGCAGATCTGCTGAAAGTGATTATCAAAGGCCAAAGACAGAAACTCAGTAACAGACATCAGGTTTAACTCCTTATTGCTGTGAAGCAGTGTTAAATACTGCACAGATGTCAAAAAAGACAGGTAGAGGATGGGCTATAGCCCCATACTAGGTTAGAGAGAGAGAGCAAACAAACCTTGTGTTTGCTAAACCCAAAGGGAGATCCCTGGGAAGTATGAACCAGAGATAAAACACCATCAAGGCAACAGCCATTGATCTTCGTTGTTTTCTCTTTTCAACAGAAAGCAACAAATACATGATAAAAACAGCTCCGCTCAGATGTGCAGGTCACCATCCATTTCTTAAAGCTGAAGCTAGAAGTACTGCCAGGTTTCAAAAGCGCTAAAACAGACGTCGCACCAACCTGATGGGATTCTGAGCAAGAGCTTTCCTTAGGCTGTCAGAAGTCTGAACTCTGTGAAGTAAGAGTCTGTCTGAGTCAGGGGTAAGATGTCTGTACCAGATGTGCTGAACCCTAAGATAGCTTAAGACATTGCAAGTCAGGAGTAATAAACGCAGAGCCTTTTAGGCTCTGAAGATGAGAAGCGTATGAGGGAATTGGCAATAAACATTACCAGATAAAGAAGTGTGTCTTAAACTGTAAAACATTAAGAAAGATTTTAAAGTCTATTTTCCAAGCTATCGCTTATTCACAGACTGCCTTCCTAATGTCTCTCTTCCACCCCCCCCCTCCATATATCTCTATGCAGAGATTTGTTCCTTCCACGAGACAGACAAAACTAGCAGAAGAACTGGAAAATGGAAACATACATAAAGTTGATTGTCTACTTTTTGCATTGCAAAAGATCTAGTTTAAGAGTCTGTTTTAAAAAAAAATAAATTAGATTCTTATACACTAGGATTAATGTTTCAACTAATGTGTTTCAAGCTAGCGACTGAGACATTAGGTTTTTAATTTCATTTCTGCAGTGTGACACCAGAAAGAAATTATTGTAACAAAAAAATTGCCATATTTTTTCTATAAGCTATTTGAATAACTGTTCACTTAGCATCTTCTAGCTGTAGATAACTTGACAAATACAGCAAAGTAAAAAACCTGAAATAGATTTCCCAGGTTATTTACTTTATTGTTACTTTGGTTCAAGTTCCAAACTACCGCAATCATTCTTCTGTATTTATATCAATACAGAGTTTGTATATTGAAAGGAAAAAAAATAAAATCAAACTTCCACAACACGTCAAGTACCATCATTAAGAGACAAATCACCATCTCCTGCAGAAGTGTCTATTGATGTCTGTTACAGCACTGCTGCCTCCCAAGCATCAACCTAAGCTACAGAGGATCTGAGGGAAACTATATGGAACAGAAATATTGTTCCTTCTGATTCCTGACTAGATGCTGCAATAAAGTCTTGAGGCCGTTGAAAACACCATGATTTTACTTCAAATAACCAAGGCATGAGGCAAACAGAGCTTGTCAACACCAGAGCTGTTGCATTAAAACCACCCCTAACTCTATAACCCAACCGGTAAAAACCCTTGCTGTTGGTGCCATGGTTCCCCATGAAGCTGCAGCTGCCAGTCCAGATGAACCACAAACATGCCTCCCTGTTCAGTTAAAGCAAACTAACTTTCCGTGGCAGACCTCCTAAAATTTGCTACTGACTAACCCTTCTGCTGAGAGACTGAGGCTGTTGCTGGGTCTGATGTGCTGTCCCGCTATAAACCTTGCTCCCTTGGCAACAGAGCAAGATTGGAGAAAGATGAAATTTGTCAGTATCTTTTTCAAACATTCCCAGCAACTCTTAGGGTACTATCCTTCTTGAACATCTGGAAAGATCTACGGAAAAAGACATTGCTTTTCCTCTAAAGAACACTAAGATAGAAATGCTACCATAGTAAAAATGAAAAGACCCACCACCACCTCCCCACCCAACTGCAAAACACTGTGGGTAACTTCCTCCAAAACAGGGCAATTTCCACAAGCACATCTACCTGGACTTAGATTTCTGATGTTTATTTCTAACCTTGTAGCATCACAGAAATAAGGGAAGACAAAGCAGGTTCAAAGTAGACATCAGATGAAAACAAAGTTTGTTATCTTACCTTTCCAAATGATCCCTGTCCAAGAACCTTAAGTAATTCAAACTGTGCTGGATCTGCTTTCTCACATCCTTCTTTCACATGGTGTGTAATAGGAATTTCTTTCACACTTCCTTCATCCTATCATTTCAAGGCAAACAAAATACAATAATGAACAGGCTTGAATTTATCAACTCTCATTAGAAGTGCATGTAAATGCCTGCTCTTTTTGTTTGGTTGGTTATTTTTTTAAAAAATAAAATAATTGAAATTCTAATAAGGCAGAAAAGAAAGCTGTTCAAATCATGAATTTTCCCAACCACCCTTTCTTAAATACATGCATCTAAAATTTCTAAATTGATGTAAAATTCCCAAAGAATACTCATTTCCTTTTGTCATAAATATTACAACCACAGCAAAGATTGATTTTCTTACATGAAAGGAATAAACATACTCAGTTTAAAGATCTGTACAAGATGATCCCTCTGTGCTTCACCTCTGTTTAGCAGCCTTTAGTTTTCCCAGTGATTACTCTTCTCATCTTTCCCTTTCCTGAAATAGTCTTAATGAAAGCTAAATTGAATTTCATCATTTTTAGGTAATTATTGCTTTTCACAGCAGCAAATAATAAATATGGTCATCCACTTGTAGCTAGAGGAACATGTATCATTTGAAGACCGTAAATAAGATATGAGTCATCTTAAGAACTCTGACAATTCTTGCATCCAACAGAAGAAACACAACTCTGGGGTGCAGAGCTCATGGAAAGACTACCCTGTGTGGAAACATCCTTCAAAAAGCTGAGAGTAATTCTGAGGTAGGTAAAAGATTCAGTGTTCTGTTGACTTCTTCCTTTTACTCTCATTAGAAAAGCAGGGCACAGCAGCTACAATTGTGAAAAGACAAACGTTCATGATGAAAACAAATCAGATGACTTGTTGCAGCTTTTACGGTGTAAGAGAAGTTTCTGTGAGCGAAAACAAGTGAGATGTAAAAAAAAAAAGTATCCTTGAAAATAAAACCTATGTGCCAAGGCCTACAACAGCAACCTCTGCTTGTATGTGAAAAAAGAGCGGCACCCCTCAGCCCTGTCAAGAATACCAACTTCTTGTACACAGCAAATACAAGAAGCCAATTACAACAGAAAATCCCATCTGATCTGCAGTACTTTCCTTTTAGGGTACCCAGATGATTATTAACTGTCCTCCTGTCCTCCCTTTAGGTCTTCGTCTTGAAAGCTTCTCTTAGTGGAGACCAGAAAAACACCCTACCAGCCCACAGTACACTGCTCTCCTGCAACGGCAAGTATGAACAGCACCAGAAAAAGACCCAGCCGCTGGATGAAACAGTTGGCTTTAGGGGAGAACATCAGACTACAGTCACGCTGACTACAGACAGAAAGTCTTGCTGCCCAGGACCACGCATTAAAACTTGTGATCAGCGTTACCAGACGATACAGAAGTACCCTGGATGAAATCCTCTATGTGGGTTTACACAGAAATTCAGGGTAGAAATCTGATCACCTAAATGCGTACATACTTACAGTAATAACTAAAAAGTAAGCAGGGGTAATCATCGCACTGTATTAACTGTCTCTGCCTTAATTGTTTTGTTTGTCCAGAGGAAGGAAGAAAGAAAGAATTCAAACTAACATCACAGTATAGTCACAAACTGCAGTCCAGCTGTTACTGCACGAGTCCCTTCCCCTCCCCTACATCTCTTACTTCCCTCTTTGTGGAAAAGGCCTGTCCCACCTGCTTCCCATGCAAAGGTAGGTATTAACAGAAGATACTGCTGAATAACAAAGTTAATTCATTAATTCACACTCCAAGATAGTTTATTTCCCTTTTTGTTGACAAAAAAACGCTGACATACACTGATGATACAGTGTAGACACCCCAACTTCATTTCATCCATCCATCCTGCTGACTACGCATATACATATTCATAGGAAAGATGTACATTTCATTTTTATTTGTTTTTTTAAACACATGGCAGGAATCTAATGCAGGTAAACACACTAGCATTTCAAGTCAGCCCAGGACAGATGAAAGCAGAACGTCGTCCTGTCCTGTCACGTAACAGACTAATGGCTGGTTCTTTCCATGAAAAATGTAAATACTATACTTAGAAGCCTTTTTACTTCACCATCCTAATTTGTATTCCTTAACACTGTGAACCTTAGCATGAGAAAAGATCCTTAACAGTTCACCTGCTCTTCCGTTTATCACCCACCTTGAATCATTAGCCTGTGACATCATATTGTGGTTGCTGCAGAGACTGACAGAGTATTTCTAAATGTGAACCGAGGAGAAAAATGCTTTCCATGCAAATAAAGAATAACTTGAAATGTATGAAATGAGCTATTTTTTATGAAGTGTTTTACCTTCACAAAAGATTGGCTATATAATTTCACTTACTTAACTATCATTAAATACTAAAAATTGGCATGACTGAAGCATAAGAAGGCCTCTGCCTTCACATCCACAAGAAGTGGCCTTCCCACAAGAAGGGAAAAAGCTGAACAGCTATATAAGCCAGTTTCATTTTCATTTCTAGTTTGGCCTCCACAAAACGCTAATTTGGCTATCTGATTTTGTGCTCTGCTGCTTGAGCAGCAAATCTATTTCAGAGCTCAGGTACTAGCTCCCACCGAGCTGCCTTGCACAAAACCTAACTATTCCCAGCAGGTTCAACAGAAGACAAAGCACTGAAAGAAACGCCGCAATCGGTTATGGCTTTGTGCCATCTTACTTCGTTACAGCTTGACTTGTATGTAGCTCCAAGCACCTAACAAACAAGCTCAGCAACATCCTTCTGTTTCAAGTACCGCGAACAACTGAGACAACCCATTGCTCATCTTTCTTCGCTACGTGTAAGATGACCGTGACACTGACTGTTTATTTACTTACTCTACACCAGGAAATGTCCAAGCACCACACTTCTTCCCCCAAGACTTTACTCTCCAGATCACTCACTTCTAACTTATTACTGCAATACAAAGCAGTGGTTACAGCTGGCAATAAGATATACTTAATACCTTTTTCCATGATCTTGTTCCAAACACAAAATACATGGATGGCTGTGTTCAAAAATGATGGCCAACTTCTCCATGCAATGTCAGGCATTTCACCACACACAGTATTAGCCTAAAGTTTAGTCCAAGATTTAGCCAGCGTACAGAACACTGATCTTCAGCACCTCCTAAATATGCACATCACCAAGGCACTGGACAAAAGTCATGCACAACAGGGTTCATCTGAGATACTTGTACATAACAGTCAAATTAACATCCTGGTGTAAAAATCAATTCTGTTCTAAAATAGCAGGAATTAAGTACCTTCTAGATGAATGTACAGCAGCTACATTAAAAAATACAAAGGAAGAACAGCTGACAGTGTAGTAAGAGGCAACAATAAACACTCTATGTATAAAAGGTTCATGGCTGGACTGAGCACTTTCTGAGGCTGAGGGACCTGCCCTCTCCAGCACACAGAATCTGTTTTCCATAAAGCACTGCCTGATGTGCAAGCTTCCCCAACAAGGCACTTACGGCCCCTACCCAGGTACTAATTTTCCAATTCATCTTTGAGACTTAAGAGCCTCCTCAGATCTGGTCAAACAAAATGAAAGGTTCAAAAGTTATTAAAGAGCAGGGAATGCATAAATTTTGCTTCAAACGAAATGCTAATTGAGTGCCTAAACTGAACATCTAATCGAATATACTTACATGGTAAGAATATGGTTCACCTTCTTCCATAGGCTCATCTGCCATTTTAAGGCCATTTAGCTGGAGATGGGAAGAAATGGGAATGCAGAAGAGAAAAAGAAAAAAAACCAAACAACAGCATTAAACCTAACAATTTCAAACAAGCAGAGTTTATAATTTGACCAATTTACATTTCAGAGCACACAAATGAAAACTGGTGTTCTTGTTGCTCTAATTTAAAACTGTAGTTTCAATCAAACACTACTACCTAGTAGTTATATTTAGTGTCTCCCTTATGCATCATTTAGCATATCCCTTTGTAAATGCCATTCCACAGTGTTATTTAATTGGAATTAATTTAAAATTCCTTCTTTAAAAGCTACAGATACCATCCATACAAGATGACATGTAAAATGTACAAAATTTATGTTGCGGATGCTTTTCAGAAAGCTAAAATTGTAAAATCTGCTGCTGAAAATTAATTTGCAGATTAAAGCAAAAGAGATTCAAAAATGTTTTTAAGCCTTTTGGGGGCAAGAAGCAGAAGCACAAGAGCAAGCAGAACGGAGAATACATACCACAGAATCCTTATTCACAAAAATAAGTCATTATTTCCTCAAAAATTAGATCCCTCCAAAAGTCTGCTTGCATCAAAAGTTATTTAAATATTTAGCAAACAGAACAGTCACAGTTTAACAAAGTAGTTTAGAAACTGTAGATCTGTATATTAAAATATTTGTGGATCAATTTCAAACCCACCAACCACCTTTAAGAGGCAGAAAAGTACGACAGGCATCCAGACAGAGACAAATAAACAACATGCTCTTAAGTGAGCACAATACTCGCTAGCAGTTGTGTACCCCCAAAAACAACAGTAAAAAGCAGGTACCAAGTCCACAGCTGCAATAGCAAAAAAAAAAAAAATAAAATCTAAAAGTTCAGTTCTCCCTAAGTAACAAACAATTCAATGCTGCATAACAACTGAAATTAAAAAAAAAAAATAATGCAGAAAGCAAAGGGCACACTGTTCAAACACACAAAGCAGTAATGACAAATGAAATACCTGACAAAATAGTTGAAGCTAGTTACGTACTTTGCTAGTGATAATTGCTAATTTATTATATGTTAATTGTTCAGTATCGCTACCTTCATGTGGCATAGATCTCACAACAAAATACTAGCTAGAAATAACACAAGGAAACAAACAACTTATTTCCTGAAAACAGAAATTGAACCCATTAAATTCTCAGACTGGGTCATGACATTTTCTTCTCGTACTTCTGAATTTATCTCAAATACATGCCTAAGATACCAAAATATGCTATGATTATCAGTATGTGAACTGGTAAAAACACAGGACTACAAAGAATCTTGAAATGCCATATAGACCATGCCCCCATTTAAAAGCGACAAGAAAACCCGACAAACAGGCAGGGCTGAAGGGACAGGTTTATACCACCACAATTGCATCATCTAAGCAAACCCTCAACCACTTCCAGTGCTGCTCCTAGGACTCTTGATTTCAAGTACAGCTTTTAAAAGCTAACTCTTATATTAATGATTTTGATAAAAATCAAATCTCCAATTTTTGTATCAACACACCGGCACTTATTTTTGGACTATAACCTCACTGAAAAAAAATATCAAGGAAAGCAGCATGAGGCTTTGGTTACCTTCATTCAGTTAATTGAGTTTTTGCTTACTGTAATCACAGGTTACAAACATATATGTTATTGTATGAATTAACTGAATACATCAAGAAATAATACCAACATTCAGACCAGATATGAACTTCAATTACATTTCAGATGATTCACTGCCACGTAATTTCTTTTCACAGTATCACTAGATTACATTTAACAGCGAATCAAGGAGAGGCACAAAGTTGTCCAAAAATCTTATTTTTATTTGGACCTAGTAATAAAACAAGTTTCCACTCCAGGTGCTCGGAAATACGTGCAATTTTCACTCAAGTACTTGAATTTGAAGTGAATTTTGTCTGCATTTTGCTTTTTCTTTCTTTAAATACAGTCAACATTTTCCACGTTTTGTTACTTAAATTTAAGCTCTGGAACCCAAACTACCAGCCAGAAGAATTCTAGATACGCTGAAAACGATAGCTTAACTCCAGGCAACCAGACACAGAAAGTGTCACTGCTGGAATGGGGGTTTGAATGAAAAAAAAATCAGCATGTTATTTGATCTACGTAGTTCCTGAGCACGCCATGTAAGCATACTTTCAGCTTTCTGGCAAATCAAATATAGTAAGTTGTTGGACTTTTAAGGCAGGTAATCAAATGGCATCTTAATTAACAATTTCCCATCGTACACTTTTACCCTTCGTTGTTGCTCATGGGTTGTTTTTTTTTTCCCCTATAACTACAAAGACTAGGATGCCTGCCAATTTTTAGTCCAAAGAATTTTTATGTCCAAGTGCATGAATGTACTTTTATTGCTCGATATACATGACTACACTTTTGCTTGCTTTGTTTGTGAACCGTGGTCACTGTCCCTTAAAAAAACCCAACAAAACAACAAACCTGTTGGATTGCAACCCAAAGTCTAGGAGTTTGTTAGTTATTCAGTTAAAAAATTCAGTGGCAAAAGTCAAATCATTACTGTTCTGTACAGTTACTTATACTGGCCAAGTTTCAGTAACTAGAAGTTTCCACTGTCCCCCATATTAGGCAAAAAAGGAAAGTTACAATTAATACTTAATTCCCATCTCTGTGGAAACCACATACAAAATTCTGCTTCTGCAGTCAAGTAGCACCCCTTTCAGTGATTTAATCTTGAATACACACAAATGCATAGAACAGAACTTTTTAACCTGAAGAGGTTTATTTTAACCTTTAAGTCATTATTTACTAAATATCCATGAATGCACAAATTTAAATTATTGAGAATTAGAAAGCACTTATCTCTACAATGAGAACAACTGAAAGAAGCGAGTACCATTAGTCTGAAGGAGATTCTTTCATCCTTGAATCATTTTGCTCTTCAGTACTGCTAAAGTCCTACAACTAACTGACCATTTTAAGTATTAACTTCAATTAAAACAAATTAAACTAAGACATTTCAGCAAACAGCGTCAATACTTTCCAAACACATATTCTGAGAACTACAGAATGTACTCCACATTGTTGACTAGTATAACAATAACCAAAACAATTATATAAAAAGATGACAACAAAGTTAAGGTCAGACAACCTAGCAGGTAAGAAACTTACTTTTCCAGAGCAGTAGGCTAAGAGACCCAGTCCTCTGATGCTAAACGGCCTCCGAAGTAACAGAGCACAATCTGCCTTCTGATTTAAATAGCTGCGATGGATCCCATGACTTGCTGGGACTACTTTGGGAGAACATCCCAAGGGCTTTTGCGGCTGGTAAAAGTCTTAACTACTATTGCACATGTTTCTCCTCCAATAATTACAGCAGAACAGAGGAATCCCAGGATTACTAAAGATTTGAACCATCTTCGCCCCTGTATTAGGGATGTTTTAACTGTTTACATGGTAAATGTGTTATGGTTTGGGCCAAAAGAAACTAGACAAATGGCCAGCAAAATGCCTAACTACAAGGAAAAACTGTAGATGTAAAGCTCGTTTGCTCTGCCCTGTTTTTACACGTCTTCATTTAAGCCTTCAAACAGAATTAAGAATTTTACAGAAGAAAAACTGGGAATTTTATAATCGTAACATTATTGTAAGTAGAAAGCATTATTCATCACCACTCATGGATAATCTAGCCTGGCTACAAACAGGTAAAATCCTACATAAGTATCAACAAAATCTTCTGCATCCTCCATGGTTCCTCCTTCACTGTGCTTAATTTGCTAAGTTACTGCAGCTAGTCACCAGACCTACACCTCTCAATTCTTCCAAATGAACGCAAGACTAACCAGTTTGCTTCCCCACATAGAAAAGTATTATTTCACATACTTATTTCAAAATGTTAGAGTGGAAGCTTGCATTAGAAACCCCAATTATTTTGAAAAGACTTTGAAACAAATCCTTTGGAAAAAACCCTGTTAAGACAACAACATTTGTTCCTCATTTATTCTGAATTACATCTGCAGAGTGTTTGCAACATTAATTTAATGAGCAACACATTGGCCTACTGAATCTTATTTCCTGAGATAGGTTTGAGAAATTTGGGGATTCTGTGCACAGCCAAATAGGCAAGGGATTTCATTTTTTTTTTAAATGTCTAAAAGTGACTGAACAAAACCGAAGCTTAACAGCACCTGTTCTTCCTATAAAACACCCACAAGTTTTTGGTTGGTTTGTTGGGTTTTTTTGTAAAAAAATAGCAGATATTGTTATTGTATGCAGGTGCCCAACCTGTATTCAGTGCTCTTTACTGCCTGGGCTCGCATACTTTTGGGAAGGTAAAGCTTCCTCCAGTACAGCAGCCAGCCCCACGAAGTGGAAGATGAAGCAGTGTTACAAGAATTACCCAACGGAGTTGCACCAACTAAAGCGGGGTCCCACCCTACCACGATGTGACCAGAGGAAGGATGTCCTGCTGATGGGATGGCAGTGTCCCTGTCAGACTCTGCAGGTCTGCGCTGGATTTTCTTCTCATCTGCTCACCGCCTGCACAAACCCTGCGCTAGCCTCAGTCCCTCAGCTCCTGAGAAAAGAGGCCAGGTAACTCACTCACACACACAAACGTACCAAGTAGAAAAGGAAGATAAAGCCATCTACCTTTAAAAAGAAACCCAAACAACAAAACCAACAACCTTAAACCCATAGTCAGTTACTAGGGAAAGTTAGAAAGTTCTTATCCTGTGGCAAATAAATCATACCTTCATACAGGATAACAAATATTCAGAAACGTATAATTACCAATTTTAAGAGAACATTTGATCCTTCCCATTATCAGAGATGAGGGGAGAATACCATGTGTCTCAGACTAGCTATAGCTATGACAAGACACAAACCCAACCACAAGCACAGGGGTTGCTGTAGCAGTGAAGGACTTGAGACCCTTTTCACTCCCGCCTGTCTAGGAGGTGACTGTAACTCCATAACCAAAGGGCATAAAGCAGCCAATCTCAAAATCACGTGTAATGACAAATGAGGAATACTGGGAAAGAACATTTTAACCTGATGAAAACAATGTGTTTCAAATTTTATTCTTGATGTAGTAATGAAGCACATCTACATAAACATTAAGATTCTATATATGAGTTAACACACCATACCATTCTTCTGATTTATGGTTATTGTGAAGCGCCTCCAAAGCTATCCTGGGGGAACCAAGGTGAGCTACCTCAGACCCCCTGCTCCTTTTACACATTCAAAATATGACAGCAGACTTCCAAAAATTATCTTCAAAAGTGGCATACCAAAACAGAATTATTATTATTATTATATTGCATCACTTCTCAATGCATAAAGACACTCATTGTTTTCCATTTAAGAGTATTAACATGCTTGCTCTTTTTTTTTTCCCCTCCACTTTAAGGGGGCTTGCTCTCATAAGTCTTTATAAAAACTGTAAATTGTTGCAAGAGCTGAGGGTACTTCACTTCAGGTTAGGGGCAAAACTACTATTTTTTCTTAACATAACACCACCCAAATGTGGAGATTTTCAGAGATGCACAAAACTAGGTAGCTGAGTCATCCATGTCACTGCCAGTAATTACTCACAAAGGAGTTATGCAACTCCAAACACTAACAAAATTCAGTGGCCTTTGACAGACGAGGCTCAGAACATGCTTAAGAGAATGGACTGAAAACACTGGCCAAAATCAAAGATACATTTATTTAAATTGGCACTGGCAATGGATTACGTACAACAGCAGCAAAGCTCAACTGATGAACATGCCTTTTGGGAGGCAGCAACTTTCAGCGCAGTCCCATTTTTCTAGCAGAATACTTTAGTTTCCAGCCACTTTGTTGTTTCAGCCTCACCTTCCTTGTCACTGTCAGCCAATTAAGCAACTGTTTCTGAAGTATTTATTTCAAAAACAAATATTTGAGTATGAGGTCACATTTAGGCAAGTCACAATATTCATGTTTTGCAAACAGCATGCACTTTAATTACACCTATCCTTTTAAATGCAAGACTACTTCTATCAAATGGGCAGAAAATTCCAAAATTACTGTATCTGCCCAATTCCAAGTATTTTTGCATTTCATTCAGCTTGGTCAATAAAATGTTAACATTTACTTTCCTGTTTCTTTGTTGACTGCAATATTTTTATAATCAACTGTTGTAGAGTATTATCAGCACCCTTGTACCATGAAAATTTTTTAATTATTTTATTACCATGAAAATACATATTAATCCCGTATTTAGGAGGAAAGAGGTTCACTCAACATTCAAAGCTTAAACTGCACGACACTGACCCTTCCTACCTAGGCTTAAGGAATTCCCACAGCTGCAAAACTGCTTCACAAGTGACACTGTCATAGGAATATAAGAACAGGAACAGCACAACGTACAATCCAAAATGTAATCCTCAGCACTTCAAAGACAAGCAACATGAAAAAATGGCAAAATAATTCAATCCTAGATTTCTTCCAAAAGCTCGTGTTGTTTTTATGCCGTGAAGCATGAAAATTTGTTTCCTACCTCCAAGATCGTGTTCTTCCCTTGCCAACTGTTTTTACTTCCAGTCAACGTGTGTGCTACTTCACTGGAAATGCACTTATTTCTAATAATGTAATCCTAAACTTAGTTAATTAACAGGCAAATTCCTCAGAGAAAACTGTTTCTCAGATTTTTCCTCCTATGCCACAACTGATGACCAAGAGCACCAGCGAGTAGGAATAAGTTACTCTTCAAAATATAGGACTATTTCTCCGTAACACTGTTGACAGTGCAGGCAAGGTCAATGAGATCTATCAGACTGCCAACGTAAGGTTGTAGTAAGTACTATAGGCTACAATTAATTAAAAAAAATAATACTAAGGTAAGATTCCAAACCAAACCAAAATCTACTATAATATAAAATAAAATTCTTAAATCCCCAAACCATGTGAATGCAGAATTCCAACAAGTAAAAAGTACAACACATCCCTGAGATGCTGTTAATATAAAGCATTATGACAATAACAAGTATTTGCTAATGTAATTTGGGAACTTCACATGCAACTTGAAGAAACTGGTATTGGTATAAATGAAGCCTCAAACGCTGCTAGCCAAATGTAACACAGATGTAACAAACACTTTAATCAGAGCACAAGTGAAATGGGTTTTACACAGACCCTGTTAAGTAAGTAGTTCATGTACAGGCTTGAGAAAAACACACTTCTAAGAACAACTGTTGCAAACAGTTGCCTTCAGATGTTACAAACACAGAGCTGTTTCAGTTGGGCAGGCAGGGTCCTAGGCTCTGTTGGCCCGGCGAGTGTGACTTCAGAACCTGGTTCCTCCAGCAGTGCATCGCCAACCTCGCGCCCCTTCGGCAGCCCTAGCCCAGCCGAGTATTTGACAGTAAAGGTCACCACTGTCAGCAGAACTACCTGTCGGAGCTTTGCCGTGCCGGAGCTAGGGCTGGTTCTCCAGCCACTCCTGCTAACTGCCAATAAATTTTTATGGCAAAATCCATACACAAAACCAGCACTGAACACAGTACTCAAAGTAGCACCAGCCTTAGTGGAGGCGTACTTGTCCAGCCAAAAAATACTGAGAGATGCACAACCACCACAGAAGTTCTCATTTCGGCTACAATATTCTAAGTTTGATTATTTTAACACCAATGTATCACAATATTCTTAAAGAACAGATCAACAGGGCCAAGAAAGTTCTCAGATCTTCAATAAACTTCATACCTTAACTACAGCACATTATTTTTATAAACCTCAAGACTAACAAATAAGCCTTAATACTTCTGCTGACTTCTTAATCCTTACCTGTAGCTTCACTAACATAATTAGGATTTCTCTAATATTAAGGTAGAGGTACTGCATCCAGTATTATTAGATCATTAGAATATTTTAAAGTGTTAAAAGTGTAGCAGTCATGATGTAGAAATGCACGTCCAGTAATTATAGTACTTAAAAGCGGCACTCCGTAGACACAACTACAGAAAATAAATTTTAAAAAACCCATGAGATATAAAACCCCCATGGCTTGATTCCTATTTGAATTACTGGATTCCTTATAAGTACCAATTTTTATCAAATAATGACATTTCAACACAATTCTTTAAAGGATACCCCTTCACTCTTCCCAGAACTTTAACCTAGGCTTGTTTTGCACACTTTGTACTTAGAGATGAATTTGCTACAGACCTTTTTACTTAGGATAAGAAAAGCCTACTGCATCACAGAAAGCAAGTCTGACCAGTTTTACGAAGCTTTATTTAGATAACATCTTTTGTGTGCCTAATACACCTAGGTGTAATCTCTTATTTGTCATACTTGATGATACTTGATACACAATCCTACGCTTCTGATTTAAAAGTGCAAGTTTTAAGACCTGAGTGTCACATTCTGCTGAGATAGGCACTTTATTACAGCATAACCAGTTTTACCATTTATTTTCTTTTAAATCACATTCGGTACTTGCTTATGGACGCACCTAGAGTGCTAAGCAGTACCTCGAAGCCACTCTCGAAGTTGTTCCTTGTCCTTTACAACGTTTACGCATCCAAACCTCAGTCGCATGCTCCCGGGTCCTTCTGCTTGTTGCGTGTATGAAAATTACTGCTTAGTTTAATGGGTGCAAAAGCAAAGGGCCCGCTCCCAGGGCCAGCCTACCTGGATGCGCACCCCGATCCGTACAGTCACATTTCCAGGAGGAGTTAAAGTAACTTTCCACGCGAGCCGTGCCCGTAAAACCGCGTTCACAGGGAACCGACAAGCGTGACACTAACACGGTCAGGAAGGCGACACGAAGCGCACCGGCCCCAACGCTCTTCCGTGCGCCTTGTTCCCCCGGCGGGGCCGGCGGCCCCCGCACTCCGCACGTGCTGCCGCCGTCCCGCTGCCTGCGCCGGGGGGGTCGCGGCCGGGCCCCGCCACACGGCCCCGCCGCCCTCGGGCCAGGCGGGGGAGGCGCGGGGGGGCCGCGGCCGGGCTGCGGGTCAAGCCTGGGGGCCGCCGTCTGCCCGGGTCGGGCCGGAGCCGGACTGAGCTCCCGGGGGGGGGGGGGGGGGGGGGCGGTCCCGGCGCGGGCGCTGCGGGAAGGAGCCGGGAGCAGGCCAGGTGGCCGGCGGCAGCGCCGGGCTGCCTCTGTGTGTGTGTGTGCGTGTGAGGGGGGAGATCCCAGGGGAGGCGGGGAAGCGGCGGCGCCGCCGAGAACGCTAGGATCCGGCGGAGGAGGGCGGCGGGCAGACCGGGGGCAGCGAGGCGAGGGCGGAGGGGGGGGACCGGCGAAGCGGGGGCCGGCAGGGAGAGGCCGGGGGCGTTGCGCTGCGCCCGCCCTCCGCCCCCAGCCCGGCCGTTCCCAGGCGGCGGCGGGGGCCGGGGAGCGGGCGGGCAGGTGCCGGCGGGGAGCCGGCCGCGGCGCGGGAGCCCCGCCCCCCCGGCCCCACACTGACCTCGCCGCCGCTCACGTACAGCTCCATTTTGTGGCAGGGCTCCGGCTCCTCCGCGTCCTCCAGCGGAGCGAACGGCACCATGTCCCGGCTTCTCCTCCTAGCCGGGCAGCCGCCGCCAGCCGCTGCGCATTCCCGGGCCCGCGGCCGGCTCAGAGGCGGTGGGCAGCCGCGGCGGGCCCCCTCCTCCTGGCCATGGAGCGCGGCGGCGGAACACGGGCTGTTAGTGCTGCTGCTGCTGCTGCCGGCCGGCGGAGGCGGCGCCGCTCTGCGCTCCCCCGCGCACACCCCCCAACATGGCGGCCGGAGGGGGCGCGGCCTGCGCGGCACGGGGATGACGTCAGGGCGGGCCGGAGAATCCCCTGCATGGGGAGGGGGGCGGTGACGCGCGGTGACGTTCGCGGGCCCGCGGCCGGGCGGCGCCTGGCTGAGGGGGACGGGGCTGGGGGGCGACCGGCTGCCGGCCTGGGCACCGGGGGGGATCCGGGCAGGGTGACCGCCTGCCCGCCGGAGGGAGGGAGCGCGGTGAAGCAATGGTGTCGCGGGCGGGCTGTCGGCGGCACCTGGACGTTCCGCCTGAGGCTGAGGGAGGGTGCTGGAGAGCGGCACGGAGGCGTTTAAAACGAGACAAAGAGGAGGGGGGTAAAATCAGCGATGGAGCTCGGTCGGTGAAGTTCCCCCCCGGCTAGGAGGCCGTCGTCCCGTCAGACCCCTTCATCCCCTCAGACCCCGTCCCTACCTCGGGTGCCTCGGCGCCCCCTCATGAGCGGCGCAGGCCCGCCGGGAGGCGACGCCTCGGCTGTGAGGGGAGCGGCTGGCGGGCTGGCCTTCCCGCTGCCGCGACCGCGGGGGAAAACCCCACGAAGTTTCGTTTTGTTTCGTGGTTGGTTTTTTGTTTTTTTTTTTCTGAATTGAGAGGTGGCAAGATTGGACGCGCGACTGGAAAGTGGAAAAGAAAGTGTAGCCGGGTTGCTCCTGGGTCCTTCGTGAAGTGAAACGCGCGAATAAGCTGCGCGCAGGGCTGCGGGAGCGGAGCAGCCTGCTCACCGTGGTTACAGACACCGAGGGGACGGACTCCTTTGTTTCCAAGCATGTGTTCAGTGAGAAACACTCCAGTATTTCCAAACCTGAGGGGACAGCAAAAAGAGCACGGATGAAAAAATAATACTTCTCTGTCACCGTTTGATCTCTGGAGCTGGAAAACGCTAGATGATACTATGAAAAATACATATTTTTAAGGGTAGAAAACTCCTGAATGACACTGTTTATTTAAACACTCTGCATGACTTTCTAGTAAGCCCTGCCCTTTAGATAAAGCTAGCAAAGGAAGTCTCAAACCATTCTTAATTGCCAAATAATTTTGATCAAATTAGCATGACTGAGGGAGCAAACCAGTACACCCCACAGTCCACAACACTTTCCTGTGCTGATTTTTTAAAAAAAACCCGCAGAATTCAACCATCGGACAAACAAGTACACAGTATAAAATGCTCTGCTGCTGTAGTCTTCGATTAAATTAGAGCAACCTGTTTCACAAAGCTAACTATTACCAGTTAGTTCCCTGTCGCTGAGCTGGCTGAAGAGAGTTGACTATTGTGAATGTGTCATTGCAGCAACAGCCAGCTGGCATGTCAGCATTTCCATTGCAAGCCTATTTTTAAAGGTCTGTAACTCAACCATGGAAGACAAATGTTTTAGACTGAAACAGGGAGTGTGTACCAGCAATATTCATCCTTCCGAAAATAAAAAGTGTGCAAGAAAATGTAGGACCAAGTTACCAGTATTTAACATCGAGAGAGAATTTAGCTTTTAAATATAGAACTGTTCAGGCTAGGTCACTTGTAAACGTTGTTTTTGTTATAGTAGGATTGTGCGAACATGGAGCTTTTAGAGCAGTTAAGTGGCAGGAGATGGAGGGACAAGCCCCAGCTTCACGGGCCTTTGGTTCACACACAGCTACCTAGCCCAGTGCCTCTGTTCACGTAACTGGTGTGCATCCACAAGAAACCAAATGGCAACATCTTCCCTATGAAGTTAAATGCATATGTACTTGAGCAGTGTGCCATGAGGCAGATCTTAATTTAAATATAAAGGAAATCAAGTGGGGAGTGACTTCTTGAAAGCGCTTGAGTGCTCAACAGGAGCTTTAGTCTAGAACTTGTGTTGCAGACACTGTTGCCCTATGTCTGACTTTTCCTATTGCCTCAAACAATAAGAGATTGCAAACAAGTGTTCTGCATCCCCAGCTTATCACTACAATACTTGAGAAGTTCAGAGAAAAGCAATAATGAAAGTTAGGATTGTCATTCATGTCAAGGACTATAAAAGAGAAATAATGGTATATGTAGATATAAAAATGACTGAATAAGAAAAAGTAAATTCAGAATTTGTTTTACTCTAGGTCTTAAAACCAAAGAAGCAAGAGGTATTCAATAAAAAAACAGTATGTCACTGAAATGTAAAACTTAGAAAGAGCTGCCTCCCCCAAATGGTCTTTTATAGAGAAATAAATCATCAAAAATGTAATAGCAAGTCAATAATTTAGGAGGGCCAAGGCTTTATGTCAGGTTTCAATTTAATATTTAAATATTATATATTTGGATATTTTTATACCTTTTTCTAGAGCATCTCATCTAGCCCGTGTCCATGACTGTATGGATATCGGATCTCATTTGGTGTGCAGTTCTCAGATGAGGGTATCAGATTTCATTTGGTGCACAGTTTTCAGCTGAATAGTTTTTACATTCCAGTACCTTAATTTGTTCAGCAGGTTCTGCCCATTATGTTCCTCAGCAGGTCATTGTATGATCAGCATGACATTATAACCACTTTCTCCTCTGCGAGGTACTTTTATTAGATGGAGGCTTCAAAGTAACCAGTTTCTAAATATTTATTCACTTCAAAATTAATTCTATGACATGGCAAAGTTGCTGAGAATGCTCTTATATTGAGCCTAATATGAAATGAATAATAATAATGATGATGATGGTAATAATAATAGTAATAATAATAATAGGGATCTGCAGCCACAATTCAGCTTGCTCAGTGTCAGTAACATGAACTCCCAACTACTCAGTTGTCCCTTTTACGGACCTCAGGGCTGCAGCCAACTGACAACATCCATACTTAGTTTGCTCATTCAATTTCCCTGAAAGTATCAGTCATACGCTTGAAAGTATGAACAACAGATTATTTACGAGGTTAAAAAAAAATCCCTGCAAGTTTCCTGCATATCGTTCCTAGCAGGACATTTCTCAGAGAGGCGTATTACAGCACTGTGTTCCCTCTTACAAGTTTTCTGTCAATCTGTATCAACCTTGTCCTTAAACAAGATTATTTCAGAAGAAACCTGCAAACGTTGTGTTCATTCATCTACAATGTTTTTCAAGAAAGGAAAAATAAGAATATTATCATCAGGCCAGTGTCTTTTGTTCCCCTCCTCCCCCCAGTTAATGATACTGGAATCCAAACCATGCTAACCGTGGCAAGTACAGCGCAGCTCCACCCTGGAAAGCAAAGCAGAAAAAACAGTGTGAATATAGGAATATGTGAATAGTATCTAGTTCAGTGAGCTCTCAGGAAGGAAACTATACAAAAAGCAAAGTTTGAGGAAACTTCCCAAGTCGAGACTGATTTTTTGTTCTGTTTTTACTATAATAAAGCCCCTGAAAGGGAACAGGTACAAATTTAGCTTTTGTAGATTCAGTTCAAGGCAAACTGTGAACTCCAGTATCAATTGTGAGGGTGGTTTGGGGGGGGGCAGGGATACAGTTAATTTCTCAGGGCAAGTTTATTCAAGTTCATCATCGTTTTTCCTTTAATCTTTTGTACAATGCGATTTAACAACACTTGCACAGTCAGAGCAGTACAGCTCTTTCCTATTGTGTGGATGAATTTACGTGGGTACAAAGCATGCTTCTGTTAGCATGACTTGTTTTCATATGAGAAGGAAAAGAACTGTCCTGATGTATCGAAAATGTATAGTTGTATGCTTGCGTCTATGCCAGAATTGTTCCAGAGGAGGAACTGATTAATGCAGAGGGTGAGGTGTACTGGAGAGTGTGCTCTCACATGGAGGTACAAGTTCAGTGGCACAGTTGTGGCTATTAAGCTGTGGAGACCCTCTACACACAGCGTGAATTGCTCTGCTACTAATAAGGCAAATATTACAGCAAGATTGTCATGATTGTAGAAGTTAACATATAATACCAAACGTGTATGCATTCGGATTAAGTTATGAAAGAGTAACATGGCAAAACCTTTAGTCAATATTGTGTTAGCCTGGACATGAAATAGAAATGTGAGAGTCCATATCCCATCCTGTGTGTACTGCTGTTTAAAAAATGCAAATAGATCCAAGCTTGTGTACGTATGTGTATTCACAGAAACGTGGAATAAGATGTCTTAAACAGTTCAGTATTGTTAAACAGTTTATTGTGTACTTTGCCGCACAATGCAAAGGCAAAAGAACTTGATTTTTTTAGGAAACAGCAAGAGTCACTTTTATACTCAGTTGTGATTGTGCTGAATGTATGAAGCGCAAGTGAAGAGGCCCTTCCTGAATCCCTGCTTCAGCTTTATGGTTATGTTTTCCCGTCTACATCTTTTGTACTTTGGCAGCAAGTTTTTAAAAGCTCACTTATGGATAAAAAAGGAAACCAATTTGAGATGATGCTCCTAGATCAACACCTTAAGAGAGATCCTCGATACTATTTCGTTCTCACCGTCAAAGCAAACACTCTTCTTTTGAGCTATTTTAGAACCACAGGACAAACTTAGCAGCAAATTTTGCCACATTTGTCCAAAATGAGCTAGAGAAATATCTCAGCCATATGGAAAATACAATGAATTTATCTCTGCTGATCACATTGCTTTGACAGTAGGGGATGAAATCTGCAGATAGGCACAGTGAATGAAGATCCTACTAGATGTTTTGATGCTTATCTAAACTTTTTTCACTTAAAACCTTTTGGTTCCTCTTCATTTCAAAAGGCATTTTGAATTCAAATGTCCTACAATATATTTTTTCCCCAAAACATCGAGTGAATGCTACAAACCAGCCAACTGACACATCTCAGAAGTTCTGTATCATCAAATGAAAAGCTATGTACGGTCAAATTAAAGATCCATTATCTTATCTCCAATGCTGGCCAAGAAAGCAGATGCCATTCAGAAAATACAAACAGTAAGCGTTAGCTAAGAACACTTCTCCAGAATTTGTTTTCAGCCTCCAGCAATTCAGGTTTCACAGGCCAAGGGTGGTATCTTGCACGGAATAGTCTTGACGGACATTTCTTACACCAGTTTGCTCAAGCCTTGGATATCTAAATTTTCATCAACCGTAACATCTCACAAGTTCCACTATGAAACCTTATTACAAAAGAATCTCACTCTGGGCCTACTGCTCAGTTTCATCTGATGTTCCCTAGCCTGATATTGTAAGGGAGAGTGATTAATTACCCTCTCCATATCATTTGTGATTTTATGTGTGGTATATATCCCACCTCCACTGTCCTACCGTGCTTTGCTCTGTTTCCCAGGCTGAAGCTTCCTGGGCTATTTAGTCACTTGTAAACGAAGGGTGGGGAAATTCGGGTTTCTCTGTGCACTTTTTCACTAATGATTTTGAAGTAAATAACTACCGATAATGTGCACAAATTACAAAGAGAAAGTAATGAGCAGTCATTAGCTATCAAAGTCCTTTGGGAAATGACAGGCAATTCAAAGTAAGTGACAGGATTGCCACGAGGACTAGATACACAAGCAGTGATCAAGTAAGGAAGGAGTTTGTTTTACATCCATGAGCAACACCATGGAGATGGATACTCGGGCTTTGCCTACAGTTTTAGTGTACGTGCTTAGAAAAGCCCAGCAGAGAACCACAGAAATACTCTAGCCTCTACATAATGGCTTAAAGTGAAAACCCCAAAGGCCCAGCTTTGTCAAACCTCCTTCTATGTACTCATCAACACGAGTTTCCTTGCTAATTCAGCACTTTCCAAAGACTACTTTGCAAAGAAAACTTAAGCAACTACATTTCTCATATAAACTCCTAAGGTTAGCTGAGCCAAATGCAGGTCAGAAAATGTAATTAAATACTGAAATAAGTTACCACAGCTGTGTGCATACACCAACAGATGGCAAATCTACCACAAGCAATTGATCCTTTTTTTTTTCTATACTGAATCTCACATACTTTTCTATTTTTCCAAAACTTGCTTCATTGTATTTCTTCAAACCTGTTTAATCCTTGAAGCTGAAACCAAGCCTGAAAAATTCAACTTGAATTCACAGTGAATTTTGCTTCAGAATAAACCATCATGATGTTCCAATATGCAAATGTATCAACAATGATGAATACTTAAGGAACTGATTGCATCCAAAATCATCATGATCTCAGTCTTCAGGGAAGTTTTTGTGACAGCAGAGGGTGTTACTTCTGAAATGAAACAGAGCCAAAGATGTTGCCAGTTCCTAACTTTAGCTAGGAACCCACATACCATGCCTCAAACCAATAGCCTAATCATCTCAGGTAAAAATTCTTCCCATTTTGGAACATTATAATTAACTTCCTACTGAGCCCCGCTTAGAAAAATGTCTCAACCTGGAAGATTCAATAGGGACTTGGTATCTGTCAGAAATAATTCAGCAGTAGCTGTTTGTGTCTTGCAGTGTAAAGATACGGATTTACAATAATATATTTAGAAATTGTTTTCTCCTTATTGTGGAACAAAAGGACTTGACTGCATGAGTAATAGATATATTACTGGGAATAGAGAGCAGATCGCTGAATATCACTTCAGTGATACTAGTTTAGGTCTTCAGATAATTGCCATAGCAGTAGTGCTTAAAGAATTGCCGCTACTGGAGGAAGAGAAATCAGCATACCTTCCCAATCCACTGCCATTCTCCTAGCTCCTGGGGGTCAACAAAACTTGAATTGATTGCTATTTCTTCTCCACAATTATCAAGGTTATTTTCAAGCCATCTTGACTTTGCTTCTGTTCCAATTGGGGCACAACTTGACTCATCAGTTCTTTATTTGGAACACACATCACATTTCTTCACTTCATCAGTTCTCCTCCCAGTGAGGTCACTTGTTTGTGGCCATTCAATACTTCCTGCAAATGCCCGTTTCTGGGTTTAACGCATTTTCATATTGTCCCATGCAAAGAGTCTTGCTTAGAGTCACCGTTCAGCCAAGTATGCATTTTGTGGCAGTGTGACTTCGGGTTCAGCAGGATATAAGCACATAGTAAAAGCTGAGGACGTTCTGAAATACACTTCAGAAGCAGTATCTGAAGCCAAACTTTTTTTCCATTAAAAATGGTGACAATATTCATGATAATTTCAATGGGAGCATGATCATTCTGTAAGTAATTGCTATCAGGAATTTAATTTAAACCTCATTTGACTGACATTTCTTGTTTGCAAGGTATCTATTTTAGGAACAATGTCTTGCTAGTATATCTCTCTTCATCTTAGTCATGACTGATAACAGAATAATCATCTCAACTACTTTCCTTTTCCTGCATAATGGCTTTACCGCATTTTTACATACCAAACATACAAGAATAGAAACAATTAGACAAATAACAGTATTATATGCAGATGAGCAGGGAAATGACTAGAACTTACTTGAAACTCTATACTAGGCTGGATCTCAGGCTGAGAAGCCTCTACAGTCATGTATTGGTTTGTTTAAAAGACTATGGAAAGTTGCAAGTTTGCCTTTGCAGCATGCCTCTAACTCACGTTACTCTCAGTTGGCATTGCACACGTGTATTAAACACAGAATCGCAGCGTACTGCAGCTCTGACCTGCTCCCTGCTCCACATGCTGCCCTGCAAGAGTTAACTGCTCAGTCCTGTCCATGCTATCTGATAACACTGCCTGCCAGCAAAGTCAAAACTATTTATCCCAGTCACATTGTGCTTTCCCAGGACAAATCTGAAGCGACGATTACAATGGCAATTTATCTTTAAACACTATCTTTCATACAGGCAACTGCCACAAAATGCTTTACAGTTCATTTCATTATCTTGTTTCTTCTACTGCTTTAATAAACGATGGTGGTCATGGGGCAGCTGAATGCCAAGTTAAGAAAGGACGTTACTTGCAGCTCTTCCCAGGTCTTTGTAATGTTTTCTCATTTGCTGTAAATCTGTGAGGACAAGCGATTATGAAGAGTTTTCAGCAAGTTGACTTTGACACTGAAAGAGGTGCTTCTCCTTTTAATGATGAGCTGTCACAGGCATCGATCAGTATCCATGGCACAACAGATGAAAGCAGTAAAAAATGACAGACGAACAGACTTCTTAATGATAAAGGAAAAATAGAGTGCACGCCATCTGAGAGGCAGATTCTCACCGCCTTTAATGGGAGAGTTTTTTTAGTAAATGTTGTGTGTTGGCTTCAGTGAGAAATGAGAACACTCAATGGAGGAAGCATCTAATAGAATGAGGTCAGACTTTAAAAGAATGGCTACTACCCAGCAAAGCAGAACAGCAGCAGGCCACTACAGAGTAAACAATAAATAATCTTCTGTTCACAGCAAGAATAATGCTTGTAGGGGGTACCTTCAAAACCTTAATGAAGCTACAAAAGGTCAGCTCCAGCCTGGTGTAAGTTTACAACATTTCACCATTTAGCAGTGTTTCACCAAGTTGAAGCAAATTAGAACTGAGCCCCAGAGCTGATGTGGGAAGGCTTTAAAGAATACAGCAGCAAGGAGCTACATCTGGAACCTTGCTGCTGAAATGCTGCTGTTACCTGGACAGTCTTCATGCGGAAGTGGAAAAGGCAAAGGCTGCATCAAAATGAAATTCTATAGCAATGACCTGGTAGTGCTTTTCTCCTTAAAGTTTGGGGGACTTTGTAAACAGGCTTGCTGCTGTTCCAGCGGGGTAGGCAATACGTAATGAAATTACTTGCACCAACAAACTGCTCAGTCTAAGATTGTGCTGCATCGCTGGAACGTGCTCTCTAGGGCTGGTTTTGCACCTCCTCTCTTTTGAAATACAAATGTAGCTCAGCTGATCCTGATCCCATCGCATAAATGGATGGATGCTGAGTACCCTAGAGTTTAGAACCACCAGTGTATCTTACGGCCGGGGAAATAAACTGCTACTTTTATGAAACACTGTGGGTTGTTTTTTTTAAATGTGTAATTCTGAGCATCAACCTTTATCTCATAAAAGGAGGAGGAGGAGGAGGAGGAGGAGGAGGAGGAGGAGGAGGAAGAACCCTTGGTATTTTTTCCTGCACCCAACACAGTCTAGTGGAAGGACAGCAAAAAGCACCAGAGCAGGACTCTTAAAATGAGGAGGATCTGATTTCTTAACATAAAAAAATAATAAGACTCACTTTTAAAATATGCTAACAGTAATATAAAGAAAAAAAGAAATATTGCTGGGTTTGTGTGGGAAGGAAGCATATTTAAATGTAAAATGAATGACGTACCTTGTAATTACAGGAACCATTGAAAGAGATAGTCAGAATTAAAATACTTTAAATATTCACATTGAAATATAAATTTGAAAATTTTGAAGTATGTATAAATGCATATAAACAGAGGCAGATGATAAAGGGCTGAAGTTCATATCAACTCAAAGAAAGAAGGCCTTGTTAAATGAAAGCTAAAATTGTCTCTGAGCTCAGCAGTGAGGGCTTTAGGCAGCATGTGGCTGGGTGAGCAGCTCTGCAACTTCAGATTTAGTGCTAAATTGTGTATTTTAGAGTACCACAACTGCCTCACAATGATGCTTTTCTAAAACACATGAACTCAGAGAACTCTTAAAAATTTAAATTGAAACACCCTGCTAATTCTTGAATCACCAAACAATGGGTGATTAAGCACAATTATTAAGCTTGCAGCAACAGAAGCAACATATTTCTTCTGTTATGACAAAGTCCTCATTGCCTAATGCATTTTTGTAAGACAGTTATAAAATACTTTATGTTTTTACAGACATTTTAGGTCCAGCTATTAATATTGCTTATTTAGCTTACTAGATGGAAGGTGTTTTCACTCAGAGATGATTCCATCTGCATTAACAGCTACAGATAAAACCACGTATCCATTTGATATTGAGACGTGGCATTTTTTTGAGCAAGGATGATGCTTATCTGAGCGCAGAACCAGCACAAGACTCCTACAGTGCCTGGGCCCCATTACAAAGTTAGATACGATTTCAGGGGGGTAAACACATTGTATCATTTTTCTATACAGGAGAACATTTTGCCATAAATATTTTCTTCATAAAAGCTTTTTCCTCCATAAAAAGTTGCACTGAGTGCTCAGCATTTCCTTCCAACTCCCCTCGTGTCACACTGATAGATCTGCTTAACCCACCGATAGCTGGAGAAAGCTCAGGGGAAATGAAAATTGTCATTCCTTGTTTGTCTGCTTGTTTGTTTAACTTCAACCCCTCAGTTCTGGCTTCTTTTAAAGTTGTTTTGAGACTCTGGGAGTGCTTTTTTAATGCTATTGGCATGTCAAAGTGACACCTACATTTCATTATACTCTATACAGCTGGAAAAAAAAGACAGTTCACCTACAAAACACCTTGGCTGCTGAGCACAACCAAACAGCTCCTCACCAAAGCACCAGAGCGGGTGATTAATCTGCACAGGTTGGTGGTTCACTTTGAAAAGCACCCGCCAAAACAACCGCGGATGCATCCCCCTCCAACACTGCTGTCTACATGTACTGTCTACAAACACACCATCCAAGGACCTCAGTCTCTCCTCCCTCAAAATGTTTTTGAGCAGGAAATCACAGTTTGAGCTTTCATGGGGGTCCTTAACCCTGCAAACGACAAGCAGGTTGATCAGCCCTATCACAGCCCCAAGCCTGCCTTTGTTTTTATCCCCATCCCACTCTCTTATGTAAAAACATCTTCTGTTTTATCTCCATAGGAGTGCACTGCTTCTCGATTTGTGTCTTAATTTCTTCTCGACTCTGCTGAAAATTATGAAGCACATCAAGTGCCTCAGAACCGGCTGTTTTGCCTCCAGACTGTCCATCTTTCAGCTGGCATCCATTTCATAGAGAGCTGCGAAAACCTTTTTGCATCATCCTTCAGATTTCCAGAGAGATTCAAACTCCTCGGGGAGCTCTAGTCGTACACGTGGGTTATTATAATCCTGGTGCAGCACATTCAGAAATCTCTCAGAAACAGTGTCTGAGAAAGGTCTGCTTCAGCCAGGGTCTGAGCTGGAAACGGTGGGCATTGCTTTCTGCCAGCACGGCAAAACACTGGCTCCGCCGGTGCCGGATGGCTCTTGCATCCTTTTACTACAATCCCCTCCTTTTACTACAAATAAGAAATACACATTTATAAGCCTATAGGTCCATTTTAAATGACTAACCAGTTGAAAGGGGTCACCAAAAAATTTAGTTACTGGGCCAGATCTTGGCTAGAGAAAGCTGGAGTGACTCAGTTTATTTCAAAGCATGAGCTGAACCAGTTGAAGATCTCTTTCCTTGAATTAAAAAACACTTGTAGAAAAAATAGTCGCCATTGTAAAATTTTTAGGATATGAAAAATAGTAACTCGCTCAACATTATTACTAGATAAGGGTAAAAACAGCCCTTAAAACCTCTTTAGCAGGACATTTTCTAATGTATTGTGTTTTAGTTTCTTCTTATAATTACTATACTCATTTTAATACAAATTATTATTTTGTGCACAGATATTTTTTTTGCATGTAATACAGTCCTGAAATGTTTCAATGAAAATTCCACAATATGTAGCTTCTAGTGCGGATATAACCAAACAAAAAAAAAAAAAGAAAAGGTTGGGTTTTATTTTTTCCTTATTGAGCCAAAAATCAGCCGTCATTTCATCCCACTGATACACCTACAGGCAGCATCGTCAACGCGGCGTGCAGCACCCGTACCGCACCGGGGCTCATACCAAAAAGCCTGTTCGTTCTGAACCCAGGCCAAACCGAACCGGTGCAGTCCCGGGTGACACGCTTGCCTCCAGGTGGCTTCTCCAACCCTGTTTCTGATTTGATCGGCCAGGATCAGCTCCCCTTACACCCCAACAAGGAGGCTGTTGTGCTTTGGTCCCCTTTCTCTGCCGCTCTTCCTTTCTCCCCCAAGACTTGTATGTCCATCTCTGGCACATGCTACATTTGCGACCCTCTCTCACAGGGCTGTCCTGGCTGTACAGCCTTACCTTCCTCCACCCTGCACTTGCACTGACATTGTGTCCACCAATTTAATCTGTCTTTATTACCTGTAGTTCCAAGCTGTTTCGGTTCTGTTCCCTTACGGTTCCTCTGTGGTCTCCTGCTGCTACCTATGCCCAAAAGACAGATGAAAGGAGGCTTCACGTGATGGTGGATCCTGACTCTAAATTCCAATCCAAATTGTGATGGTCACAAACCTGGGAGGACACAAATCAAGCCTCTGTTTTGTCTCCATTCTTAATGTATTTTACACCTTGTCTTGCCCTCAAAACAAGGCAAAACTGCATTGCCTGTTTGGCTCATGCCAGAACTCAAGATTTAAATAAGCATTGTTCCTGCTCAAGAAGCCCAAAGCAGGGAGTTGGGGAACTCTGCCTTTCTGGGTGCTTCCCCTCGTTCCTGCTTGGTGCTGTGCCGCACCTGCAGAACTGATCCAAGATGGGGTGACCCAGGTGTCCCCATCCCCATCCACCTTCCAGGTTATCCCCTCCCCTGCTGCCTGCTTCAGAGCTTTCCTTTCTTCTTCTGCATACACAAGTTTTGTTTTCATGCATTGAAAAACAGAGCTCACAAAGATGTGTGTGCAGCTCTGGGGACTCAAAATATTCAACCAATTGAACCAATATTTAAACAACTTTTTTTTGTTGGAAAGCCAGAGGGAGATCACAGCAGTTTTCTCTCACTTCTTCAGAAATTTCCTTGGTATGGGGAGCCAGGCGTTTGCCTCCGAGAGGCAGCGATCCCTGCGTGAGAGGTGGCAGCCGCTCAGTATCACGGAGGTGGGGAAGTGATGGTGAGGAACCACAGAAACAGCAAACAAAACACACCTTGCCAAGCTGGAACTGGTCACTGCCCTTGCACTTTAAACCAAAATCTGAAATCGCTCTTTAATAACTGCACGTGGACAGGATGTTAATTGGGGCGATACGGAACAGCCCAGCACAGCGGGGCCAACAGGAACCTCTAAGGCCGTGCTGAGAGATTGATTGTGCGGTGACTCAGAGAGGGGCCACCCACTGAACCATCCGCCAGCAGCCTCTTCGGCTGAGATGCAACAGCTACACACGCTTCCCTGCCCATCTGTACATTTACAATTCACACAGAGACCTATGAGCATGTGTATATATATACACACACATTATACATCGACATTTAAATATAATATACTGCCAGAGTTATGATTTTTTAAATATCTGAAGGATGTGGTATCTTGGAAACCGATTGCCTCGAGTTGCCCAAATCAATTACAGAGGAATCAACACATTGCTTCAGCGTGGGAGCAGCGAGCGGTGGGCGCTGCCGGCCGGCCCGTCCCCAGGCTGGGAGCACGTCGGGGAACAGCTGAGGCCCAGCCTCTCCGGCTCCCCCTGGTGGCGGGGCGCCTCGGCGCACGGAGCAGCTACAGCGCTTCGTTTCTGCTGCCTTCGAGGGCTTCTTCAGCTGCAAGTTGATTTAAAGGGGGGAAAAATAATTGAAACACAACATACAAAGGGGATATGAATTCCCTTATGCATGCTTGCACAAAATTGGGGGTTTTATTAGCCGATTGTTGCGCAAGGCTTATTTTCTCACAGTTTTTTTCTGCATGTCATTCAGACAATAAGCAACACACTGAAAATCGCCATGTGTGCGTCCTGTTTCTTGATGAGGAAACAGATCATATCAGGCATCGAGTAGGCTCAGAGCACGCTGATGGCAGTAAGAAAGAACATTTTCAGCCAAGCACTCAAGGTTTTATGAGAAAGAATTTTAGATAAATTAATGTTTTGAAGAAATGAAACTCTGAAAACCATGTATTTCTGAAGTGTGATCACAGAGCATGCAAAAATGTATCCATCATCTTCTCGTGGCTCTGAGCGCAATGGGGAGGCAAAAGGCACACTCAGAGGGGCTTTGCCCCACACAGGGTTAAAACAAGGACCCTGTGCCAAGGGTCTCTGCCAGCCGGGAATCGAGGGCCAGGGCTCGCTCGGGTTTACCTGCTGAGGTTCAAACCCTGCTCCTTGGCAGACCAGATTTCATGCGAGGAGCGAATAACCTGATCCACAAACAAGAGCTGAACACATTAATTTGTTTTATCCTTCTCAAATCAGTTTTGCTTCTTTGGCCAGCTCTGTAAAAATGCTGAAATTTTAAATAATGGTCCAAAAATGGGATTATGTAGCTAGGAGAGTGGGTTGCTGAGAGGAGAGATTGCTGAGCTAAATATTTGGCAGAATTAACAAAGTCAGGAAAGACATGTGGGCATAAAGAAATAATTCAATATTAAACTTCTGGCAGAATTCATAAAATCTGTTTATAGTTCAGATCACAGTGAGCCATTTACTTACTATTATTGGAAATAAGGTCTAAGGGATTTTGATTGCAATGGGTTTGCAACTATTACAGCATGAAAGAATATTAAATGACAGAATATTAAGCACAGGCAAATTAAGCTGCAGCCTTCGTTAGGCGCACCTGCCAGGCAGCGCTGGGGAGTGAAAACCTGCTCCCAGGTGCCATCTCGGGGGCTTGGCCGTGCCGAGCTGCAGCCTCCTGGTGCGGTTGCTGCTCTCCTGCGATAGGCTCCAGCCATCTTCGACGGGGGTGTGCTTGCTGGTTGCCTTTTTTTAATTCACTTCAAATTCCCCTCTGTTCCAAGTGCTTCCCTGTGGTTTGTGTTCTTCTCTCTGCTTCCCTTGAGCTCCACCTCCTCGCTCCAGCTTTCTCGTCTTTCATACATTGTTCCATTTCCCCTTTCTTTCCCTTATTCAATTTATATTCCCTTTCCTTTTAGCCTTCACTACCTTTTTCCCCACTGGCCTTGCTCTCCCCACCTCTGCCCTCCCCAGGAGGAAGCCCTGGGAGCAGCTGCTGCTCCAGGCACGGGGCTGGCAGCCCATCTGCACCTGGGGCCACCTGGAAACCCAACGCCAGCTGGAGGAAGGAGATGCTCCTGGGGAAGAACCTCACCCCAGCATCACATGATGGTACCTGGGGCACAGTGGGAGAAGCCAGTCGAGGGAGGGGATCCTGCCCCCTGCTCTGCCCTGGTGAGGCACATCTGGGGTGCTGGGCCCAGTGCTGGGCTCCCCAGTTGAGGAGAGCCAGGGAGCTGCTGGGAGGGGCCAGCGCAGGGCTGGGAAGATGATGAGGGGCTGGAGCATCTCCCCGGTGAGGGAGGGCTGGGAGAGCTGGGCCTGTCCAGCCGGGAGAGGAGGCGGCTGAGGGGGGTCTGACCAACAGGTACCAGGGGCCTTCAGGGCGGGGGCCAGGGGGACGGGGCCAGGCTCCCGGCAGTGGTGCCCAGCGACAGGACAAGGGGCACCGGGCACAAACTGCCACACGGGAAGCTCCTTCTGGACACGAGGAAGAGCTTTGTTCCGCTGAGGGTGGCAGAGCCCCGGCACAGGCTGCCCGGAGAGGCCGCGCAGTCGCCTTCCCTGGGGACACTCCCACCCGCCTGCCCCAGGTGACCCTGCTCTAGCCGGGGGCTGGGCTCAGTGATCTCCAGAGGCCCCTTCCAGCCCCGACCACCCTGTGATTCTCTGATCATTCACTAAGTAACAAGGGGAAAGAAGCATCCAGTACACAGCCACAGCCTTGGTTGTCTGAACCAAACGGTCATCTGGAAAGATGAGACAAGTCCACGGGAGACATCGCTACCATCCCATCCTTTTCTGGGCTGCTCTGGTTCATAAGCCTTAAACCATTAACGAAGTTTTTCAACAGGGCTCCAGCTATTCAGAAGCAAACTTGGCTTAAGGAGAAACAAAAACATTCTCTGACTTGAACTTCAGAAGCTGTTTTGGGAGGGTCTCCCCCCAAGCTCCCCTTCCCCATCCCCTCTCTCGGGGCGTGCACACCCCTCCCTTTGAGCCCCACGTCCCGTCCCTGACCTGAGGGGAGGCTCAGCCACACTGCCCTGCTGCGGGGACTTGTGTTTGTGGCTTCGGAGGGCGCAGGGTGGCTCTGCCCTGGCCTTGCTCCTGCCACAGCTAGAGAACAAACACCTACAGCTGGCGAAGGGCTGCTGGGGGTGCAAAGCCCGGCTGCCGGGGGGACGGGGGCAGGAGACACAGACACCCAGCAAACAGCAAACACACGCCCTCTGCACGAGGTATCTAGCATGTCGGAGGGTTTTGCTGGGTAATTATTTCAGTGATACGTGAGAAACAAGGATCCAGCAGAGCTGGGAGAAAGATCACCTTATTTTCAGGTGGACAGGATAGATGAAATCCAGCACGTCCCTCCAGAACAGGCAATGCTGCTGTCTGCGACGGGGCTTCACGCACAGCTCCTGCCTTCGCCCGGCCAGGCTGGTTCCCCTCGGGAGCAGGCAGATGATACACCTGGCCTCGTGCCCAAATAATAACACTGCAGTCTTGTTTTTAAGGCCTTCCAGACCAAAAGGCAGGGCTGGTTCAAGCAAGTGTCAGTACGTGACCCTTTCCTCTCCCCCATCACTGCAGTGTGAGGTTAGCTGCGCCCAAATCCCTCTGAAGAAAGAGATAACAGAACATCAATTGAAAATTTCACATTAAACAGCAAAGAGGAGGAGACTGGCGGGAAGATTGGGGCTAGTGGGAATTTTTCTTTCAAAAAAATGTTACATGAACTTTTTTTTTAGTGAAACATTTTACATAGTTCAATATTATCCCAGATTTCCAGTAAAAAATAACCAAAACCCAAGGTAAAATATTAAATAAAGTCTGAAAACTTTCAAATCCCCCTGGCAGGAAAAGAGAACTTCCCCTTGCCTCCTCCTTTCTTCCCCACTAAAGCAACACAAACAGCTGCAAGCAAAACACCAGAAAACTCCTTTTTCTTTTTCCTTCTGTTATCATTTCCCCTCACCCTTGGTGGCAGAAGCACGGAGAGAGCGGCTGCCCCTCCTGCCCCAGCTGCTGCACATCACCTCGGCTCACGGAGCAGCTTTGGTACCCGCAAACCTCACTTCTTGTGAGGAAACCAAACCAGAACAGGCACTCGGGCTACGATTTTCAACCACCGGTACACATCCAGTCTGCAGCGCCAGAGCAGAGCCCCCCAGCCCCCCCGTACAGATGCCAAGTCCTGGGCAGTGATCCCGCCGAGGGCAGGGGCAGCTGCTCCGTCCCGTGTCCCTGCTGTCCTTCACACCAAGCGCGAGAAGAGGGTACGCGGAGGCTTTTTACTGCTCCTGAGCAGCATTTGGCATCATGGCCAGGGGTTCACTGCCACCTCCTCGGTCCCCCTGCACCAGCCTCTTGCCCGGTGAAAAACCCTCCTTCTGGCTGCAGCCAACAGTTGCAGAAGTTTCCAGCTGGTTACACACCTCAAGGACTCCTCGGATGGCCACAGACAACACCAGATCTTCTTTTTGAGAGCACTTCTGTTGTAGAAACCCAATGTTCAGACAGGAGAGAATACAAAACGGCTGGAAGGCTCCGTCTCGGGTGGCAAGTCCCTGGGTGCTTCACTTCAATTTCTGGGAAGAGCTCCCTTCGGGTTTGAGCAGATCCAGGGAATCTGGTGCACCTGACACATGCTTGCTCCCCTCTGGCTTGGCAGAAATGCCGGTGTCGAGTCTCTCTACTGTCCTGAAAATCCAATGTAGTTACTGCGGCTGCCCAGCCCCGGGTTAACAAAAACCCAAACAAGTTTACAGCTGATCTGGTTCCTTTAATGCGCTGGTTCAGCTTCTCCAGATGATCTCATCAAAACCAAAGTCAAATCTGAAAGTATCGCTAAGGATACGGATCCCTGTACCAAACCCTTCTGCCTTTATTCCTTTACCCACACACACGTCTGTGTAATTTTTGTTAACTAAAAGGGCAGAGCTAAGGCTGCGCATCAACCTCATCTCAGCCTCCTCATTGCTAAACGCCAGATTCCTTATTTTGTTATTAGATTTCTTTCTCGTTTAGATAAAACTAGTCGCTTATTCTGACATGTGAAGTGTGGGGACAGTTTAAATCATTTTTTTCCCCACTCACCAGGGCTTTTTGCCACCAGGTGGCAATACAGCCACAGCCACCGGCCCTGCTGGGGGCTGGGTTTTCCCCCCACCAGCATCCAAGTTCACCGTCCCCTGTAAATGTGTAACTAAAGCTTTAGCATCAGCCAGGTTTACTTCCTCTGCCTGCTTCTCTCTGGTTTTTTAAGCTCCTCCGCTGCAGCCACCATTGCAGAAGCTGGATGTGGTCTTAGCTCCAAGTTTTGGATGAATTTGGTTGACTTCAGAGCCGTCAGGCTTACATGCAAGAGTCAGGTGAGCACACGTGTGCCCATACCATACCGTGCGCAGGATGTGGCCACACTGCCACCTGGCAGCGTTCGGGAACAAAAGCCGTCCCGACTAACACCCTGCTTAGGCTTAAACCTTGCTTATGCATCCCGGTCTCACGCGGTCCCGGCAGGCACCCGGCCTGGGTGTGCCACCGGCCTGGATGTGCCGCCGGCCTGGATGTGCCGCCGGCCTGGATGTGCCGCCGGCCTGGATGTGCCACCGGCCTGGTGCTGAGCCTGGAAGGGCAGCCAGGTGCCCGAGCGCTTTCACTGGCGATCCCTTGCAGCTATTTTTCTCTGCTCCTTGTCTTGGAAGAATTTTAAATTCTTTCCCCTCGTCATGGTACCACGCTGTCAGCTCTTTGGGATGGCTGTGGTATTTTTCATCACCTGCATTTGCTCAAAAAGCAGAACAGTCACTGGCACTACCAACTTCTGCCACATTTCCATCAGCACGTCAAGCCAACCACCGGGATTGCCAGCTGGTCAGAGGCCGCAGAAATTAGTTTGGGAGATTTTCAAGGTAGTAAGTGCTACAAAACAGTATCATGATTAACAGCAATGTAGAGGACTCACATTTATCTTTAAAATAACTTTACTCCCATCCTCCACCCACTGAAGCATTACTGGTTCACCTGAATTACTCTGAGCTGTTGTTGGTGTTGCACGTGAATTGTTTTCATTAGATCCAAGGTCATGTTATGGAAAGGGAAAACATTTCAGAAGTGCTTCTGGGACAGAGGGTTGCAAATTCTGGAAAGCCTCTCCATAAACTAACAAGCTACTTTTAAACCTTCCTAACTCCTCCCAGTATCAGTCAATCTCTCACAACACCTATTTCCCCCCAAAGAGCCGCACTGACGGGCACCTCCGCACTGTCTTGCCCCCCCCCGCCTCCCCGGCCCAGCTCTATTCCAAATGAACAAAACCTCGTTACCCAGAATGGCTGGAGCAAATGCAGGGTCTCACTCACAGGTTGCCAAAACCTACACCAGAGGTTACGTTGTTTTCCCCATTTTGTTTTGATGAACACAGAAACCTGTGTAAGCCCCTGCGAACTGCACGGGGTAAAAATGATTTTCTCTTTGCGATGCCCAAGCGCCGATGGCAGCTGGGTCGGCAGGGCAGCCCCGACCGCATCCACCGTGCACACTGCTGCCATCAGCATTAGCTGCAACCTCTTAAATTCTACCTAAAGAACTGGAAAATGGTTTTGTTTCAGAAGCAGGGGAAAACAGAAGATTCAGGGGAGCAGAACACAACGCGCCTGCGCCAAGCCCTGACATTAACTTAATTCTTGATACTTTGAATAGGACTGGATTTTTACAAGGCAGTAATACAGAAACTGAGAACTTCATATAGGAAAAGGAGTTAGTTAACCTTTATTTCATTTCTCCATAGTCCCAAACTTGACAGACGTAGAAAAATATCCTTGAGTCTAGTAGACAAATTTACCAATGCTAAATAGCCCTTTACTCTGACCATCTGGGCCACTCTAGATACATTTGTACAAGCATTACTTCAATTATTTATTTTTTTTTTCAGTGAAAGATTTTGCTAAACTATAAACAATAAACTACAGAGGAAAAACTTGACCTACCAAAGCATGCATATGAAGGTATCTTCCAAAACTTAAAAAAAATAATTAAAAAAAAATACCAAGAAAGCAAAACAACCTTGAGACACATTTGGAGGAGAGAACAATAATTAACTAAAGACAAATCCAAGGAAATTCTGTAACTATCTGTGGATAACTTAAAATATCTATGGCACAACTTTTCACAAAAAAAATTAAGGCAAAGACAAACATTTTATATAAAAATAGCTGAACAGGCTTCTAAAGGAGGAAATAAGCATTTCTCATGATGACTCTGTTAATACAAGATTATAAATACCCTTATATATACAGAAAAAAAATCAATACAAATGTATGGAGTATTTCACTAGGCATCCATCTTTCAAATAAGCCAAGATCATACGTCCTGGACCATACTGGAGGTACTTCAGTTTAAGATTTGTAGTAGTTTCTTTGCTACACATATTGATACAAATAATAAAAATCCAATATAAATATTTTCACAGAGAAACTCAGTAATACACTCAGGTTACAAAGCTTAATGAATTGGCCCAGAAAGAAATGATATCAAGTTTTAAGATCGTCAATTCTCTTATGTTTTGTAGGCTGAGGAAAACATCTAAGTTATACAGTAATATTTAAACTTTCAGAGGTTTTTTGCTTTTTGTTTTGGTGTTTCTTTTGGTCTGTTGTTTGGGGTTTTTTTATTATTTTTAAAATCAAACTGATAGCTTTAGTGAAACTAAAGCAGAAATTAGCATGGCAGAAGATTCATTATCTCTTCATAAATACAGCAGTTTGCCAAGATCATTTAGAAATACCATTATTACGGGCATTTTAATAAACTTCCAAGCCTAAAAGTTACCAGTTTTGCAAGGAGTTAAACTATAAACCATATTTGTATGGATGTATTTCACTAAATTTCAAAACTATGTAATCAATATATAGTAAGACATAACAATGAGAGCAAATAAAATATATTTTAGAAGAATTGCATTAATATTTTAAGTGAAAATACCTTTGTAGATGCTAATATGATGATCAAGTTCAGTATACCTGTGCACATCATAACTGCATATGTGTATACATATACACTCGGTAATTCTAGAAATAATCATAGAAATGATATAATTTCTGTTGGGGAATATAATTTTTCACCAACACAATTCAGTGGATTTGCCAATGACTTTTTGAGCTGTATTTCACGAAATTTGAAGTAGAAGCTCTTGCCTTCTGAGGCATCGAAATTTATTAGTTTATTGTCATTTTCTTGCCTAAAACCCCGCGATCTTCCTTTCTGCTACTCTACCAAAACGCCTCCTCATGTCTTCCTCGCTACCCATCCCCAGGCGGGAGAGGCTATTACGTTCAGCCTTCCCCCATGTACTTCAGAGCAACAGATGTGATGGTGGAAATTATAGGGACTCTTTTTTAAGATGAAACTTGATTACAAAACATGGTCTACATTTACATTTAAACCTTAGCTTGCTACTGATTCATTTTAATTTGACACTTGCTTACAAGCAATTCAAAATTGTTTCTACAAGGTCTTTATACATGGTTACGCAAAATAAAACAGCTGAAACAAAAATATGAGGGCATATTGGTGAACCGTTACTTCTCAGAGAATGTAAAATCCTATTGCTTTTCATTACATTGCTGAGACTTGACTGTTCTGATAAATTAATCGATGATATTTTGAGAAAGGTTACAACTATCACTTAGTACCAGAGTAAAGGATACTATCCATTCCTTACAGTAACTGTACCAAAACCAGCACAGCTAGCCCATTTACATCATCCTTCAGCTTTAATAGAAATATTTACTACCATTAACGTATGCTAATATTTTCTCCCTAATATCACATCTTTATTATTTCCTTGTCCATAGACTGTGTTTAAGACAAATACATAAGAACAGTACTAAATTAAAAAACCAAAGTGAATCTCACATTCAACTAAAAAACAAGCACAAAATTGAAGGATGTATGTTAGAAATAATTTATTGCCTATAAAATCTTAAAAAAAAAATGCTTAGGTTCACATTTTCTGTGTGGTTTTAAAGGTGGTGTCACGTTTCAGAGGTAGTGTGTGTAAAATGCAATACAGAATTTGAAAAGAATTATTGACTTAGTTCACTAATACAGTAAAATGTTCACCAGAACCAAAGCACTGACCTGAACCCCTTTTCCTTACAGGAACATTCTCAAGTGTCTCTCTTACTGCAGAGGATTGCTCATTTGTTTAAAAACAAGAACAACCACCACGCAAGCCCAAGTTTCTGCCCCATTTGTGTCTATCATCTTCTGACCAAAGTGTCAGCTGCTGCCTTTCAGAGACAAATAAATACTCTTTAGTCAGAATAAAACCCTATTCTGCCATGGAAAAAAACAATTTTGTAGTACCGCTTCTATTTTTCTGCTTATGACTTTTAATAAGATTTCACATTTGGGCAGTGTGCTAAAATAGTAGCTGGGTAGAAAAATCAAACACCATAAACCAGCTTCTGGTTTTACTAATAACCAGCTGGAGTTTTCTCACTAACCATCCCCTAACTTTGATCAGGTGTCTCTCAAGTGAGCAACTTACTCAACCTTATGATGATATGGGGCAGAAAAAGCAGAATCCCGAAATGCAGAGGAAGGTTAGACCGCTGCCAGTCCTAACACGTAAAGCAGCCTCGGAGTTCACTGCCTGACCTGAAGGATCTGGGCAGCGCGACCGGAGGTAGTACATCAAGCTTTTGGTTGTAACATCACAAGTTGCAAATACTTCATGTTTCAGATATTCTGTGCTATTCCATTTATGCATATTATTGTCTTTCCTTACGCTATCAGTATCCTGAGACCAACAGTCGGCTACGACTGTAGTACCTAGGGAAAAGTTAGTGCTGTGCATTAGGTTTCTTTTTAATGTTACTAACAGGGTAGTGCAATAGAGATCCCAAAATTGGATAGCTGATTGGTTTTAAGCAGTGTATTTCAATTTCCACAACAAGGATGTTCACGATACTGTTGATTTTTCCTATCATTTCAACTGTATAACCACAGCAGTAGGTATAGCTATCTCCATTTGGTGAATGGACTTAATAAGCTGCTTCCCAATGTAAGATGATGAAGATATAACCAGTACGTTCCTTTTTTCACTCAGAGGACTGCAAAGCCCACAATCTGCTTGTCATTTCAGACTTTTTATTGCCTTAGCAAAAAAGAAATACTTGGAAAGATTAAAGTGCAGTGCTGCTTCAAGAACCAACCACTCAGGAAAATTGGCTTGTATGGTACATCTGTTCGTGTACTTTTAAATCTGCCAAAAATTCACCTATTAGAGTATTTACTATTACTCGCTCTTGTTAGACCTATAGACTTGACAGAAGTGTCATCTGCAGGGAAATGAAAGGAGGCAGAGCTTCAGGAAACAGCTTTCTTAACTGTAAGCAAGCTCACCAGCATCAAAGCCTCTCACTGCTCCCCGCGGGGAGCGAGCATCCTGCCTGCGGGTCACGGCGCCTGTCCTGCACTGCCCTTCTCCACTTTGGTTTCTTCAGAAAGACATACCTCATCATCCATGTTCCGACAGGCGCGTTATGAATAAACTACGCCAGGGAAGTCATCTTTCACTGGCAAAGCAACCGAAAGCCTTCGCAAAACGATGATAAAAACATCAATACGTGGCACTTGCACCGTAGCGGTTAATCGAATCCCAGAGGCAAAGCACAGAAACAGCATGCGGGGCTTGGCTCTGTCATTGCCAAACAGCGCGGTACTGGCTTCAGCTGGCAGGGGAAGCCTATGCAAATGATGGACTAGCACTTAACGGGGCGCTCGTTACCATCCTATGAACCGAGGAAATAACCATAAACCAAACCCTCACGTGCCGCGGGCCCGGAGAGCCACCCGCATCGTTTTCCATCATCTGAAGAACCTTCAGAATTTCACCTGGAAATGAAGTCCCGGTGGCTGTATCGGAACGCGCTGCCCATCAGTGAGGTGCTTCCCAATACAGCTGCCAAGATGAAGCTGGAAAGCACGTTGCACTGCCTGTCAGGGGCACAAGGCAACCAAACCTGCCCTCAATGACAAAACGCTGCGGTGCGTGCTCGGCTGAAGGGTGACACCTGGGTTGTATTTTCCGCACTCTCAGGGACAGTTGTGTTACGTTACAGGGCCTCCTAAGCTGCTCTTCAGCCACTGTGCTGCAGAACTATTGTTGCTGCAATGATTTAAAATACCAGTAACGGTAATGTCTCATTAACATTTTTGTTTTACATAGGAAATATACAGCAATATTGGAAAAAAAAAAAAAAAAGAAAAAAAAAGCAGAGCAGCTGTACAGTATAACCCTCTATGGCATTCTGCTATACAGAAATATAATTTATACTCTTTCTTCCTGAATATCCTGCAATATTGTCAAGTGTTTCAGGGTACGGAAACATGACTCCTTCGCTATGTTTCGTCTTGTCACCCTGCTAGAGAAAAGAACCAAAGAACAACATGCCCACAGGGATGGTGTGGGTGTTGACTGCAGCTAGAGTTTCAGCTGCACATCCTAAAGAGGATTCCAGCTTCCTTGAGAAAAGGGACTTACATAATTGCTTGAATCCAGGAGTTCATTCAAAATTAATTCCTTTGATTTGTCTGGCATATGAAATAGAAGACATAGCAAAATATGAATCATGAAAAGTTTTTTCATCATGAAAATCGATGAAAGTTTTTCTTGTATAAAGGTGGATTACTTAACTGACCATGAAATCAAGTAGCCTGCCTGTTGTCATGGGAATTTGGAGTGGAAAAAGGAGGAAAATAGGGTCCAAATAGTGGCAAATCACAGTACTATTTTTTTTTTATTTCAGCAAAGCTCACAGAAAACAAGAGGTTTCATTGTCAGTAGCACAGACTTCCTATCTAGAGAACAGTTAACAGAAAGCATTGTTAACCCAGTATAGAAAACCTTTATGAACGATTTTTTCAGAGTGAGCAGAATTACAGTTGAGCTCTATCTTACATTTGAAGGGTAGTACTGTGATCTTTGCTCACAAACTTTAATTAATTTTAGATTGGTGGTCATTGCAACAGCCTCTCCTTTGACTAAGGCTGTTAAGGATGTGTCTGCCAGCGAGGATGTGACCTTTCAGCTCAGGCAGCGGAAGGATGAGTAACCTACCACTTACGTCCTGGTTACACGGAGCACCTTGCCTCTCTCCTGGGATTCCACGCTGAGTTTTAATGCCTAAACTCAGATACAGGCCCAACAGCTTGCTTTTGTGGGGTTACTCTGTAGAATAGGCGGAAAGAGGTCTTTTGGGAGCTAACTAAATTGTATAGTAGTCAGAACTGTGACACTGCTTTGTTTTTTAAAACAGCTTTTAAAACTGCCACTCTCCTTTATGCAGTCGGCGTTTAACAGTATTGCTAAAAGCTGCCTGTGCCCAAGGACAACACAGAGACAGAAAGAAACCTGAAAGAGCAGAGCTCACTACTGACACTTAAAAAATAATATCTGTAGAAGTGGATCAGGGAGGAACAGAGCAGACTGAGAGAAACCTAGAATCAGGAGTTAATCCCAGTATTGGAGGAAAAAAAAAAAAAAGGGGTGTTACTTCCCCAACACAGGAGTTTGAGCTACACCTTGGATCTGCCACTGGAATTAAGGGGCTTACTTACTGTGCTGTATGAGTAAGGATTCACCAGAGTAAATTGTTATTTGGCATAAAATTGAGAGATCAGGCTTTTTACCAGACTGTGAAAGTATCTGTTTCAAAAATGCTTGCTGAGGAATATTCAGATTAGAAGTTATAGAGCATCAATAATATGGGCATGCACCTACATGCCCTACTAAATTTATCTGAATGTATCTGCACATCCATTTAATCAGATGAGTACAGGGATTCAATGTCTGTGACAGCTGGAAAAGAAGAAATTCATTTCAGCCACTGCCTGCAATCAAGCTCGCAGTTTAGAAATGGCACCTAGCAGTTGCTTTTATCAGCGTCTTGATAAAAGGGAGCAAAGTTTGTGGAAAAATACCTAACAGAACTTTAGCATTCAGACTTTGACAAATAAAAACTGTAACTACATTCATAAACCCCTAAAACAGCACTGTAAACATCTAATCCCATTGCTACTGTGAGAGTATCAGAAAGTCGTGTTCTGCAGCTATCAGGTTTCCCATATCCATCTAATTTGTTACACCACTTATGACTGCTTGTTTACATTAATAATTTATTGACGATAATTCAAATTTTTCAGTTAGCCTTTCAGAGATTTTTCAGCTATTTTGGTCAGAAAATGGAAGATGCAACAATTGGAAGTCACATAATGAAAAACACTTTAGTTTAATTTTTCAGATTTTCAAAAGGGTTCAAGCACAACTCGTAACAAGCCCGTTATTCTATTTGGATCTCCAATTTTTAGTCCACCTACCTGAGTAAAAATGGGGAAAAAAAATAATCAACAGGACTGGTGAGCAAGCGACTCTGAAGAATGAGCTGTTTGTGTAACAGGACATTTGTTTTCCGCTCTTGGATCCCTGCTCAAAAAGGCTTTGCTACAGAGCAAGAGTTATTCTGGAAAGTCAGAAGTTATCCTAATCAAGGCCAAACTGCTAAAAGTGAAACCTTTCCTCACACAGGTCTTTCATTTACCAAAAACAACATTCAAAATTTCTTGACAGTGCAAACTGTAGCCATGACCTACTACAGTCATCCTTCAGGAAAGTCTACTTCACCTTGGGCTTTCTTTTTTGGACTGAAGAACACAGGATAGCAAATGCCGTTCTCTTGAAACCTACACGTTACGTGGGGTTTCTTTTTTTGTCAGTTAAAAAAAAAAATTCACAAACTGTCTGAGGCATTTTTCTCAGATAAAGACGACAAGCTGAATGAGGTATCATCAGGCTCTGGGGATGCATGATTGAAATCCATTTCTTCTAATTCAGGAGGTAAGTCTGAGAGCAGTGCCTGTAAGTAAAAAACATTACAATATGGTATTAGGTATATGTTTTATGTCAGCATTCATGTATCTTTTAAACATATAGTGAAAAAAACTTTGTTGAGCTTTGCAGTCAACGTTGGTATTGGATGCGTTAATAAAAATCAAAGAGGTGAGTATTGATAGATATTGAAAGGAAAAACATTGTCCGAGCTGACATTATCTGAAAGACAAAAGGAAAACAATAAAAGCAACGAAACCTCTTCCTAAATAAAGCACAAAATGTTACCTACACAAGCCATGACCCAACCAAGCATTAAAAGAACTGCTATGTATTAGATGGGTGCAGCGCAGCTGAAGCAGCCTGACTTTTTTCCCTGGATCTCACAACAGACAAATCCCAGTCCCTTGGCATACACTGGTGGTCCCCTTGTAAAAGTAACACTTCTTTTGTCTATGTCACTGCTTGCGTAGATTGCAAGATCTTCCTTTCATTTAAAGTTCAGCTTTACTTTGTCTGTAAGATGTTCAGCACAACGCTGCCTTAATCATAATTTGAGCCTCTGGGCATTATGGAATAAAACCAAGGGAGTGAGAGAACAAAAATGACAAATGCCTTTTGTTATTAAAACCCACATCAAGACTTACCTGCTGCTGCTCTTTATCATCTGATTTAATAGCAAGTATCAAACTCCGAGTAAACGTCTGTAGTTCAAAATACTTCTGTTTGTGGTTCTCCAACTCAGTCTCAATGAATCTGACTTCTTCATTCTGTGGGGGGAAATTACATAAAGGTCTGGAAATTATAAACAGCACTGCATCTTTTTAATGACACCGAAACATACTTGTGTTAAATCTCAACATTTTTAGTGAAGATGAGTAAAGATGTGTTTCTGATGATTCCTGCCAAAACCCAAATTAAGTACAGCCAAAAGATCTATAGTTTCAGAATTACAGGACAATGCACACAGACTTTGGGCACAATCATAAGCCCCTGATGGACACCCAGCAGTGTCACGCTAACCCTGCGAACGCGTATGCCATTTTATTTCTCATTATCCTCCACCCGGCACGTGACAGCTAACCATGTTACAGGCAGACAAGGCATTTCAGAATTACTGACATCATTTAAGCATTAATGACTTGGGCCAAAAGTTTACATGAACCTTTTAAAGAAGCACTTTTTTATTTTATAAGGATGACCTCTAAAGCCATTTTAAAATAAAGAAAAACAAAGCCCAGGCTTCTTCCCAGAAGAAGTGATCTTGAAAGGGCAGGGTGACTGTGAGAAGAGACAGAAACTAAATTCCTTTGTGTCAAGTCTCCTGCTGTAATAAAACCTAGGGAAAATAACTTGAAAATTCCTCAAAGCTACCACAAATTAAAATATAACATCCTCTAGTGCAGCTGAGTTTGACACATTTCATGAAGTATTACCTCACCAGCCTCCAAGATCTCTCGGGTTACAGAATAAATAGGACTGTATTTACAAAGTGGAGAAATATCAATAATGTGCATGCTGTGGCTAAAAAGGCATTTTCCCAACCTTTGCATAAATACATATTACTGTACTTTTTATATCACTTAATATAAAAATAACAAACAATAAAAAAATCCAGCTAAGTACTTCAGCTTATTCCAAGTAACTCTTCTCCTTCAAACTTATTAACTGATTGATGTGCAAGATCAAAATGCTAAACCCGTTGATCAGTGCAGAGCTAAAATTAATTTTCTGTGGTTATTTACCTTTGCAAAGATCATGTAACCTAAATAAACAGTTTGCTTTTCAAGACCAAAGTCATTGTGCATTTTTGCAAAAGGTGTCTGCACAATATAACCAAGTGTGCACCTTCGGTAAGATAATAATGAAAAACATACACACAGAGAAACTGTTAGTAACACACAATACATATAGAAAGTAAGCGTTTAGGTTCGCAGGTAATTAAGTGCAGCCTTCACCGAGGGATAGCAGAGGCAAGGAAAAACCTGCCCTCGCTTATGCAACCATATGATTAATTAGGTTGGCAGTTTTGCCTACAATATGTTCCTTGATGGCTGGTTTTGGTGGCAGCAAATAATTACATGAGCAAAATTAAACAGTGAATTTATAAGCTGACATACTGTTTTAATGATGAAGATATATGTATATTTTTAAGACATCGAACTATGCTCTGATCTTCATGATTACATTTGCTGGACTGGCCGTAACTCAACTTTAGCTGATACGAAAGGATGAGACCATGTGATGAACTGGAAACCTTTAAAAATGGTGGTTGTTTTGGGGTTTTTTCCCCCCACAAAATTCACATTTCTTCAGCCAAAACATTGTTCACCATACTGTTTCAGGTTGTAACAGCCCTGAGAACGAGAGAAAAATATCTGGGCTGCGATTTTTAAGCTTTCCTATATTAGCTGAATTAATTTCTTTCAGATGGAAACTCAGAAGCTGCCTATTTAGCAATGGATTTTGCCCAGCCAAAGAAGGGATTCAAATTTACACAGAACACACAGAGGCACAAAGACTAATCACTAATGTCAAGCAACAAACCAACAAACAAGGTTCCGTAGGGCATGCTGTCACAACAAGCCTTTCGCTGTGGTGACAGGTGACATTAAGAAAAGGTCATTCCCTCTCCGTATTCATTCTCTACTGCCCTTACCAGGAAAACACTGCTTGAAGGAGTAATTTTTATTCTGAAAAGATGATCTATTTATTATTTTGGTAATTGATTATCATTACTAGGAGATACCTGTTTTCTAAGCAGAAAAAAATCAGCTACATACATAAACCCATGGTGGACACACAACACAGAACTGTGGCAACCCTTAGGAGAGCAGCGACGCACGCGCAACCTTTACCATTTGGCAGAGGACAGCAGCTGTCAGGTATCCAACTGTTTTTCCTCCCTCGCACAACTACTGCTTCCAGACATGTTCTGCACCACATTGACAGGATGACTTCTCCTCAGATCCCCCCATTTTATTAGAGGATTCCAGCGGTTCTGTCCCATTCTGGAGCTGGCAGCATCACACTGCATGCACACGCCTGCTGCAGCACTCCCAGAGAACGATGCTCCCACCAAAAACCCCGTGCTGGTTTAGAGGCTAAATGAGTTGCTTTGTCTGGGACACGTGGTGGGAGCTGCGGATGGCTACAGCTAAAGTCATGGAACAGCTCTGTAGAAATGGGATTTTTCCTGCTTCCCTCTGGGTTGAAATACGGGTAATCTGGCTGCAACTGGGACGAGATGTGACTGAGGGGATGACGAGCAGTACCACGGCAAAAGCAGAGCAGCTGCAGGCTCCCACATGCCTCTGCTGAACTCCTTGGATACACCCATCTGAACTTTCTGTGGACTATCCTGCTTAACATTATATAGCCTAATTACTCACCTTATAATCCAACAGAGAACTCATTTGGTCCACTTCAGAATTACTTATCATATCACTTTCTTCATCATCTATAATTTCTATTTTCTGAAAAAGAAAAAGTTCATTCCAAATATTCGAATGCATAGATTGGACAAGCAAACAACAATCCGTATCTCAAACTGGTGTGAAAGGATGGAGGTAATAGGACCTTTTGCTTGCTCATGACAAATTCAGAGCTGTGTAGCCCCCATTAGATGGCAATCATGCACCTCAGCCACAAGATCCGGGAAGAATCCAAACTGAAATGGGTGCTCAGAGCTGCTGCCATGGTGACTCCGGCTGTTTACAGAGGAGGAGCTGTATGTCACCAGGCTTTTGGCGTTACGTCGCATATTCTACCTCACTGCAGCCTGCGCAAGCCCGCATTTTATTCTGCAAGGCTTTCGTTGAAGACCTCCTGCTGAGTGAGGAAGGTTATGAAAGTTTATTCCTGTGGAGCAAACCAGACGTTATGGCAAGTGACAGGCAAGCCCTAAGTGACCTACTTCTTGCCTACAAAAAGCGAAGAGTCTCCTTTGGCCTCCTTTGGCCACAGTGCATGTCAAACGCCCTGAACAGGAGAGGACGTTGATACAAAGGACAGTGCCCGATGCATACACATGGACGTTTCCACTTCATGCACAAAAATTCCTGGGAGTTTTTCAGGAATCTTCAGAAGCCCAATCTAAAGTACAATGTGAAAGGCCAAGCTTAACGCTGTTTAGAACTCAGAAGTACATTCCAATTGTATCTCAAGTTTTAAAAGATGCACTTTTACATTATCTATCACTTGCATGTTGTTTTTTCTTCCCAACAGAAAAACTTCTTGTGTAAGAAAATCACGGTAAAAGGTTATTTTTCAATAGGAGAAAACAGAAAATGTACGCATTTTTAGTGCGCCTATGAGATTTTAATTTTTATTCCTATCTAAACTAGATCTGACACAGAATGAATTTGAATTAGACAGTGATAAGGATGGCATTTTTGAACCAGAACTCAGAAGGATGACTGCGCAGGTGAAACTTTAAATTTCACTGTATTTTTGAGAAGGAAGCAGTGGTAGTGTGAGAAGAGCGGCTTGGGTTTTTTTACTATTTTTCATTGTTTTGACAGTGGTAAACATTTATGAGACTGTATATAATAAGTTAAAGCACTTTTACGATGTTTTTTTAGTGTACTGTTTCATGCAGTGCAGGCAGGGTATAGTACACTTCAATGGTCAGTCCCTGCGGGGCTGCCTTAGAGGGAGCTCCTTCTCTGCAGGGTGTGCGTCCCGTCTGCCTGCAGACCAGGCGGCGGGGATTTCCTTCTAATTACCAAGGAGAAACCCTCCAAGAGAGGTGACCAGTCGCTCACTAGTGCTATCCCCCAAGCTCACGGGGCCGTTCTGAAGGTAGGGGGGGCAAACAGCGTCTGACAGCCCAGCTGAAGCAACACCTTTCAAAGGCTTAATGTCGCACAGATCTGCTGCTACATTGTACCCTCAGCAACACTGTGGTTCAAATATTTCTGGTTTTAGGTTCAGCTTGAGGAAAGAGTCTCTAAATAAATGCCAAACATTCACACTATCTTCCTTATATGATAGTAGGGGAAAGAGCACATTAGAATTTTAAATAGGAAAACTGTATCTCTTATGCAAGTCCAGTATATGCTAGTCCAATTTTAACTGCACATTTTACCAATTTTGCTACAGTGTTTTCAGAATAGAGTATGAAAAAAGTCCTCCTCTTCTCCCCCTGTCTCTTATCATATCAAATACTATAACGCGGGGGTGCAGGTAGACTGGAGAACTGACTCTTCAGACACCGTCTTTGCAAACCTTTTACTTTGTCATTTCACATTCTGCATCTCCACGGTAAACCCATGAGCCTGAAACAGAGCGACTGTATCTAAGGTCACAGCAGGCCATTACAGTAAACAGAAAGGAGAAAGGCAGCTGCTTCTATTCAGGCAACCACAGACAACACAGCCGTGGGATTTCAGTTTACACAAAAGATCATCATATATTAACAGAAGAAAGAAAATGTTCTCTCCTCTCCCTATACATCTTTAGAGGGAAGGAAATGTCCAGTTCGCTCTCCCACTTCAGGTTCTGTGTGACAAACGTAACACAACCGGTCTTGCCACGTTCTGAGCTCCTGTCGCTTGATCTCTGACTGCAATAAGAGCGCAACTGGGAACTAGAACCACCATCTGTTCATTCTGCAGATAACTTTTAAGATAAAAATTACCCTACCACTTGGGGTCTTCTCTCCTCTTCCTCCTCTCCTTTCTTCTAATGTGAGAGAAGGCAGGCTAAACAAAGGGGACATATTGCATTATTTCCCATGACTCCTCCCTGTCTTTCCTTCCTTTTCTCACTGCAGTCAATTAAACCCAGCAAACAACTGTGTGTGACTCAACGTGAATGCAAGCGAGAACACAAGAAACATCTAAATAACGCCCTGTCGCGGGTATGGGAATGAGGAGTGCACACCCACCCCAGCCTGATCGCACGAGTTCAAGGTTGGCTATGGAGAGGAAGCGCTAGAGATACCTGACCTTATTAAAGCTACAGAAAAGCATTTTCAGTTATTATTCTGGGGTTTTTATTCTTACTGGTTTACTACACTAGGTACTTGTACAGCACTACCCAGGCATTGGGCTTTGCACTCCAGAAAAAGAGCACTGGATTGTTGTAATGCAGAAAAAGGCATATAATTCAGTTTCTACTTAATGCCCATAGCTCTGTGTTTTGGTACTTTGAGTACAGTTTCTTTTAGTGCTCAACCAATTAGGAAGGACCCTTAGCACACTCAACTGAAGTTTTCACCTAGTGCAAAACACTAGTGTTGGACAGCAGCCTCAGCGTTAGCAATTAAGGAGGTCACGTTGGTGGAAAAGGAAAGGCATACATACCACATTATCAGTAGATACTGGATTCTGGTCATCATCTTTCTGACCGATTTCTTCATTTTGAAGAGCTTCATTTGTCTCTTCTGCAGAAATAAATCAATTTTTCGGATTTCATTCAAATTTTATGCTAAAGGAACATTAATAAGTCTTTACCGCTAAATATGTCACATCTGCTAGATACATAAGCAAAATCGTATCATCGATGTCTACTCATAAAAAATACTGTGTGTCTTATTAAAAAAGAAATCATAACACAAGTATTTCAGGCCAACTGCTACCTGAAACAACAGGAAAACCATCAGTTACCCTCTTGCCATGTACCCAAACTTTCCTATTTTTAGGTTCAGATTGGAATATTCAAAAGTGATGAATAGTTTCACATCAGAGGGGCGCAGAACTTTTTTTTTTTTATTATTAAAATACCTTACTACATGAAAAATCCCACATGCTTTGAAATTATAGGGTACATATCAGAATCCCATCTCTTCCTTCTTGACACTGACTAGTTTTGAACCAAAAACTGATCAAGCAGATCATTTCATCCTTGTGTGGCAAATGTGTACTCCTAATGAACCTAAGCTGCTCTCTTATCTGTAAGCCAAGTACACACCTGAAAACAGAGCAAATCTTATCCTTAAATTTCAGCCACGAGCACTAGATGATTCTATTAGCTCTAACTATAGCCAACATGAAAAAACAAGAAAGGTAAGTCTATTCATCCCTATGATTAAGCCTGTTTCTTATATTTACTTTAATTTTCCACATTAATATACTGCTAAGAAGAAAATGGCTGATAGGAACAGCCAATCAGGAAATAAAACACAGGCAAGGCATCTAGGATAAAAAACTTAAATGATGTCATTAACAGTTAGGCTAATTGGAAATACACTCCTTCCAAGTGCTAGTAAAATTACACAGTTCTGCAAAGGGCAGAGCTTGCACTAGAAGGGTCAAAGAGTCCCACTATCACATGTACAGCGGCAAAGAGGCACGGTGAGTGAGGGGCAGCAAGTGTTCCCGTGGGATACTGAAAAGAGGGCAGATAACGATGCCCGGGCTGTATCACTTCCACGCAAACACAGGGGTAATGGGACTTAAGTGGAGATCACCAACACTTGCAAAGATAGGATAATATTTAGGCCAGACCATACAGAGACAGTTTTAAATAACTTTTCTACCAGTTAAATACTCTTAAACTGAGCAAATCTAATTTGAAGTTGTTTCAAATAAATTTAATCTGCCACTGGTCACAACTTCAGAGGACGATTTCTGCTAGCAGCAAGAGCAAATGGGTTCAAACGGGAGAACGGTAAAGCAGGGAGCAATACACGACCCCATCGTTAACGCTCGGAGGAATGAAGGTCACTGAAAATGCACCTCAGGGGCTCTGCAACAGTCTAAAGCACCAGCCACGCAGTAACCTGGAGAGCCACCACTTGGATTCAACAGTCGAACAAAGCAGCTCCCTACAGCACTTTCAACTCTTTAAATATTCATCCTCAGCTAACATAGACTGGCACAGCTCTAACGACCTCCACAGAGCTGTGTTCATTTACACAAAGTATGGATTCAACTAACATACATTTAAAAAAGATAAGGCATTATGAGAACTTTAATGCTTAATCTTCCATCAGAGTACAGCTTTTTTTTTTTTTTTTTTTTTTTTAATTTACACACTACAAGTGCCATCACCACTTTCACTCTAATTAGCTGACTAAAAATATCTCTTTTTCCTGTCTTTGCGAGTCGTCTTCTGTTGTTGCGGTTTTGGTTTTTTTACAAATTAGGACCAAAAGTTATAGTTCTCAAACATTAAAACAATCACCTATCTGTGACTGAATAGTACATATGATTACTGGTGGAAATATTTTCCAGAAAGTTCAAAATAAGCTGAGCTGCAGCAGTGAAACCTACTCCTCTGAACTGCAGAAATGAATAGAAGTAATTCTTGTGGTAGAATAAAGGAATGAAAGTGGGATTCCTGGACGCTTTGGAAAACCTGTAGTTTTCTTGCACTTCCTTAAGCTTTGACTCTGATAATCCCCTCAGTCTTACAGCCCTATCTTGTTTTATGAAAGCCTCGTTCAATAAACGTGGTGTTATTTCTCACTGAAGCTACAGAGAATTCAGACTCTTCCCCTGTCACCACTGTCTTTCAAGCAGATCTAACTAAATCGGTTCCTTCCACACCACACTCTCAGAGTCCGCCTCTCACTTGGCTTTCAATCATTGACCCATTTCTTTATCATCTTATTCTCCTTACAGTAGGATATGACAAAGCTATCACAAATTCACTCCCAGCAGTTCTCCATTTTTCTATTCTTTCCTTTAAATTGTTCAGACAAAATGACAAGATCAAGCCCAGCATATTAAGGTGCAAGAGCACGCACTAGATCGGACTTTCTTTTCGTTTAGAGAGCAAAGGCTTTATTGATCTCGTCTAATCAGAAGCACTGGGAGCAATTAGCTGAGCTTGTGAAGCCAGTGAATATGCCAAGCTAGTCCATCCACCCGAGGCCCAGAGTGCTCCAGTGGCAGAGGGAACGGGAGAGATCGCTCCAGTGTGGTCATGCAGCTCTGGGAGGTGGAGCAGAAGGGAATTAAGTTGGAGACACTTATCACTCAAGATCATGCAATTTACTGAGGACACCCAGGCACCCCACATGTGTGGTTCTAAGGCTTTCCAAGCAGTCCCCTGCGACTGACTTTGATCTTTTCTATTGGTTTTGCCTGTCAAGAGACCACGCACACACAGCTGGGCGGCAGCAGCTCTGCTATGCTCTGATGTACTGTGAAGCGCTTTTAGTTCCAGACCAAGTCTGAGCAAAAATATCTTCTGAACATATTTTCATCAGCATGAGTTTAGCATCACGACAACTGTAAGTACGTAGCTCAGGCCGGCTCAAAGCGGGCAGGTTAGCACACATGAGCGCTTGTTGAGGTGAGAATTGCGGGTGTGATTCACGCTAACGGGAATGAATATTCCAGCTGGCTGTGCAGAGCTGGGCAGCTGACAGAGAGCATTTTTTAAAACCTGGCTTCCGAGGGAAGCGAGACTTATAGGTTTGTACTGTCCATCTCTCAGCTCCACCAGCTAACCATGACCTTGTCCTTTAACTTCAGATGAAACTGGCAGAAACAGAGTTCTTATGATAAAAGGTTTCTGCAAGCGTTGTGATAACAAAACCAACAAAATTCACATAGAGAGAGGTAGAAGAAACAGACCAAACAGTACCTTCAATACAGCCCAGGCAGATGACGTGTGACTGTTACACTCTTTCAGACGTTTTTGAATGTGTACAACAGAGAATCCAAAGCATGCACACTGCACAAAATTAAAAATATATGCACGGCAGTAACCGCATTTTCAAATACCTTGTGAGCTTCCTTCAGATAAGCAGATTGATACTTCATCATTCCTATCATTATCATCCCCCACTTCAGTAGCAGTTTCCTCTCCTGGATTAAGTGCTGATTTAGAAACAAATTCAGATTGATCAGAGAAATCAGCAGGACCTCCTCTAGGGGGTGGGACCTCAATCCCCATTAAACGATATTTCCGTCTTCGATTCCCAATCCAAGTCTTGTAAGAGAAATAAACATGAATGATATCAGAAACGATAACAAAAGCAACAGGCCCACAACCAAGTGAAATTAGCACGTCTATACCATAGGAACAAGACCGTAGCCAGCAATTCAAGGGAGAAGATTATTCCCCCCTCTTTGAACCACATGAGGCTGCTCCCTGGAATACTGTATCCAGGTTCAGTCCTCCAATAAAAGGGAGACGGGCAGGTGCACAACAAAAGGAAAAGCAACAACAGTCACAAGTCGCAGCAAGGAAAGCTCTGAGTGGAATTAAGAAAAAAGAAAAAAAATAATGCTTAAGAGTGAGGGACTGGAATAGTTTGCCCATAGGAGTCTTGGCACCTCCAACTTTGGAAGTAGTTGACGTTTTACTGGACAATGTCGTCAGAAACCTGACCTAACTCTGAAGTCAATCCCGCTCTAAATAAAAGAGTAGGACATGGTGACTTTGTAAGGTCTCTCCCCACCTAAATTATTCAACGAATTTAACATAAGATCTTTGATCTAGGTTCTCCCACTCCGCAACTTCCGTAAGGGGACTAAAACATCCAATGACCCGAACAGCCCACCTGTTCTAGGATGTCCTACAGCACGGAAGAAATTATTCAAGGTGATAGCTCTACATCACTCCACTTTGGTGACAGTACATAATTTGGCAGAATTAAGTTCAGAGCCATATTATCCTTCAGCCCTCTATGGCTGGAAGGCAAGTCTTTAAGAAACATTTCTTGCAGTAAGGTATAGAAGAGCATACTGTAAACTGCTGGGAGATGAAACAGCTCCAGGACCAAGGAGCCTAGAAACCCATTGGTGATCAGATGGGTATGGATGCTTTAAGTTCATTTTACATCAATAAAACTGAGTTTCAATTTTTTTTTTAAATTAAGAAAATAATCACATTCACAATTAACCAAGTGGAGCTGTGTAACTGTTAATTAGCTTGCTTTCTCTGATAAAGCAATGTCTACACTAAAAATTATTAAAGACTCAACATAGAGTTTAACATGACGTAATAAGAACTGTCTGCAACTCTTCACCTATTAACTTTCTCCCTTCCCTTTCATTACTCAGACTTTTGTCTTCTCATCTGATTTTAATTCTGCTTAATAGCTCTTGTACCCCAGACATTTCATTCCATCCAAATCAGTTCTCCACTGGCATTCAAAAATCCTTCTCAGAGCCAGGAATCAATTTCTTTGCCAACTGCTAACTTCCAGTCTTCTTGACCTGGCTCTTCCTCCCCCTTCCACACCACCTAAAATACAACAAGTAGGAGCAGCGCTGGCAGCACAAGTGGGACCATCCTCATTGTTCCAGGACCTAACCCCACGCTGGCCCAGGATGGGGAATGGGGGAGTTTGGCCACACAAGCTGTCACCACACAAGCGTGCTTGATTCCTGTGATGATGATGTATGCAAAGACATTACGAGGTTCTGAACTGTGCTTAGCGCTGGAATTTTTGGATTGCTAAAAATCAAATATACCTCTAGAACATCTGATCAGGGCATGGCAAAATGCACATCCTTTCCATAAGGTCTATGCTCCAACAGAGTTTACCAAACACATTAAAATATTAGAGGATTGTTTTCTTTAAAGATACACCAAACATTACTCTGGCCCTATTTTAGAAATACCTGCATTGCTCCTCTTCCCCATCACACTTGCTTTAACTGCAGACCTGATATATAGCATGAAAAAGCTTAGTAAAAAACTTTTTGCTTATAATACCTTGGTTATCAAACAGAAAAATTAAGAAATATTAACGCAGTCTCAACTACTAAAGACAGTTGCATGCTGTGCTAGCCTTGAAAAAAACCTGTTTTTTAGAAGCCGAATCTCTTTAATTATCTAATAAGATGCTTATCACTATTTTTGGCAAATTATTTTTGTTGGGTGATATTTCCTTTCTCAGCTTGCTGATTATCCTCTTTGAGGAATGCAAAGCAGGTACACAGAGAGCTACCTAGATATTTTTGTACATTATATACAGTTTGGGGGAAAAAAGGGAAAAAGAAAACCCCCGAACAGTAAACAACCACCCCCACAAGTGGCCCCTTCCAGACCCATGTCTCTTTTCCCCAAAGAGTGTATTGCCATTCTTTACATTTTCTTATAGTCTTATGATGGTAACAAATAGTGCTAACAACTATAAAATTCCAAAGCAAATCTGCTTCTTTTGTAGTAAAAAAAAAAAAATCAGCAAAAAATTGAGGCACTTGGGAAAGGTAGATCTTGTCTTTTAACATACCTTTCAAAGCAGAAAATCTTTCATTCAACATACTGAACATGCCACAGAAGATGAACATATTTTTTTACGATGTTGCAAATTAAAACGGGAAAGAAAAGTACTAAGGTTCCATAACCTGCATGCTACCTTGAACAGTGACTATTCTGGAGCCGTACAATGATGAGTCTAAGAGCAGACTAGTATTGCTACGTACAAACCCACCTTAATATTTGTAATTATATTTCTAAAATATTACCTCCTTAAAAACTTCAAATAACATCTGTTCATGTGTGTAATCAGACTCACTAAGCCTATTTACAGCAGCCAGCAATGAATTCAGCATCAACCCAACCTCCCCAGCTTCAGCTGAACAGATGACCAGCACGAGTCAGGGCAGAATGGCCGGAGTCCAGGCAGAAGGAGCCAGCGCCGTGGCCCTCAGGCAGCTTATAAGAACGTGGACCCGCAGGGAGCCACGTCAAAGCAGGATTACAGCGCTCCAGACACTGAGGTTAGGGGTCAACAGGCTAGAAAGGTTCTAGGTTGGAACCTTCAGAAATCCCACTTGACCAAAAAAATAAAGATGGAAGATTCTGAGCTGGTTTTCCAATGTCTCTCTCGATCATAAGCCAGACCCAGACTAGGTCTGGAGCCCCCACCAGGAAGAGTCGTTAGTCAGCTGTGAAGAACGAGTGGCCTTTCTGCTGCAACTGCTTGATTTTGCTGCCGAGCTCAGACTGAAGCACTATGTTCAATAATCCAGCTTTCATCGGATGAGTTGCTGGGAAAGAGGACGAGGTGTCTTTACCCTGTGGTGGGTGCTTAGGAATAGCTTTTGACCTCTTATGTACAAAAGCTTTATGTTACATTAATGATAGTAATAAAAAAGTCATGCATTTTTCTTATATTCCTCATATTTCTGGGGAGCTTGATAGTTGTCATCTGTCCTCAAATGTCTAACATCTCACTGCCAAGAAGGCTATTCTGCTTTCAGATGCTATTTTTGTATGAATGAATAAAATTAGTCAAGAAAAATATAAACAAAAACGTGTAACTAACTGCAAGAAAAACCCCAAACAAATGTAATCAGCAATGATTATAGTGTAAGCAAAAGAAATACTGTAAGTTTAAAGAAGTATTGGCCAGAGTTCACATTTAAATATGACATAACATTTTTTATTTCCCTCTTTTGATGTCTTGGGAACATGTGAAAGACATTTGAGGGTGTAAATGTGCATGACGCTAAGGTACAACCAGCAGTCACCTTCCAAGTCCACTTTCCCACCAGAAGGACAAAACCTACAGAATCAAAAGCCCTGTTCAACCTTAAAAGATCAAATCCAGTGGAACTATACGTAGTGGCAAACATTACCTCTCCCTGTACTGGAAAACAGATCTGATACTTTCTTTGTACTGGAGACCGTTCAAGCCAGTATGGGTCACAAGGATCAATCATTTGTACTTCTGGAAAAGAAACCCTTCTCTGGACAAATCATGCATTTCCATTCAAAAGGCTATTAAATATATGGGGAAATGTATTTAATTGGAATAAAACAAGTGATATGATATGTATATGTAAATATTTAACAGTTGTATGTGTTTATATATTTATATAAAATATATTTGTTTGTGTACTATTTTATGTATATATATTTACTTGGTTTATATATATACACATGTATATACACTTAGTACTATTTCACACATGCCACTTTTTTTTTTTTTTTTTTTTTACATCACCAATGGAGAAACAGTTACTAGTTGCACACTACCTGGAATTCAAGGTAAATGAAATACAAAGGCAACAAAGTACAAGTCCTGAACAAGCAGTACAGGGTAGAGATGCTGTGGTTCACTCATGCCTCGAGCTGACTGCGCCACTGCCGTGCCCTGACCCCTTGGCAGAACGAGACCACGCTGCACATGAGCCTCCGGGCACCAGAAAACGCAGGTGGGCAGGTGAGGAGAGAGGCACCATACGGTGTGCCCATATAGATCCCAAGACAAATTTGGGACAGATCCTGTAAAGCACATAATGGAAAACACCTGTCCTACAGCTGGGACACACACACAATGCGCCTTAGCGAAAGGACAACGGGAAGCATTGGAGATCGCACACATCCTGTAGGTTTTAATTCATCCGTTACAGACCAGAAAACAGCGCAGCATGGCACAGGACCAACCTCCACCTAATTCTTGCTACAATTCTCAAGACTGCCACGCAGAGGAAGCAGAGGCAGGACAGGCATTGCTAACACCACCAGTCACTACACCTTTTTGTTCATTTGTGTGTGTATGTTCTAATACAGGTTATGCCAGAGCGCCTTACGGAGTTATCAGAGCTCAGCACACCTGCCCTGAAGACAAAAGCAGATTTCAAGCAGATGCTACTGAAGATGTGTACAGAACTTCATCCTGTCATCCTGTGCACGCCAATAAGGATGTTCTTAAGGGCACAAAGTAAGGGAGGCGAAGCATGGGTGTCAGTCTTACTGTCTGGCGATTACGGTATTCAGGGGTCCACCTGGAGATGCTGTCAGTGGAAACAGCTTCCCCTTTCGGATAGAAAACTGAAGAGCTCGGAAAATATGGAGCAGCTTTGTTCTCTACAGAGTAATTTTTTCAGCCTCCAAAAGTACAATTTAATTTTTAATAATTCACATGCGCTAAGGAAAGCAAGCAAGAAAATCTCCAGATCAGTGTTCCACACTGAAAGCAGCTTTGGTACACCATTTGGATGTACCAACTCAAGAGTCACCTCCACAAAAGAAAAGTTTCAAAGAAGGGCTCCTAGTTCCACTTTGTAGCAATGTCAGAATTTTAAGAATGAGGTGGAAAAAGAGGATGAAGACTGAAGGGACTAGTCACAATTGTCATAGAATCACAGATTTGTTTAGGTTGGAAAAGACCTTTAAGATTGAGTCCAACCATTAACTAACGATGGCTCTTCACATCTCATCTCATTACTGACGCAGGACGGAGGTATTCCTGGATTATCAATGTGCCTGCTATGAGGGAAAGGAACATTCTGATCAGGTTTTGTACCGATTGAAAAGAGTCAGACTATTTTCCAGAGAATGGAACCATTGAGTAAATGAGACACCCGCAGTTTGAGAGCGATGATGTACACCTGGCAACTGGGAATACAGCGGCATCAACTGGGGCTGTACCAAACTTCCCAAACTCTGGGAGACACGATGTGGAGCGCTTCTCATGAACCATATAGGCTATTTACACCAAACCTGTACTTTCTAAAGCAGTCCTTCCCCAACAACACCTATGTGGCTATCACACTGAAGTGACCCAGAATTCTTCGCAGCACCCTTTGCCCTCTATCACATCTCAACCTGGCTTCAAGACACTTGTAAAATACTGTTTCCCTATTTTTGAGCATTTTCTTTCATACGTTTAAAATTATTTTTTCCTATGAGCATCAATGAGAAATATTTTCCCAGTATCTTTAGAAAGGCCTTTTTGCGTCTTAATAGCAATATAAATAGCACCTTTCAGTCTTCTAGGATATCCCTAAAAAACGTAACACTTTTACTTAAAATCCTACTCAAGTCTGAAGAGAATGTGGAACAGCTTGTAGTGCTACTTCTGCTGTTGATCAATAAGACTCTTACCTGAGGGCTTTTTTCTATATATAGACTGCAGAAAGAGCGAGAGAGCACTTCCCAACATGGTCATTCATTATGTAATACGTGAAATCTATTTCAAGCTTCCTCATGAAATTTTTAAAGGCTTTCATCTGTCCTATTTTTGCTTCTGCGACAGGATAAGGGAAGACTCTAGATTTCTTACCCGCACTATTTCACAGTCAACATTTAATTCTGCAGCCACAGCTTCAATTTTCTCTCTGCAGACTGAGCCCAGGCTGGTCATGCCATTGTCCCAGTATTTCTTTAGGGTAGCTAAGTCTCGGTCACTAAATTGTGTGCGGTCCTGTAACTGTAAGATAAAAAAAATACTGTTAGGTTTAAAAAAATCCTGCTTATGCTGTTCATTTAATTTCCACAGGTCTTGCGTACAGTAAGACACACATGTTACACTGTCTCCACGGCTTTTCTTCTCTTTTAACTCTCCCTTAAGAATTTAGGGTTTTTATTGTTTGTTTTTTTATCCAGGGCAGTACAGAGTTCCCTGGGATTTGCTTTAAAGGCAATTGTAGTGCTAACGTAAGTTTAAAGCACTTCAGCTTTGTTTCAACTCCACCTGATTTTTTAAATTTGTTTTATCTCATTCTATAAAGCCTTACTGAAAATAACTTTTTCTCCCTTTGTGCTGTTTACTCTCTCCACCCAATTTATGCAAATTATTCCTTAAGGCTTTTCAAGTTTCTCACCCTCCCCCAACTAAAGTTCTTTTATCTTACTGCAAACTACAATACATGCATAATTCAAAGGACTGCGAGTTCCTAAAGGGAATGCTTTAATGTTTATTTGGTAAGCTTCAGAGTTAAAATTGCTTCCACTGTTTATTTGTGAGCTCCCTAACTCTTTGCATACGTTTATCAAAATATGTGATAGTGGATTACTGATAAAAGGAGTAACGCTGAAAACCAAAAAGGAGACATCCCCGCACTTCTTGAACTGTTGTGGGCATACCATGTCATTCACTTGTAGAATTACAAGCTTTATCAGAAGCTTTTATCCCAGAGTTTTCACTAAAATCTACAGCTGCTTTATACCGACCCATGTTTGTCATCTCTCCTGCTATTAGAAGTACATAAATACAACAATAAAGTCTGCACTAGGAAGTTGTAGCCCCATGTGCCAAATCTGCCACCATTTCATCAGTTGAATTTTGTAAGACATAATCATGATTGCAGTAGCTGAAATCTGGGTTTGCTCATTTAAAAACTGAGAAAAGTTAGAGTAACTTCAAAATGGGGCAAAATAATTCTGCACAACTAGAATCATTTGACAATCTTGTACAATTACAGATTTTAATTCTTGCTAATCTTCAGAATTTGGTAATCCTTGCAATTTTATTCTTTTAAAAATCACTGTTTCTCAAAAATATTAGAAGCGCTTGAGTCTCCTTAATGTATGAATATAAAGTAGGGGTATCAAGACCTTGTCTCCCAGGTGGTCCAGTGAAAAAAAAAAAAAAAAAAAAAGTACCAGTTATATTGAAACATGGTCCATGATTAACTGCTAGCAGGTGGTGCAGAAGGCCGGCGGGCACACCACGCACGCTGCGCGGGAGCAGCTCTCCTCCGGTCCTGCACACCAAGCACCAAGCGATGCACTCCCAGATCGCACACTGCAGTCTATTTTAATCTAAAAGGAACCCAGCTGGCACATTTCAAGGCTGCTCCAGATGAGCAGCAAAGCGCAGTAAGTGGACTTCACCTCAAGAGCATCCTGCTGAGCAAAGCAAAATCCCTGATGCCCCCTCACCCTCCGCAGTGCCGGTTCTCCCTGTATGCTTGCCCCGAGTTCCTCCTACCTACAAGCCATTTTTCAAAGAACAAAACTACAGTTATCTGCTGAATCACTGCAGCAATATCTCCTTTTGTAACTGTTGGCAAAATAGATGGTAACTTCTGAGAGCGACGGGAAGAGCTCTTGCTCTGCAGCTGGGGAGCAGCAGCCAAGCGCTGAGGGAAGAGAAGGCAGAAAGCAGCGTGATAGCAACACTCAGACTACATGGAGAAACAAGTTACTCAGGCCTATCCTGCTTCCTGAACGCTCAGGGCAACATCACCTTCTAAAGTATACCGAGTGTTTTTAACATCTAAACATAAATAAGTGACATTCGCTGTTGGTTCTGGCGGGTTCACACCGCCATCACCGCTGCAATAACCCACCACTCACCCAGCCTTCTGCAATCTGCACTTACCAGCAAAATAAAATAGAAAATTTCTTCATATTAAAAATGCACAGCTTAAAGAAAACCTCTGGAACATGCTGGGGAAATTCCCCCTTGCCAGCAGAGGGGTGAAATGAGAGAACCAAAGAGAAATCTACCTAGTATTACTGGGGAGCAACCCCAGTTAGTGTTGCCTTCTCTCGCCTACTTCGTTGCAAGGGCCAAATTAGAACAAAACCCAAAGGAAGTACAGCTGCTGCTGCAGCAAATTTGGATTTCTGCTTGCCATTTAATTTTCCAGTTCCTTAAGAAAATGCTTCTTCTACCGAGAGAACACAAGGCAATACTCGCTAATAGAAAGGCTTTGTATTTGTGATGTGCAGAAGGATCCCCCGTTAGACAAAAGGCACAAGACAACTGACTACAGATGAGAGTTACCAAAGGGGTGGTACTGTGGGAGGGTGCAGGGGCTGCTCAGCTTTTACTTATTAAATACAAAGATCTTAAGTGGGGAAAGCACTGTAAAGCAAAAACACCTGGCCTTCAAAAATTTTACTTAAAAAAGCAGTGCTGTATCTTTTCCATTTTAGGCAGATGTATGTTGGTTCTGATGATCTACTACAAATGTTTTAATAAAAATCTTGTTAGATAAAACACTACTGAATGGTTTTCACCTCACAACTGCTACAGAATTTTGCAACCAGACCAGGGTTGTAGAGTCAATCTCAACATTTTAGACCAAAGGAGATCTTTCAAAGTTACAGGAACTCTCCCGTAGCTACATTCCCAAAGAAGTCTTTTGCAGCCTCCTACTGTGGAAATGGACAGGGGAGGAGGGGAAGAAAAAAAAAAAACCAACTTAAATTTTTTCGTTTACCTCCTTGTCAAAAATAATACCTAGTATTTCCGATCACAATAGGTACTTTTGCTTTTTTGTTGCTGTTGCAGTTACAGCTGCACGAGGTACCTGATCCTCCCGCTTGCTCCCGAACAGCTCGTGCAGCAGCACCTGAATCACACTGATTCTGATCGCGGGTCAGAGAAGGGAACGGAGAACAAGTTTTTTCAGCCAACTGACAGGAAAGAGACACACACACACCCCCCCCCAACAACACACACCAGACAGAAGAGTCCAGAAAGCAGGAACAGAACTGAGGAGAAAAACAAGGGCATGTAAACAAAAGATGGTACGGAAAGTCAGGTCCAGAGCAGCCTTACTGAGATGCCCGGATCAACCCACCCTGGCAGACTCAGCGCATTCTCCAACTAGTACTTCTTGCCCCACTTTAACTTTTCTCCTTTGAAGCCTGTATCTCATTTTTGCCATTTTTTTCCACCCAGATCAGCACTGAGTAACCTACTGACCACAGCCGAGCAGCAGGACTTGAGCCTCTGAGAAGCTGAAAGCGCTGCCTTCAGCAGGGCACGTGCTGGCAGTGCCAGCAAGGACGGCGATACAGCTGGTTGGTCTTTCCAGCAAGGAAAGACAGAATCTATTGGGTTTCTAGACTTGACATTTTACCAGTGCCCCAAAAGGAAGTGTCTTGGCACATAAGGACTCGGATTCACACAGGGCAGCAGGTCACTGGATATTCAGCGGCCGCAGGAGCCGCCTGCCTGCACCCTCACGCAGACACAGCGTTCTTACTCTGCTCCTGCTGCACCATCGCCACGGGATCAGTCTCGGCCCTTACACTCACTAGATGTAAGTAACACTTCAGCTTGTCCAAAATCTAGATCCAGACCAAGTACCTTTATATACCTGACTGTGCCATATGCCTTGTCATGACTTTGCTAGGGAAACTGCAACTACCATCAGTTACAGGATCGCCCCCTTGACAAAGTTTATATGTAAGTTTGAGTCCTGTACTATATGCTGCTCAAAAATTATGTAATGTTTTTACAAAAGTCAGTGACTTTTGGGAGAAAATAAAGGGTAGAATTTCTACGTTGAACACAACTACACTTCCATCAATCTAGTTAATAACCTTCTCATGTTTAGTATCGGCAGAGGAACTGAGGAAACAAGAGGAAAAACCCACAGTCCTATAAATACCACAACATTCATGGTTATGCATCAGTTAGCAAAGGAAAAAAATATCAAAAGATAATATTGAGAAGCTTCATATTTAGGACAATACTTCCCATCGCTGAAGACAAGCCAGTAATTCAGTTCTTATTTTTACTTCATTATAACTACTATTACGAACGCAATTCTAATTTCCTCTCTTCAGATCCCCTGCTTGCCCATTTGAGGCTCAGCTCTCTCCTCAGCAGTGTTAACTGTTTGCTGAACTCTTTACATTTACCAGTTCTGTTGTCCACAGTTTGAAAAGCTGAGAGAAGCTTCTTCCAGCAAACTCAGAATGAAAAGCAATCCTTGTGAGCAAATTGAATCAGCAGTTCTGCCGAGCGCAGGGTTAAACCCTGCTTATCCCCTGACCTCTCAAGTGTAATAACAACATTTCTTATATGAGATGACCCAGTTTATTATAGACATTCCTGGCACTTTGCTGAGCCCCTCATAATACCCACTGTGCATGCAGTATTTGTGGTGCAAAGCTGGTGTCTATAATTGGTATGAATAATTGCATCAGTGGAGTGTCCTGATCCTGCCTTTTATTAGAGCCTGCTTTTTTAGATCAGTTTTTATGCATGAGTTGAAAGTGTTTCAGGCCACATGCACAAAAGCTATACACAATCTTCAAATTATTAATAAAAGACATGTTAATAATGACAGAACTAGAGCTTTAATGTAAATGTAATAACTACTGCATTGATGCTGCAGCTGAGCACTCTGTTAACAAAAAGTTATACTTACTTAAATTGCAGCAAAATCATATTAAATAACAGTTCCGTTCTGATGCTCTGTGATGAAATGTTCTAAGCTAACGGTTATTTCTAGCAAACAAACCTCTCACAACAAATTTTAGTCACTACCGCCCAGAAACTCTTATCACGGAGTTTAAGTTTAAAGAGCAAGAAATTTCTGAGTAGTACTTTCTACTAAACTTTAAAGGACCTTTAAAATGTACAAAAAGTAAAATAGGACAAACAGTGACACTTACCTCCAATACTCTCTAGCAACCCCAGTATCTTATAAACTGGAGGCCGCTCTTTCTTTAAGCTACTCTAAACAAACACATCCCATCTCCTCCTGACCCAGTTTAAGGCTACTTTCATTTGATAACTCCTCTTATACAGGAAGAAATGAGTCCGTATCTGCTTCTCCACACTTTTCGTATTTTTAAAGCTCTCCATCACACTCCTCCACTACCTCCCAGTGAACTCTTTTTTCCAAGTCTGAAGAGATACAGCCCACTTGGTTGCTCACTACATGGGCTGTTCTGTGCCCTTCACCACTGCATCACTGCTTCTCTGGTATATTTTGGGGGGAAGGGGAAGATCAGAAGCGCACACAGCATTCAAGGTATGAACAAATTCTAGATTCTTCTATACAAGCATAGTGTTATTTTGCTTTGTTTGCCATTCCTAATGATGCCAGCATTCAGCACTCTGAACTCTGATAGTACTTAAAGTCTAATTGATTTTTTCAGAAAATTAATCAATTCATATCTCAAGGTCTTATTTGAGGGTAGAAATAAGTTATTTCTGAACCAATCATTCTACGTATGTTCTCCCCTTCCCATCTGCACCGTTTAGTATTATTCTTCAGTTTATTATTTCTTGATTTCATTTCTCATACACAAATTCAGGTGGTCTGTATTTTCCTTTAACACGACCAGCACGTTTAACCTCATTAAAGTTATGCCAGTTGACATGTTCCTTCAGTTTGAGTTCTCAGTTCATTTTTCACAAGTGTCACAAAGCTGTCCCCCGTTTCAGTGATACTCAAGTCTCCTGCTACAGAACCAACCTTACTGCTTTGGCTAGAAACTGATGCTCACACACAGCGTATGTTGCCTGCTTAGGAACAGTGCAATCAGAAGCATCTTTCAAAGAACCGTACCTCCTACAGACAGGTACACTGCATGCATTTCCACACAGTAAAGCCTGAAAGACTCCCAGGCCATGCGTGATTTTCCCTAGGAAAAAAACCCCAAGGTAGCTGGTGGCCAGAACTACCAGAGCGATGCAGAGCACTGGCATCTAGACGCTGCCCTTCCCTGAGTCTTGACAGTTTCCCTCTCATCACATGAGCAGGTAAATACCCATCACAAGGTACCTTCAATTTTCTTATGACAAAGAAATGTAACTGAAGCAAAGCAAATGACTCGAAGAGAGCTGCTACTACCAGCTTCATTGAGAGCAGAAGGTGCAGCAGCAAGCTGCACAGCTTTCAGGCAAAAAGGTGTTTGAAAATAGGCTGCAAACCAAATGGCATCTGAAGGCACCCTTAAACTATTACTGCTAACACACTATTAGTGCATGAACCGTTAGATTGCTAGAAGAGAGACTTTTCACATCTTTTCCCACTGGCTGGGTAAGCCTGAAATTTGCTCCGAAGGAAGCAGAACTGATAAATATTTCATAGTAGCACAGCTTGAAAAGAACTGTAACTGCTTCAACACTCGGCCAAAATTACATATATTCTGTTAATACGTGCTGCTAAACCAAACACAGCTAAGAAGAAGAAAAAAAAAAGGAAAAAAGAAAAAGAGCTATCAGTGCAATAGTCTAGCTAAAAAATTACACTCTACACTCCAGTCATCTCAACCCATAATTTCCAAAACCAGCTTTGAATCCACACAAACTGACAACTCACTCTTCTTGAGATTTTGAACTAGTTTGTTAAACAGCAAACATTCAGCCTCGAAGCAAACTGATTTTTAGAACAGTAATTATCACAATTCTTATTTAATCTATTATGTCTTCCTCATATTTGCCTAGAAAGTCTGCTTTTCCAATTCTTGGCCAGATATGACTTATTTCCAGCCTGCAGGATCACAGCATATAATAAGCCTAGGTGATTTGTGGAACTTGGGTGCAGCATGCCATATAATAAAAAGACATATGTTGCCTGAAACAATAAGACTTGCCTTCCCTTTGCATCAACTGAAGCATCGCTGTTGGGAGTAGTGAAGAGGTGCTGTTCACCACAAGGTCATGACATGCTAGGCATGTTATTATCATCTAATGTAAACATCAAAGTGAAATAACTTGAGATATGTGGTGAAGTATTTCACAGGAGGAGGAAAAACACGAACTGGTTATCCAAGCAACACAGAAGGTATGAACAAAGAGCATGTTCACAACTCAGTCCTGTGGAGATCTTCAGGTTGGCTTCTGTCTCCTGCCGAAGACTCTGACATGCTCCAACCAACTTGACTAAAATGCAGTTTTCTTCCCTCTGCCCTTCTAGGAGAGGAGAGGAATGTGAACAGGCACAGATAACTTTGTAAGTTAATACTGGTAAAGTTTAAAACAAAAGGTACATGAGGTGCGCTTGAACTGCAGGTGGCTCTAATACCTACGGGTGCTCACTGTACTCGAAACGCCGCTGCTCTCAAGATACTTCTTGGCCAGCCAGTGTAGGCTCACTGTGGCAGCCAGCAGTTTTCCCGAGCCTTTCAGACTGCAGTCCAGGGAGATACTTTCTTTACTAGTTACACTGGTGCACCTCTCCTGCGTCGCCTCCTCCAGCTGTCTCCCCCGTGCTCGCAGATGTGCCAGTACACCCAGTGGCAGGTCTCACACCAACCTGGGGTCAGACCAGCTCCTTTGGCTATTCAGAGTGCATCTATTGCACGCTTGCTGTGGCAGGCAGGGCTCTGAGGGGAACACCTGAACGCCACCATCTCCAGAATTTTATTCATATAGGCAATGTTGAAAGAGCAATTTAAAAATCAAAGCCCAGCATAGGAACTCTCTGCTCATTTCAGGTTATCTCCCCCCACGAAACGCATGCCAGACTCAGAGGCCTGAGGTCCCAAGCTGAAGCTCTGGGCAGATCCAGCTAACCTACCTACAGGAGAGGTTCCCCCAAAGCGAAGTACGCTATTCAAGAAGGTACCAAAAGTATCACTACTATGCGGTGCTGCTCCAGGTAGGGGGAAAATACAAGACCTGCTCCCTTGTGAGTCTCTCCACCAAGGGCAGCGCTCCATTGAAACCTCACGTGACTTAGCCCAGGTGTTAACATGAAAGCCAACTTCAGTTTCATTTTAAAATCCCATCCAAAATTAACGTGCCACACAACATGTGACTTAGTATGCCTGCTTCTGAAGGGTGATGGGCAGAAACAGAATTCTAAGACCTTAACTGGCTTTTTTAATGACTTTGTTTTTCCAGCTTGACATTAAGACCAATAGAACTGTTTCTAATTAGAAATTTTAAAAAGTAAGAAAACAAGAAAAAGAAGCAAAACCAAACCCCCACACTCGCCCAGAAAAAAAACTTCCACAGCTAGGCCAGGTACAGCTCACCTAGAGTCAACACCTATGTGACAAATGTTTTTCATAGCATACCAAGTTATGTCGACCATAAACACCAACCACTCTGCTAAGAAATCATATGACACATAACTTAAGCACAGTTAGTACACTCAAGACTTAAATGCAAGGACAAAAGTGAAGATGTTTTCTGCCTTTTAATTCTCTTTAACAAGTATCTTCACTGCTGTTTTTTGAACCCTTCCTATCCTTCTGCCGCCCTGTGAAAAACCAAAACTCGGTGCATTCGTACAGGCCAACGCATTCCACATGCACCATGACAGAACACAGACCTCTGTACTTTCCAAAGACTTTCTCATGAATAACGGACAGGGTGACATTTCTAGACTAATTCATTAACAGTCAGGATTACGTCATCTTACAGCATAGCTGAGCAGACGAGAAAGAGTTTCTGCAGAACTGCACAGTTTTTATTTCTCTCTTGATGCAGTTGAAGGACAGGCCAAGGAAAACAAAATATCAAGGCAAAAGATTAAAAATTCAGAGCATCTAAAAGGCGATCTCCATTTTAAACAAAATACAGATTAGCCTTTTTACTGTTTGAATGGCAGTAATTGCCATAATCGCAGTTCTACAACTCTATCCATTCTATTTCTGTTCCCTCACACTCTTTCTTCAAAAGAATTTCATATTTGAAACTGAAGTTTCCTAGGAAGTAGGAGCTTTTTCTCCCTTTTTGTTGTCTTACACCTGTGTGTATACAGCAGTTTTAGAGTGCCAACTCCTAAACTTGTCTCCTTAAGAAGGCTAATTATGCATTCAACTGGAGAAAGTGGATCCACAAATCTGGAAACAGAAGTTGTCAAACCGGACTACATTAACCAAAGGGTTTAATGCATTTTATTGATTAAAAAAGACACAGGAGTAAAGGCCTAAGGACAAAGAATTCCTAATAACCACCCTTAATAACCAGGCACTTCCACATCCTTGACAGCTTTAAAAACTTATGGGACAAACTTCTTTTACAGCTTGTGTCAGGTATCTAGCATAACCACCATGCCTCAACAACCTATCCAGTGCTAAATAATTGGGGACAGCATCACGCCCCACTCCCTTCACTGCTCCCAGTGACAGGCTCCTGCTGGCTGCTCTGAGCTGGCTCTGGCACTCATCTGACCCCCAGAGATCCAACTCACTGAATCAAACTCAGCAGAAGAATACGTATGTGACAGGTCAGACGCTTGACCTGGATTACCTTGCCGTCAGACCCTAGCCCTGGTGCTACAGGCGGGGTGGCAGTGCACCAGGAAACCTCCTCCTTTCGACGGTGGGTGATGTGAAATCTGCTCAGCCGAGCAGCGGAGCTGTACTCTAAGACACTCACCAGCTGCTTGGTGTTTTAAAAGGTCATTAAGTGACAGAGGGAAGGTGCCTTCCAGAAAAGGGCTACATTTTAAAAACCCCACTCAAAAGAACTAGGACTCGGGGCGGGGAGGATGGATCGAGTAACAACAGATTTGTGTAAGAGTAGTGGTTCCTCTGGGAGATGTTCTTATAAAGTGCTCTGTCCAGAAACAGAACTGAGTGAGGCTACAGAAGTCTGCAGAAAATAGAAGTGTGCTACTCTTGAGACCTAGCAAAAGTCTGAGAGAAAACACAATTAATGTGATGGTCCTCAGATTCCAACTTATACAGGAAACACTACCAAACACACACCTTTTGAAGACTAAACAGAAGAACCAAAAATAAAAAAGAAAGAAAGTACTGGGCACAGCAGGGGGGAGAAGGCAAGGAAAGGCTCTTTATTACCTAGACACCGTTGCCAAAGCAGCACATGTGACACCGACAGCTCAGTGGTTTGGGAGCGTGGTGGGATAAGTGTGGTTATCGTGATAGCCATCTCCCAGTTACTGCTTCTGCTACAGCGGGACTAATAGGTAACAGCCTCTTGAAAGCTTGGATGCACCATCCAACCTGCAGGCTTCGGGTGTGTTTTCGTGGTAAGCAAGCAGAACCAACATGCTTTTCAGAGAGAAGCTAGCAGGCTACTCTTGAATCGAAATGCTGAACAGTAATCAAACAAAGGAGCTGGACAGAGGTATTTTCCTGACAAAAGCAATTTCAGACCTTTTGTTAGGGCTTGGAGGAATTTGTGAACTGAGGACACCAACCTGGCTGACTCTGCCTAATGTGAAATGATGTATGTGGATAAAATTAGACTTGATAAAGTTACTACATGGACTAATTCTGTGCATGTGCAGAGCAGCTGAAAAGGGAGTTACTCTCTTAAGCATTCAGTTGCCTCAATCAACAACCATTTCACTTTTAATATAAAAAACATATTCTGAGCTCTAAACTCTCAGTCCTTATCAATTCAGATGTTATATTTCAACTAATAGCACAGTTCATATACCTGGGCATCACATTGCTTGACACAGAAAAAAAAACCCCACAGAAGGTAAACAGAACTGACATTAAAAAAAAGAAAGCATTTTTTTAAACTTTTCATTCCTTCACTTGATGTATTAGATACTTAAATGGAAATATACTTACTGCTCTTTTTCTGGAACAACCTGTAATCCAAGGCACAGTAAGGTTTCCTGAAATCTGCAGAGGGGAAAGAAGAAACAGAACAGAAAATAACTGCAGCTTAGGTTGCTGTGATACCTAATACTGAGCAGCTTTCACAAGACTTCAATATTCTTCATTCAGTTCTGGTAAGGCTGTCTTTGAAACAGGTTAAGATTTAAAAGCAAAACAAAGTCACACTTAGCCTTCCTGTTGTAGGGCTGAAAGCAAAACACTGTTTCTTTGGGTGAGGGTAAGATAACGTGATGGCAACTTGAGTGTTTCTGTACTCTTGCTATCTCAAAACTTGTATTTTAGAACATGAGTTTTCACTTTCAATCTTTCACAGAACTGGTAAGATTAAGCAGACTGGATTTAGACAAGGACCAATGTCTTACAGAACTGCTGTCACATTATTTTTCAATTACATCAGTTAAACTTCCAGAAAGAAATACTATCATGTTCATAACTGAGCTATTCAATGTCAGATGTTAAGGATTTGCAGAAAAACTAGGGACATCAGGTTGGAAAAGGAAGGGGAAGGGATACGAAGGCAAAGGTTAGCTGCCATGATTCCCACTGCTTCTCCATTATTCCCAGAGGTCAGACTTTATAAATAATAATCTTGGACTGCTTTCCTTGGTCATCTGAAATGTGTCATAGCTGGAAATATTTTAGGCTTATTTAGGATTCCATGTTCATCTGCTGCTGCAGACAAGCAATGCTTGAGAGACTAAACATAGCTCTTGAGAGATTAATCAATCTCAAGTCATCACACACACTATATATGTGAGGAAGAAAAATCTACGCACTTCTGCTGACTGTATCAAACTATGTTAATAGTTTTTGTATTTGTGAGTGCTCTACTAATGAAACTTGCTGCATGAGCATAACCAAATATAGAATACCTGGTAGGGTTTTTGTCTAGTGTACAAGCACATAAGATACTTTTATTCTTCAAGCTTTTAGCTGGAAGTGGTTGGAGGTCACCTGGAGTCAGACACTTTGCCATTACAACACAAGGCGGGTTGAGGTGGGCTAGAAATAAACACCCTCACCCCCTAAGGCCAAGTCTACATCAGCTTTTGTGTCCAAAACATTAATTTCTTAGTTGCACACACACATTTTAGAAATTCTGTAGAAACAGGTTACAGTTATTACAACTCTATATCCCACACAACAGCTTCACACCACAGAATCCACTGTAAATGCATCCCGAGTACCCACCCAAATGACTTTTCCTCACTAATTGAAAGTGGGGCTACAGAAAAAAAGCACTTTTTTGTGTGAATAAAGTAATCAGTCTGGCAGAACATCCACGGTTACTTGGAAGACAAATGCACACAAGTTCTGACAGGTATGATGCCAAACAATCAAGTTTCTCTCAATATAACTACTTGATAGACCACATGCACAGCAGTATCCTAAACTGGCTCTACAAAAAAGGTGCAAGCGTTGGGTTTTTTCAAGGGGGGGTTATTTGCTGAGGAGATGGAGTTATCCTGATTCACAGGTCTAACTCCAGTCCTTGTCCAACTGGGACAGCTACTGTTGAGTTACAAAAATGACAACCTGAAATGCTCTGTCTCAGAAAACTTACTGTGTCTGAGCAACAGCAACTCTGGCAGATGCAAGAGAACATTGAAAGGTACTGCAACACTCGGGTGTTGCCACTGCTGTACCTTAATTCAAGTGGTTACACTGTACGAGTTCCCTACATAACCTTCTTGCAATTCACCGGTAGATTTACTGTCCGAAATTCAGTGCACCGAACAAACCAAGAGCCCCAGCCCTGTCCTGGTTGCTGGTGTCCTGGCGTTACTCGAGGCCGTACGCAGTGCTCTGGCAGCCTGCTCACAGCTCCTGCCCTCCCCAGAGCACTGCAGGTTCTCCCCTCTCAGGCAGCTGGAAGTATTTAATCCCAGAAATAAAGTGCAGCAACTCCTGTGACAAATGTAACTGTTTCTATTACAAGGACGAGTGTCAGGAAACACTTTGTTCAAGTCTCTTCAGAGAAGATCGTGTCGCTTGCCCTTGCCCTTGCCAAAAGCTGTGCTACCCAAAGTCAGCAAGAAAGTCCTCTTGTCTTCAAAAGTCTAGGGAAGTAAAAAAATCACTTTGACACATTAAAAAAAAAAAAGTCCCATTTCCTTAAATGAAGCACACTTGCACCTCATTCATAATAAAGAAGCATTCTTAAAGCGATTTAAAAAATAAATAAATATTATATCTATACCCTGTTATAACGTACACGCTGCAAGGCTTAGGATTTTCCCTTGAAGAAGACAAGGCTAAATTAGATAACTGTGCTTCACTGTGTGTAACAGTAATTAAAAATACACGTACTTTCAACAGTATTTTTGTCCCTTAGTGTTGGGGGGAGGAAACCAAGGCTAAATCATGATTCAGCCTTGAGATGCACCACAAACAGCCTCTCTAGTTCAATATGCTTAAAACCAAACTAAGAGAAGCGAGTAGGTTGAACAATTTGTTTATGGAAACTGCTCAGGCATTAAAATTGATCACTTTATTAAATTTAGTCTTAAGTTACGCCAACATGAATTTGATTAATTGAACCAGTAAGGAAGCTATAACTAATTGCCAATTAGATACCCCACCAATGTACGACAGTAATTACTTCATCAAAACACAAATCACAGAGCCCTGACTTTGAAGAAGCATCTGCTTGGATGTTTTACTACTCCAATAATCACGTACCTCAGGTTTAATCTATTTTTACATTTAGGAAGATTTCCCTAAGTTTAAGGATTTTCATTCCCATGGTGATGGGTAAATTAGCTAAGCACAGGCAGTAAAATTAACAGAACCTAACTACATACCAAAGAAGTGCCATTCTGTGTAGAGTCTGAAAGAATCCAGAGAGCACTTGTTACAAAACCTATGTCTCTGGTAGTTTAATATATAAATATTATTAAGCTGTAAGGGGAGCGTCTACATGAAACAGCAGTCGTATTGGATTTAATTTAAAGGGCAGGACTTGCAGGAGGGGGTTGAACTAGTGCAGAACTGATGATTTCGACAAAACAGGTTATCAGTCTAGCAGGGTACACCGTCTGTTATACATGACCTTGAGGGCAGTAGGTGACATTTTCTTGTCAATGTCATAATTGAGCGCTGGAAGTGTCACTGTCATGCACTAACACCTCTTAAGATACAGAACTTACTTTTTCATTGTTCTGGAATGTGCTCAAAAGTTTCAGCAAGGAATGCAGTGATCTGGAGAAATCAGCACTGACGTTTCTTCAAGGCGCTACGGCATCTGGCCAGGCTGTAGGATACTATTCCTCTGCAGCTTCCACAGAGCCATGGCAAGACATGCCCTGACCCCACAGCGTTTGCCCTCCCTTATAAATTCTCTAATGCTGAAGAGTGTCATCTCAGAGGCTCACAGCATGCACGCTTACAGCAGTAAGTGAATTAAAAGCAACCTGCCCAGTTTTTCCAAGGTTTAAAACTCTGGAAGAGTAAGGGATACCACAGGAAACAGGAGCTCCCTCAATCCAAGGTGCAATCCCAAATCCAAAGAACAGGCTTCTCTGAGAGACAGTATGGAAGCCAAAGGGGGGACTGATGAGTTCTTCGCTTACCAAAAAAAAAAAAAAAAAAAAAAAGGCTCTGTTATTACAACAGGGGTGGGAAAAAAGAAAAACACACACAAACCAAAGTGAAGTCACAGCAGTCTCCTTGCTCTGAGCCATATCACAGCACATGGACTGATAAAATGTCACCTACCATGAACCATTCTAGCTGTTTAAAAAGACTCTGTTCCTACCCCGAAAAAGTCTCTAATCAAAGTAATTTCAAATTTCACTAAAAAATTCAACAAAGTAGTAAGAAATAAATCTCTCTGATGCTTTTTCAAGAGCAAAATAAAAGTACCACGAGCACACAGCTGAAGGTATCAGTAATATATTTCACTACGTGAAACTTACGAAAAATTTCCTTAACTCACAGCTTTACCAGCCCTTCATCAAACAGATGTGCACGTTTACATTTCTTTTCCTATGAAACTGGGATGTCAAAAGTAAACATTTAATGCATTTTACAACTCAAATAAGAACAGTAACAGCAAATACTGACAGACTACCTGAGATATGGGAGAAAGGGAAAGAACTGCTCGTCTGAAGTGCTTGGCTTAGAAAAGGCCACAAATAAGAACTGCAATGTCCCATCTACTACATAGAATCTACTCCAGAGTATATATGCTCATCAAAACTCAGGTTTACCAAGAAAAGCAGTATTTCTGGTGAAAAGTGGCACGCACTTACACTCAAAAGCTTTCTTTCAAATACTCATATGAGATAGGAACAAGTCAGAAGAAAAAAAAAATTAAAAAAAGCAAAGCACTTCGCAAAGCACTGTTCCCTGTACTAGTGAGTAACGCACAAGAAAAGATGGTACGTTGTTAACATGGTTCACTTTCAGGATAGATTAAAAAGGTAGTAACAGAGAAATGCACAAAGGTAACACACACAGTATGACACCCTGTCAGTCTTAAGGCTTTTATCTCTGTGTCTCTAGACTATGTCATGCCATTCGTGGGGGAAAAAAAATGCTTGAATTCGGATGTTAACTGCACAATTCTCTCTCCTCTAGGTATAACAAAAAATTTAAAAAAAAGTGTGCTAGTGTTGTAGCTTCTTCTGAACATCTTTTAGTTCTTCAATTATCTGCACTTAATTTTCCCCTCTCAGTATCACTGAAGGAACTCTATTACGGGATGAGGAAATAATTGGATTGAATGTAAACCCAGTATTTGAATTAAGATACCGTGGGAGAGGAAGAATATTTGCTCACTTAAGTGTCCCCCATCACCCTAACTACCTCGCAGGAGATCCTAATCCCTAACAGAAAACAGGTCCAAGAGATTGGCAACTGCACAGGGGGTACAGGCCGTGCTGATGGAAAAGCTAATCCAAGCTGACATTAATAAGGGCAGGCAACTGTACAGCACACAAATGACAGCACGATCCCATGTTCTGCTCTGTGCCACCTGCAAAGCATGTCTGCAGGGGAACAACCAAGGGTGTCGCTGTGACATGCGCTGGCAAGCCAAGTCAGGACAACACAGGCTTGAGCACGCACCAGCAGTTGTAGGTATGATCCTCTTCAACCAGAGTTTACTTATTGAATCTATGAAGCCCACACTGACCTTCAATATACAGCTACCCTCCGCCCCGCAGGTAAGGGTGCTACCACACTGCAGTGCTGCCTGCACTTCTGTTTAAGCAGAAATTATCTCTACTGCAACACGTAAACCGAGCACAGCCTGCAGAGAGGTGAACCTGTCGCTTACTAGCTACCAAGGGCCAAAGAAAAGAGTACTTCTCTACAACCTTGTCTTCACGGTTAGAAGACAGAGACAAAGTGACGGATTACCTGGTAATTATTTTGGTTTTGTGACAGCCTCAGTTGACTTGAAGATGTAAAATGAGGAGAAAAGGTACTTCTTGATGGATTAGCACTGTTATATAATGTACTGGATGTTGTATGTAATGAGGTCCGCGCAGGCACGTGGTAGTCTCTGTTATGATACAGAATATTGTCAGGCACGTCCCTGGCGTTCACCACCTGTGAACTACAGCTCACATTTCTTCCTGGCCCAGACAAGGCTGCACTTTGGTTCTCTACTCGAACAGAACTGCTGCTTTCACAGTATCTTGAATAGCTTTGTATTTGTGCTCCCATGGATGCTAGTTCTTCTTCTCTAGCATATTCGTCATCCACGTCACCGGTTTCCATCGCGATGGACAGACAGCTGCCTTCCACCGAGCAATGCTTCTGCACCGCGCTTCCTCCCACAATTCTTTGAGGTTGATCTGTAACCGCCAAAGAAAACACTTCGCGGATTTCCAGGTTTTGCGTGCTACAAGAAGGGTCCCTGGAATTAGCCCTTTGTCCAGGGGGCACGTGCGATGTGAGAGCTGCATGTTCTGGTTTCTGTAACCTTTGACATCCCACCGGTTCAGCTTTGCAGGGTCTGTGGCATATCATCGGCTTCTGAGGTAACACCAACTCTGCGGTCTGGACTGACGAACCACCATAGCTTTTTTTGGTGTGACTATATATGGAGTTTGCAGAATTCAGTACACTTGTTTGCCTAGACAAAATAATAGTCTTTTCCCCTACTAATAGGGAAGCATTTTTACAATGTGGTACTTGTCGTCCTATAGGGATATGCTGCTGCTGAAACTCTGTATCACTTTTTCCTGGTAGTCGTGGAATAGAGGTTTTATGTATTTCTGCCATCGAAGCATTTGTCTGTTTGGTGGATCCTTGCCTACTGGATGAACTCGCAGGACTGTATATACCAGTAACTATTACATCGTTATTAGAAGAGGTCCAAGAAGACTGCTGACTTTGGGATCGAGCAATATTTACCACATTTCTAACTGCTGCTTCTGGAGGTACTGAGGGAGTAGTAGGGACAGTCCCTGGGGGAGTGCCTCCAGATTCTACAGTACTCTTGCTGCTCATCTTCCTTCGTTTATTGCCAACCCACGTCTGCAAACAAACAACAACGACAACAAACACAAAACAAAGCGTTAAATAAGCAGAAAAATTAGGCAGTTCCATTTTTGAGCAATCTGATGAAACGTTAAGTGTTCGAGTTGAGACCTAAGTTTACAAGTACATAAATCACTTACTGATTGAACAATACAGGGTGGAAATCCATGCCTCTCATGCTTGGGATTTGTACACTAACACACAGGAGAACCTCAGTCTTAACTCCAAAGCCCCGGTTTCTCAAAAACCCTGAGGCTGTATTGTGCCTCCTGTCCTAAAATTACCCTAAGATTTATTCTATTGACACTGCTGTGACTAATGCCCCTGAATTTGAGTTTTTAATATTTAGCAACTTGGGATACACCTATGTAGCTAAACTTTTTTATCCAAAACTGAGAGATACAGCCTTCAAACTACCTTGAACAGAAACTGCCAATTCTTGAATTCAGATCAGAGGAAGAAAACGAACTTTTTCTGAAGACAACTACAAAACCATTTTGTGAAGTATTTAGGCCTATAGACTAATTCCTCCTCTGCCAGCTGCACAGACCAAGATCTGATGTCAAAACTTGCTTTTGGAAGACACAGACAAGATAAAGACTCCCGAGATTAGATACCAACAAAAGTTCGCTATTATGGACATTTCCAAAAGTGACAATGACAGTATATGGTTTTGTGTAAAAGACAGTAAAGGAAAAAATACTTGAAAAATGCAGGTACTGTGGCAGTTGGGCACAGGTGAAAATGTACGGCTGTTTCAAACACACAGGAAAGTCTGTCCTGCAAGTTACATATTAAAATATAGCTAAGAGAACCGAAGGGGAAACATTAACTTCAGCGTTTGAAAACAAAAGAGTTAATCTGGTGGAAGCATCAGCTCTAACACTGGAAGCCTAAGCACCACCTAACTATTCCTGGCAATTTCAGGACCAGAGAGACAAGACTTGCTCAGCTCTTTTGTATGAATTGTACTGAATGTGAGGGCATACGCCAGCAGGTATCAAGTGCTAAAGAACAAAACCCAAGCTTTTGCATCTGCTTATGCTGGTTATGAAAAGGATCAGATATGCATACAGAGGTACAGTGAAACAGTCTTCTGCACCGTTCTGGATATCATCTGCTGTACACCTAAAACCAAACCAAAGCAAAATCTCAACATTCAGCAGCCCAAACCAGTTGATTTAATCAATAAACTCCCTCACCCCATAACAAGCAAACTGCTCTGAGTACCTATCTTGGGTTTCCATCTCATCACATGAAAGGAGGAAATCTTTCTTCACATACCGATACCTGCTAAGGAAGTAAACAGATTTTTCTACAGGAAAACATACATAACTGACATACAGAAGTATGTTGAAGTCTCCATTCCACTCATTTTTGTTGGCAAATTTTATAAAATGCCTAATTTGAGGCATGATTTGTTGCATGCAGTAAAATCTCAGTTACTACTGATAAAATTTCTCTTCTCAAAGGCAAGTTTAAAACCACAAATTACAGCCACAGATCTCAAGTTACTTTCAGTTATTGCTTAAAACATATTTAGAAGATGAATTTTTTTTTTTTTTTTGTAGTTTCTCCTCATTCAGTAAACCTTCAAGATAGAATTTATAGTTAAATAGACACTGCAAATTTTGGGCCAGGAAAAACAATTTCATCCCCAGCTTTTCCAGCTGTGTAGAAATAGAATCTGAAGTTTTTTCCTCACAGTTTTGCTGAAAAGTAATGCATTCAAAGAAATGCAAATAACGTACTAGCACTACTGTTCACTTGGGATTAAAGTACAGTTTCATGAGATAGCACAAGTCAGATCTGCCGCTGCTGAGAGTCCCATTCTCCTGACCACGTCACAGCTTCTTACTTCTTACTCCCACTATTTATCCAAAAGCACCCACCTGAAGTGAGTGCAACTTCCCCAGAAGGCACAAAACTGAATTGGGGGAAAAAAAAAAAAAAAAAAAAAGAAAAGAAAAGAAAAGAAAAGGTGTTGGTAAGATTAGCAAATTTAAGTGGGTTACTCTTAAACTGAATAAATATGAGAGATGATCCGCACAAGAAAGACAGGAGAGAAAGAACTGCACAGCTGGGAGATGGGAAAGAGTACAAAATCTCCCACTTTTAGCACTGAGAAGAATTATGTAAAACTATACCCTGAGCCCGAAAGGGAAGCTCCACATTCTTGTGAGCTTGATGGTCACGTTATTAATTTAGGATGTGGCAGAGAACTCGCTGAGTACAAAATATCCTAAGAAAAGCGACACACATCTTTGTTTCAACCAAGTTCCCCAACTAGTAAGTTTTGGGAGCAGAGTCTCTAACACTGAAAGCATTACTGAACTTCCTAAATATTATTTAGGAGGAAGAGAAGCTTCTAGAAGAGATTATACAGCAAAAGTCCAGCTGTTAAGAAAACTACCTGGACTTAAAGAGACTCTGATTTTACATTCCCAGTTTGAGTCCGGCAGAGCTGGAACTTCAGACTGTCCCACAAACCAGAAACACACCACAGAGGGCCTGTCAGTGGTACCTGGCCACTAGAAGGTCCATCCTAAATCTGCAAATAAAGTGTCCTCAGGAAAACTTTCAAGACATGTAAAAGAATAACGAAGCAGTAACTCTGTAACTCTTCCGATACCTGCTGTTGTACTACGGGGAGAACCCCACACCACCTCCCCGACTGTTGCTCCCAGCACTCACTGGTACTTCAAAAATCAGACTTGGAGAACTTTGGCACTTCATCAAGTCACGTTACTCACATTTCACGTAAAGACAAAAAGCAACTAGCAGAAGTATGCCAATATTCATGAACGAAAGCAGGCCATTCAAACCTGACGTAGCTAGAAGAGGTCTCTTAAATCTGAAGAGGGCCAGGGTTTTTCTCCAGGAGTACCACACTTCCTAATCTTGAAAGGCAGAACATATTTTTATGTATTGCAGTAATAACATCTGTAGAGTTGTACATCAAATCATAAATAGGACTTTTCTTTTTTCCAACCCAGCTCAAGATTGGAAAGACTGGATGTAGTTCTATGGGACAAGGCTATAGAAATCCTGATTCATGGAAAAAACGTATTCATAGAGTTGGAATTTCAATTACAACAGTTACATTTACAGAATTCATGTTCCTATTACAGTCGTCTTTGCAAGTGCCAGCTGCAACCTCAGTATCATTTTGGTGGACATTGTACAAAGTACTAATCTCTGTCCAAGAGTTTTATAGGGGAAAAAAAAAAAAAAAAAAAAAAAAAAGAAAAAAGGTGAGGGAAGACTGGGAGGGGTGGGTTGTAAAGAAGAGAAAGGTAAGATCATGCGAAAATATGACAAATGCAGGACAAATGCTGGGTCTGTTTCCATTGCACTTCACAAGTAGGAAGAAAGTTTAACTACTGCAAATATGAGCTTCGTAAGGGGAAAAAAACTAAGGGGAGAAGGCCATGATACGTTATTGCAGTAAGGGGAACAGAGAGGGAAAGGGAAATAAGAAGATGGAGAGTGAATGAGGACTGGAAGTAGAGGAGAGACTGGCTGCCTCCTCTAGGTCCTTCAATCAGAACAAAAATAGAAAAGCAGGCCTCAACTGCATCATCAGCATCCAGATTCCTGTTACAACTATTTGTCTATTCAGGGAGTCTGAATTTCTGGCTTGACTTTCAGAACTTCCCACTGCCTGGAGCTGAGAAAGCAAGTCTCAGTATTTACAGCGTATTTTGAGGGAGGGGAATCCAGGTATGAATTAGGGAGGAGGGGTTGTCACTGTTAATATACCACTGGTACATCATTTAAAAATGCACCAGGCTCTTCTTACTTCTTCCTCTTTGGCGTCCAGTGTTCCAGCAACTCCTAGTAGCTCCACTACCGTTATTTTTTCAGCTAATGCTTCATGATTTCTATTTCTGCTCTGAGACAACAGCCATTTTGTTGTCTAGTGTTTCACAAAGGGATTATTATTTCCCTTCCCATGGAATTCACAGACTTTGGAAGAGCTCCTGTTGGCACTAGTGACATTCTTCTTTTGTAAGAAAAGAATGTACTTACTGTAAATAAACCGTGAGGGACCACAATATTTATGATTGTGACATGGAATACAAGTGTGACAGAGCGTGTCAAAAGAAAAACTTCCACAGTTATTCCTCCAAATACATTAGGTTATAGAAATTTGTTTAACTTAAAAATAGTTTCCTAGTAACATGACCTTTCTTTGATACAATACATGGCACAAGGTTTCTATAGGGCAAACTAATATGCAATTTAATAAATAAGTGAAATGAAAACCAAACCAAAACACCATTAACAAAAGACAAACAAACAGAACAAAGATCACTCCTTGTGCAATCGAGTCCCTGCTAAATACAGCAATCACGTGAAGACATTTCAGTGAAAAAAGACTATAAACAGGGTCACTGGATAAAAATGAACATGTCACACACGCATACTGAAGTCCAATTTAAGACAAGTATGAAGTTAGAGACTCCAGTCCTCTACAGATATTTTATGTAAAGACACGAACGTGTATAACTTTAACATACAAATTTGGAAGGCCTCAGTACTTACCCTGACTACACTGAAGTCCAGTTTAGTTTCTTGTGCACACTGTAATATGAGCTGAAAGCAATTTTTACTTTGATTTGTCATTCCATTTTCATAATAACGCTGTAATATCCTTTGTTGTTCTACAGTAAATACAGAACGCAGATTCATCTAAAAATAAAAGAAGATACTCTGAAAGTTGGAATAAAAACTGTAATATTTGCAGAATGCACAGGCTCTCATTTATGCTTGCTGTGATAACACTGAGAGTTGTCATGTTTTCTTTCCAGATTCCTTTACCAACACTTTTACTTACTTTCCAAAAAAATCTATTACAGTCAGCAATACTGATTCCTCTGTGAAAAGCTAAGTTGAACAGGTGAACTACATGTGTGGAACAACACTAACAGCCTTTCATAAATAAATAAATATTACATTGTGTTGCTAAGTCCAAGAGCCTCTAGTTTCAAAGAAAAAGTTTCTCCCTTGTAAAAATAAATAAACAAAGGCATTAGGCAAAACAGAGTAACACCAGCAGCTCCAACAATATTGGCAGGTCTGTTTCCACTTCCCTACCGAAAAAAAGAGAGAAAATCTGAGATAAAATAAAGGTGACTGTTTGGCAGGAGTAAAGTTTCCACTGTCTCCAGCTTCAGCAAACCCTACACTCCGTTATGGCTGGTCATGCTACTCCTGCTGTGTCAGCACCAGCGCTCCCAGCTGCAAAGTCACAAGGATTGAGGACCAGAACTGAAGACCAACTCGGGGTGGGGGGAAAAGACCCAAAGAGAAGGACTTTAGGTGGTTCTGGTCCAGCCCACTGCAATGCTGATGGTCTAATATCAACACCGAGGAGGGACCACCCAAATCACAGCCTGCCTTTAGAAAGGCTCAAGCCACTGTGAAACTGTACCCCGAGGCTATAAACCCAGCATTTTCAGAACACTTAAGGGTTGTTTTACAGGGGCATAAGCCAATGCTTGCTACAAGGCTTCAGGACACGTTCCTGCCCCTTGGCTCTGTCCGCAGCCAGGCGCACTCAACCAGCATGAAGACCCCCACGCTCCTCCCAGGCTTACAGCAAGTCTTTGGGTCTTGTTTTCAGCCTCAGCAGTGGCTCCCCTGCCACAAAAGAGCTTCCCTGTGCCGGGACAGGGCAGACACTGTGGTCTAGGCCACTGGGCATACTGGGGAGCAGTGCTCCCCCAGCCAGCCTGCCCTCTGGCCCACGCGCGCTGAGCATCCCCCCTGGGCAGACCCTAACTGCATCCCTGCCCCGGCCGTGCCCCAGCCAGGCTCAGCACTGGGTACACTGGGCCACGGCAGGCTCAGGGTGGCCAGGGACAAGGCAGCCCCATCAGCAGCAGTTTAGTGAACACATTAAAGCAGACACAGCTCTGTTATGCACACAAATTTGTGCCCTAGTTTGGAAAAGGCAAACCGCTGAATATTACCAAGTGCAGAACAGACTCCCTAAACGCAAAACAGAGTTTTATGCTCTTATTATACAGTCTATACAGGCAAAGAATATAATCCTCTGGTTATATGTAAGAAAAGAAGAGCCCCATCACCAGAGGGCTTCAGAACAGGGCCATTTGGAGGGTGTTTTGCCCCACACAGGAGGCCACCAGCTGAGACACCACAAGCACTGGCCAGGAACAACCTGCATCTGACTTAGCACTCAGAAAGCAAAACAGTCAAGTTATTTTTAATACTTTCAGTACATATATCAAAATAATGCAGAACAAACTGGACAATAAGAAACGGTATGTCATCTTGTAGGAAATTAAAGGGGATGAGAGAACCCTTTGTAACTACCAAACTTTTAGTTACAAGTTTTGGAAATTTGGGGTGGAAAGGAGGAGAGTAGCAATATACTTAACCTTTGCCTAAGAACTGCTTCCAATTTAGAGCAAATAAAATTATTAAGGGCTCAAAAGCATGAGTAAACACCCAACTCTTTCACATTATTAATCAAGATGACTATACCCTGTAATGGTAATGGATAGAGTTTGACAGGCCTCGATAAAGAAAGAGATTAATATCTAGAATTTGGAGTAAAATGCTTGTAGGCCAGAGCTTTGACTTCAGTTTACTTTCCTCTATACATCAACAAACAATAGGAAAATCACTACCTACCTATTTCTAAAAATTACCATTTCCTTTTCAATAATACTTAAAACAGAAGATGATTTTTCAATCACATTTTTACCTCTGTTCCCAACTGTTATTTACCCTCCTGATGTAACGCATTATTAAATGCAGCACTACCAGCCACATTACAAGTCAGGCTTTGCCAGAGTTACGCCTACCCCAGAACGTGTGTTCAGTCACAGTCAGAGCTGGGCAAAGGAGGCTCTTGCTCTGAATACTCTGCTGTTTTAAAGAAATTTATAATAAGCAACAAACGAGACAATTATTAGCCCATTAACCAATCAAAAGAGTTCATAAAAATCTACTTCATAAAAAGTTAAGAACTGTCTTCAGATCTCCCACGTAGATTTGCAAAATGCAGCCACCAACTGATCTGTTACTTTTACAGAATACAGAAGAGTTGATTTTGTGGTTCTTTTTCCTCCTGTGCAATTGGCAGGACCCAGCTTACACTTCTGTGTCTACTATTCTTTCAGTACCAGTGGTCCCGTTTTATTTAGTTGAGATCAGTTACCACAAATGACCTCATCAGAAACAGTTATGAGCCTCCTATCCTTCCAGATCCAGATGGTCCGTCATCCAATAGCTCCAGCATTTATATCCACAGGCTCATCAAAAAGAAGCATGCTCTGCAAATAGTTCATTAACTGTGATGAAGACTCCTCCAACTGCAAGACGAATTTTTAGAATCAAACCTGATGACCTGCAAGACGTGTGTCAGGTCCTTGACACATTTTTTAATTATGTGGATTTCTGTATCCACAGTCACTTCTGTGTTAAAATACTTTCATTGTCGTATTTGACATCTGTAGTTTAGATAAGGCCAGGGTGGAGTGTTTTGATGAAATCTCTTGATCTTCAGATGAAGCTGTATATGCATTGCATGACAGACTTCACCTAGCTAAGCTCAAGAGAGGTCATGGTCTGGTTTAATAAAAAACTCATTTTTGTAATTTATTTTAATCACTTGTAAACTACACCTGCCAACCAAAATACTGCTAAGATTCCTTAGTAACTTCTGCCTTGAATCCAGTCAAGTACAGCTCAGAGGATCTGTGCAGGGGGCCATCAGAAACTGATTTAAATAAACAGGTTGCAGGACCCTACAAACATAGGGTTATGGGAGCTGAGACATAACTTGAGTTTACATCCCAACATCTAAACGTTCAGGTAATGAGGTGAGACTTTATTAATACTTTTGTTTTAAATATACTGAATGCTAAGTCAATAGACAGTTCTGTACCATTTCCCACTGCCCCACCTATCCACACAAATATTTATAAAAACTACAGAAGTGGCATTAAAATATTCTTGAAATATCATCAGCTATCCTGCTGTGTAAATCATTCTTATTTATTCTGCTCTGCCAATTACTTTTTGGTTGGGTTTGTTGGGTTTTGTTTGGGTTTTTTTGTTAGTTTCTTTTTTAAATCCCTGCCTTTACCAGAGGCAACAGCAATTTACGGGTAAATTGCAGAATAAACCAGAGTGCACACGCAGTGTTCAGCAGGGCCACGCAGGCAGCTACACCTGCCCAACAGAAAACCTGGTTCAAATTCTACTAAAATACTAAACTCAATGAAAACTAAGCAAACCACTGGATCCACAAGTCCACTACAACAAACCATTCTATTACATCCCAATAATACTTTGAACTATGCTACAGTTGCTTGGCTATTAACAAGCAGATGTTAAGTTCCAGACAGCAATAGTAAGTGATAGGTAACCTCAACATATAGCACTAATGCCTAGAATAAAACCCTGATAAACCCAGGGTGGGTTTTGCTATTTGGGTTGCAGATGTAGCAGAACCTCCAGAGATATGTGCGCTGGTCACAGCTGGGCAACAAATACGACTTCACATGAAAATCTTAGATTACACAGAACAAGAGAAAGGAAATAAGAATCACAGTTTATTTGCTTTTTTAACTGCCTACAGAATAATTTCTAACTAGGTATAGAAGATCACAAGATTACTATTAGTGTAAGAAATTGCAGTAAGAACCTCCAAGCACACAATCTCAGTATCGTAGGCCAAAACAATAACTAGCATACTGATTTCACACTAGTGTGTAGGACGTTTGGCAATATTCCTTCTCTTGCAGGTTAAAAGCTCACAGACAGGATGCCATCCGTAAAGTCCAGACGGAGATCAGTTTGCTATCCGCAGTTCTCAAGTGCTTATTTAGAATACGTAAAACAGTAGCCTGTGTTGAATAAACCAGTAACTGAATGTTTGGAAGCTCCATTAGAAAGCCACAAAGTCCAAAGCCATCACGTCAATCCATGAAGCGCTGCCTCTGTGTATCTGATCTTCACAGGCAACAAGTTTTGCTCACTTTCTGTACCTGTCAGACCTAGCAATTTATCTACATTAAGTGCACTGAGCATTCAAGCACCTACAAGAACATAATGTTGCTGTGTCTGAGACAAATTAACACAGGGTATATTCATCAGAGGATGACACCAATTCTTTTTCTTTAGACATACTACCTGTCTAGCATCAGTTTTCATAGTTACGCAGAACGAGATATTAATTCTTATATTTTCTTTAATATGGGAAACAACTTACAAAGTCCTGACATGACTAAGCATTAAGGTAGCCACGTCAGTATCAAGGGAATCAGCAGGTCATACACATTCATAATGGACTCTGTATCATTCAAACCAATCTCAGTAACTTCAAAGCAAATAAACTCCTTTTCCCAGTCTGTGTACTTATGAAGCACTCCAGTTTCTTCAGGATTTCTCACCTTTGTCTTGAACCTCAGACTCCAAGTTAGAAATCCACATGGATTTTTATGATAACTTCATTTTGATCTTGACTTGCCAAGCTTAGAAAACATGCATTTGAGCTTTTGGGAAGCCAGGTGTCCAGCTGGTTAGCAACACATTGGCACTGAAAAGAGAGTTTGTTACAGAAAAGAACTCTGTGAAATGCAATAAAATTCAGGCAAAGCATTATGCAAATTATGCAATATTCCATGAATGTCAGTTATACTTTCACTTCAATAAAAGACGGAGGTGGCAAAATAGTATTTTTAAGGATTCAACATATGCCTTATCTGTTAATAAAATAAGGCAGCCTTGGCCAAGTATGTTGGTACCTATGTGACAGCACAGAAAATAATCCATGACAAATGAAAAAGCAAGTTTCCTCTAAGAACTTCCTTCACCCCTGCTACGTGTCCTAGGCCAACTAGCATCATTCAGCTTTCCACTTTGATGGTCTCCTACTCCTCAACGTTCTGTAAACCCATCAATATAAAGATGTTCTTCATTCCCTTTCTAAACTGAACACTAATTAAAAAAAATAATAATCACAGCAGCAGAAGCATCCCTTTGCTGTATGCGGTGGTTCAGGAGACGTAAATGTAGTCCAAGTGCTAAGTCAGGCACTGTGGAGACATGAGATCCAGGGGCTGGTGAGTGATAAGAACAAGGACAGGAACTCCACGGCCTTCAGTTTCTCCAAGACTGCTGAGTACAGGCCTCATGAAGGACAATGCTCCTAACAGACTGCGACCTGTCATACTGGCTCCTCTTCAGATGACATTAAGGTTATTCTTACAGCTGAACACCTTTAGACTTCTTTAGCTGCTTGAACAACTTTTTTCACCATATACACCTTCCCTCCCCTTCCGTGGCAAGAATGAGCCCAAGCGGTGAGGTGAGAACACAAAAGAACTAATGCCGAGTTTGTTTCTGAAGTAGTAGTGCATTTGCTTCATGAAAAACATACTTAATGTAACAATTATCCCATACAGTTTGCTGCAAACGCCTAGCCCTTCCACCCTTGTTAATTTATTCAGCATCCAAAATTAAGAATCTCACCAGGGAGACCTGATGAAGCCCTGAGATGTATTTTTAGAAACTAATGAAAACAACTTGGTGTCCAGGAGTACCACAAAAGAAATAACAACAATAAGAAAATGGGAATAATCCTCTATCAATGATCCCCTGGTTATGGGAAAAAAAAATTAAAATTCAAGAGCTACTTAGCTGTTCTGCAATGACTGCTTGAAAGATCTGGAGGCAAAAAAAAACCCCACAAAAAAAACCCACAACAAAAAAAAGGCAAAAAAAAAAGCAGCAGTGTAAGGAAAAAAGATTTTATGTGGTCTAAAGTCTGCCTACAATGTATAGCATTACAGTCTTAGTGTCAAAATCTCTAAATATTAAGATTACTGAGCCAAGTAAACTTACTTACAAGGCAAATCTTCGTAGAATACTACATTAATACTATTTAATTTGGAAAATTAAAAAACTTAATGATACTCCTCTCATTTCAACCAGTAACAGAAACTAATCTTGGATGTGAAATTATAATAAATAAAAAAGATAATTCGCTCAGAATACAAGCCACCACAAAGTAACCAAATGTAAAAATCTTTATGGTATAAAACATGTACAAGTGTCAGGGATTAACACATAGCGATAAAAGGAAACAAGCAGTTTCTGAGAGGGTTTGGGGGATTTTTTAACCTCAGCGCCAAAGCAGAATTTGTTTGGAAAAAAAGTCACCTTATAAAAACCTCTAAGCCTATTACTGTTTTAGTCTGTCCATCCATAAGAGGTACAACAAGAAAATCAGCATGCTCCTCAGCGGACTTTTTTTCTTTCCCTTCGCAGGTCTCCAGTGGTACAAAATAACAAGGCTCAGTGCCAATATAAATTTGAGACAGAACTGCAACTATAATAAGAAAGCTATTATATACTCAAATAAAATAAGACTGCAGTAGCAGGAGCTTTAGAAACCTGCACTGTACCAGCAATCACTTAATTCACTTTCCATGCCTGCAAAAAACCATTTTTTTTTGCACATCCCAAATGGAAAGAAAACAACCAACTGACCAACCAACTTACACATCCTGTGTGGAGATACTGGACATGCATCTAGCAACTATGTTTAATAACTGAATGTGTAGGTTACCACCTCTTTCCTACACAGGCCAAACTAGCTGCAGCTACAGAGTGTAAGTGTGGTAGATTATGTGCACAGTCAGGTAAGTGCAATATACAGCCTGCCTTGTAAAACTACTTTTAAAAATCCATGACTTGCAGCACAACTGCTTCCCTCTCCACCAAGTACAGCGTTTGTAATATTATATTACAGCTCTACCAATAAAATTCAGCCCTTTATTAGAGTCAAATTAGACAGCCCTCGGTACCTTAATAACATAATAACCGACGACCACAACTCTGCAGGTTTATGCACCACATCCATTTTATTCATGCAAGTTAGACTTCTGACTTCAACTGGATTAGCCACATGCTCTATATTAAGCACGTACACAAGCGTTTGTTAAGACCCGTATCAGATAAAAGGAAAAGAATACTAAACCGTAGTTTTACTCTAAAGAAGCGAGGTACTTCACGCCTCCAGTTCAGAGGACGGAGAATCACTTTTGGCTGCGGTACACAGGGCCTTACGCACAGTACCGGCGGCCCCAGGCTAACCGAATGCAGGGGCACAGGGCTGGGGATCGCTCCTTACTCCCAGGTGGGGCTAAGCCCAGGTGCAACA